>NW_012150477.1:0-2103 GCF_000956105.1 Propithecus coquereli
ATTAAATTGGACTTGAAAATTAAATACTTTCTCCATGAAAGGATACTCTAGAAAAAGTGAAAAGACAATCCATAGAATGGGAGAAAATATTTGTAAGTCATTTATCTTATGTTTAAGTGCTCTACCTTCAAAATACTTCTCCAGAGATTAAGTGCTGTATCAGAGCCCAGAATTGATTTTGCTGTTATTAGCTTTATAGCCATACATCTACCTCCTTGGCATACTATCCTCCCCTGTTGTAGAAGATGCTGGTTCAGGTTAACACTTATGGATGGCCTGCCCTGTGCAAAACATCACTAGTCTCTTTAGGGCTGGCACTCAGGCTTGGGCACAAGTGCTCAACGACGCCATCTCGTGACTGGCAGGACTAGGCAAGACTTGGGGGGAGGTAGCAACTGAGCTGAGTCTCAGTAGAAAGAGTTTGGCAGGCAAATAAAGAGGAGAAGGGCATTCCAGGCAGAGGGTACAGCATATGCGAAGGCCGTGGTAGAGGAAGATGGGTTGACAAAGAACAAGCAGCTGGAAATATTAATAATATAGCATGGCTGGAGCTTAGAGTTTTTAAGGGAAAATGGTAGGAGTTAAAACTAGAAAAGTATACAAGGCCCAGCCAAAACATGGAAGTTCTTTAATTCTGTACTGGGAAGTTTAACATGCATCCCTATAGGCAGTGATAAAAACCTGAATGTTAGAAAATGAGAGTTTAAATGTGTCTTCTAGTTAAATGGTTAAACAAAAAGTCGTGATTCCTCTCATCCTTATTGCTGAATGACTTGCTAGTTTCTCTTCTTTATTTTAGTAAGGTTTCTCTGCCAAAGATGTCAACCTTAAAGAATGTTGGAACTTACAGGATCAATAATCACTCTGAAGGCCAGTTCTAACAGGATGTATTGTTGCCATTGAATACACATATTAAGCTTAAAAAATATGTGCCTTAAAATTTCTTGATATTGCTGCCCAGGCATGATGGCTCATGCCTATAGTCCCAGCACTTTAGGAGGCTGAGGCCAAAGGATCGCTTGAGGCCAGGAGTTTGAGACCAGCCTTGGCAACATAGTGAGACCCATCTCTACAAAAAATTTAAAAATTAACTGGGTGTGGTGGCACACACCTGTAGTCCCAGCTACTCCGGAGGCTGAGCCCAGGAGATTGAGGCTGCAGTGAGCTATGACTGTGCCACTGCATTCCAGCCTGAGCGACAGAGTGAGACCCTGCCTCAAAATACACAAAAAATTTCTTGATACTGCTTCATTCATAGCTACTTACTGAGCATCTGCTGTGTGCTGGGCCCACTGTGATGTGAAGATGAGATAATCTTTGTCTTCAAGGTCCTCATTGTTTGTAGGGGAGAGAGCAGAATAGATAAAGTGTTCTTGAGAAGTAATCTGCTTTGGGGGCATAGTTAGAGAAGCTTCCAGTAGGCCAAAGAAAATTCTAAATACCCGTTTCCTGAGGTTTATTGTATGTTTCTCTAAACTGATGTCATAGACTGGGCCCCTAAGTGGAAGTTTCCAACTGAGATAAGAAATCTCTTCACTACCTAGTTAAGAGCTTGGTTTCAGAATCAGGGAGACCTGGATCTGAATCCTAGCTCTGCCACTTACTAGTTGTGTGAGCACCTTGAGTAAGTTATATACTCACTCTGTGTGTCTGTTTATTCTTCTAAAAAATGGAGATGAGATTGAAGTGATTGATTGACTAGGCTTGAGTAAATGAAATCACTTGTGTAAAGTCCTTAGGACAGTGCTGGGCGTGTGATAAATGCTCCACAAATGTCAGCTCTTGTTATTTTTCAGGTGAAATAATGCAACCTTTTTATGTAAGGTGTGGGATAAAGCTTTCCAAATTGATTAGTACCGTTGCTTTAAAATCCTTTGCTTCAAGTATGTGTTGAAACATGGGGCCTTTGGGGAACTGAATGCACTCTGACTTATCTCCTGTAGTTCAGTCACGTGTCTCCTTATGGTGTGCAGATCAACCTCATGATATTCTGCAGGTTAATATATCTTTCTCTCTCTTTTGAATTCAAATATGGTATAACCAGGAGGAATTGTTCTACATATATTAATAGATGGATATGCACCTTATGAAATCACTGTGTTG
>NW_012150477.1:3103-3437 GCF_000956105.1 Propithecus coquereli
TATCAAAAATGAGACAGTGTGAAGGAATATAATAAGATAGCCAACTATATAATAGAATTGTTCGGTATTTTTGGGTAAATTAAGCTCTGCTCATAAAAGCATAAATGATAAGTAATAGAAGTAATTTCTTCTTTTGTAGATAAAACAGACCCAGGATGAAGAAAAGAAACAGCTAACTGCACTCCGAGACTTAATAAAATCCTCTCTTCAACTTGATCAGAAAGAAGTAGGTGATTTATATGTTTGCAACAGGGCTGACAGTGTTAAGTGACGCTACCTGTGGTACCCTTTGTGTTTCCTGATCTGCAAAACAGGCACACCGATAGCTTCCTGC
>NW_012150477.1:3487-5601 GCF_000956105.1 Propithecus coquereli
GGGACTCCATCACAGCAAGAAGCCAGAGTAGTTTCTTTCAAGGACTATTTTTATTCGTTCCTACTTCAGTCGATTTCTCAAAACTCTTAATAGACACGTTTGTGTACCTGTTACACATTCTCTGCTTAGATTTTTTTAAAAAAGATTTCTTCTGAGTACTTACTTCATTTCCCAAAATAATTTTCGGTAACCAAGTTATTGGTGCTCAACAGTGAATTTACTCTGGTAATACCTTGTATAGTCATAACACTTGAGTGTGGATGAAGATACTGCAATGGAAGAATAAAGGCAGCAAAAAAGAAGAGCTTTTAGCTTTTTCCTAACCCATATCAGCTTACCTGCATTAATTGCTCCTCAGTTTCAAACATGAACATCGTCAGTAATAGGGTGCTTTCAAAACAAACATACTATCCTCCTGCTTAGCCACTCCTTTTACCACCTACCAAGTATCAGTATGTTCTGTGGAGTCAAGAGCATTTACAAACATTGCTGTATTTTCTTTCATCTTATAGATAATAATAATAGCCAACATTTACTGAGAGCTTATTTTATAGATGAGGTTATATACTCCCTGCTGAAGTTCTTGACATGTTTTCTCATTTGATATTAACAACAATCAGGAAACTATAGCTCAGAAAACATAAGCAACTTACTCAAAGTCACATTCATTCACTTAATAGATGCTCAGTAAATATGTGTCGAAGCAGACAAAATAAGCACAAGAAACCAAATTAAAAAATAGATTAAATTGGACTTGAAAATTAAATACTTTCTCCATGAAAGGATACTCTAGAAAAAGTGAAAAGACAATCCATAGAATGGGAGAAAATATTTGTAAGTCATTTATCTTATGTTTAAGTGCTCTACCTTCAAAATACTTCTCCAGAGATTAAGTGCTGTATCAGAGCCCAGAATTGATTTTGCTGTTATTAGCTTTATAGCCATACATCTACCTCCTTGGCATACTATCCTCCCCTGTTGTAGAAGATGCTGGTTCAGGTTAACACTTATGGATGGCCTGCCCTGTGCAAAACATCACTAGTCTCTTTAGGGCTGGCACTCAGGCTTGGGCACAAGTGCTCAACGACGCCATCTCGTGACTGGCAGGACTAGGCAAGACTTGGGGGGAGGTAGCAACTGAGCTGAGTCTCAGTAGAAAGAGTTTGGCAGGCAAATAAAGAGGAGAAGGGCATTCCAGGCAGAGGGTACAGCATATGCGAAGGCCGTGGTAGAGGAAGATGGGTTGACAAAGAACAAGCAGCTGGAAATATTAATAATATAGCATGGCTGGAGCTTAGAGTTTTTAAGGGAAAATGGTAGGAGTTAAAACTAGAAAAGTATACAAGGCCCAGCCAAAACATGGAAGTTCTTTAATTCTGTACTGGGAAGTTTAACATGCATCCCTATAGGCAGTGATAAAAACCTGAATGTTAGAAAATGAGAGTTTAAATGTGTCTTCTAGTTAAATGGTTAAACAAAAAGTCGTGATTCCTCTCATCCTTATTGCTGAATGACTTGCTAGTTTCTCTTCTTTATTTTAGTAAGGTTTCTCTGCCAAAGATGTCAACCTTAAAGAATGTTGGAACTTACAGGATCAATAATCACTCTGAAGGCCAGTTCTAACAGGATGTATTGTTGCCATTGAATACACATATTAAGCTTAAAAAATATGTGCCTTAAAATTTCTTGATATTGCTGCCCAGGCATGATGGCTCATGCCTATAGTCCCAGCACTTTAGGAGGCTGAGGCCAAAGGATCGCTTGAGGCCAGGAGTTTGAGACCAGCCTTGGCAACATAGTGAGACCCATCTCTACAAAAAATTTAAAAATTAACTGGGTGTGGTGGCACACACCTGTAGTCCCAGCTACTCCGGAGGCTGAGCCCAGGAGATTGAGGCTGCAGTGAGCTATGACTGTGCCACTGCATTCCAGCCTGAGCGACAGAGTGAGACCCTGCCTCAAAATACACAAAAAATTTCTTGATACTGCTTCATTCATAGCTACTTACTGAGCATCTGCTGTGTGCTGGGCCCACTGTGATGTGAAGATGAGATAATCTTTGTCTTCAAGGTCCTCATTGTTTGTAGGGGAGAGAGCAGAATAGATAAAGTGTT
>NW_012150477.1:6976-7251 GCF_000956105.1 Propithecus coquereli
TTCCTGTAGTAAAGATTTCATTTTAAATTGGATACCAGAAATATTTATAATCCCATTAAATCAACGAGTGTGTAGTTGCTTGCAGTTTAACAAGATTTGAGATTTGACTCCTTAATAATGCAGTTTATATGTTAATATGGTTTTCAAGTAAGAAAGTAAAGGTGATTAGTCTGTACTACTAATAGAGAATGAGAAATTAAACTAAAAAATAATAGTATTGTTTCATTCTATACATTTTCTGGCTCACATCAAGAAATGTCCCCATGATTTTAAGT
>NW_012150478.1:0-781 GCF_000956105.1 Propithecus coquereli
AGATCTGATTAGATTGTCATTGTTTCCTTACCCCATAATGTGGCTGACAGAGTTCAGAGCTCTCTCGCGCTTTCATGATTAGTATAATCTTCAAACTACAGTTTCTTTGTAGGAACCTTGTTAAAGCATGTGTCTTTTTGTGAAGGTTAGTTCAGTTAAGACTAGATAATAGATAAATCCATTTACCTGGGCACATGGAAAAGAGCGATAATTTGAAATATGCTGAAAGCAACAAACAAATGAGCCACAGTCAGCCCCTCTGGATTGTGACATTCCTAACTTCCCTGGGGAGCCTTCTCTTATCAGGAATGGTACAAAACCACCCACCATGTGGTCAGAGTGAGACTCCAGCATCAATCTACTAGTGAAAGTCTAGGGAAACTTTGTATACTTTTTATTGGTTTGATAAAGTATATGTGCATATAATGTGTGTATATATATATATGCATATTTGTGTTGAGAGAATTTTTCTCTCTACTATCAATGGATAATCCTGGGCATGCCTTGAGTGGCATGCTCATGTTGGAGAGTCCTGGAAATGACACCAAGAAAGATTTTTAGACAGAAGACTTTTTGAAAGTATGGGCCACCTTTATGGTCTTTCTTTTAAATCTCTAACTCTGTAATTGCAAACTAAGTTTGCTCAGTGCACCTGAAAGTTCATTTGAGTAATTAACTTGAGTAATGAATGGAGCAGCCAACTCTAAATCTGTGGACTTCACATTAAAACAAGTTGTGGCCAGGCTGAGGCTGGGAAGAAATGGCCTTCAAGGAGGAAGCT
>NW_012150478.1:2951-3396 GCF_000956105.1 Propithecus coquereli
CAGACAGATTATATATATTTATAAAACAGAGGGAAATGCTATGATACATTTAAAACAATCTGTTTTACAATTCACTAATCTCATCACTTTATAAACTGATTAACAGAAAAGACCATTATATTGGCCAGATAGAGTAAATGACTGTGGTACTTTTAGTTTCACAGTGATAACCTATATCAATGCATTATAGATAAAATAGCTCTTCCCTTGCAATGAGATGGTCTCTTCAGCAGCAATGTGTCTTTCTTTATCAGCTAGCACTTGTAGGCCAGTGGAGAATATTTAGCTTTTACTTGTCTCATCTTACTAAAAATAATGACATCATAAAATGAAAAAATGCTCATTTTGCGATTGATAGCCCATGCATGTCAGTAGCATCTCATCACAATGAAATGCCATGAACCCTTCCTCCTCACTGTTAGTTGGAATGAGATTGAACCTTAAT
>NW_012150478.1:7833-8233 GCF_000956105.1 Propithecus coquereli
ACCCCCAGTCCATGGAAAAAATGTCTTCCATGAAACTGATCCCTGGTGCCAAAAAGGTTGGGGACCACTGCTCTAAATTATCTCTTGTAAATTATCTCTCTTATTCTCCTCTAGTTAGAGAGTGAAGTACTTTTCAAAGATGAGGCTACCACAAAAACCTCCTTTGCCTGCTACCTGCCAGTCCCCAGGTCCCCCAGGACTTCCCACAATAAGTAGATACTAGGTTTTCCCACTGGGCTCCGCAGATGCCTGAGTAGACTTGAAAAGATGTGGGGGCATGGAGTGAGAACCTGGGGCAGTGAGGATATAGCTGTGCCTGTAGCGTAGACAATTTTTAGAAGAGAAATATTGCCAATGTATCTCTCAAAGAGGTCATCATATCCTAACACTCCAATCAATT
>NW_012150478.1:8283-8596 GCF_000956105.1 Propithecus coquereli
GGGCTCCGCAGATGCCTGAGTAGACTTGAAAAGATGTGGGGGCATGGAGTGAGAACCTGGGGCAGTGAGGATGGTATTTTCAAAGTTCCCCCATCTCTGCTTCAAAGAGAACAACTACACTTTCATCTGTTTCTATTTTGCTTGAAGAAAGGTTTTACTATTAGATAAAAAATAAAATCCCGTGACCCAGACAGGAGCACCTTGTGAGGACTGCTTGGCTTTCCCACCCCAGCGAGCATGGCCCCAACACGGGATGTAAGAGCACTGCTCCCACTTGCCTCGGTCTGGCTTCTGTTTCCCTTTGTCCCTGATG
>NW_012150479.1:0-2865 GCF_000956105.1 Propithecus coquereli
AAGAGGAGAGAGAACTCAAGAGACTGAGAAATAGAGACTTTCACTTAATACTCATTTCTTTTATTTCAGAACCATCTGTTACCTCCAAGCCCATCTGTTTATACTCTTTCTTTCTGCTCTTTTTACTAAAGCATTAGCTTATCAAGGTTTCAGGAAAGAACTTGGGAACCCAAAAATCAATAGGATGGAAAGAATTGTCAACATACTTTTATGTACAGTAACCAATCTCAATCAACCTCCAATGAGCAGGGTTAACACTTGTCTATAAAGAAAAGCTATTTCAACTGTTTGCCAAAGCATAAGTCTATGAGCCATTTTATTTGCCATCTTCATAGATACCATGTTATTAAAGTAATTCACCTCTGGGAATATTTTGAAAAAAATTTATTCCCTTGTGGGAAATCATGAAAATTTAAAATGGCACATTTTAACTATTGAATATTCATGCAACCTTTTCTAACTACTAATAAAAGAATCAAATTCCTATTTGCAATTAAAGAGTTGGACCAAGCTCTTTCATATGCACCAGTAATTTCTTCACTGTGAGATTTCATTTTCACTTTAGAATTTAGACAGGATTGAAATGGGCCTGATAAGAGCAGAAATAGGCACTTTGTAAATGTGCATAAATGTGCCCATCTTTGGCTTTATGAGAATTGATTGCAGTGTTTGCATTTAAGATGAATGAGTTCAGAGTCCTCAATTCCATTTGTGACTTATACCATTCTAGGGTGTTACTCCCTGTCAAAATGTTCAATTAAGCTGACGGTAAAATTGAGTTGACTACCTTGAATTAGCTATGACATGTCAAATGTCACAACTTGTGAGCCTGATGAGTGCATTGGAATTATATTGATTCAATAAAGATCAGTGGTTTTGGAATCAGGAAACTTGGATTTTAATCCAAGTTTTTTTTTTCTTTTATTATTATCTTTAATTGACACAATAATTGTACATACTTATGGGGTACAGTGTGATATTTTAATACATGTATACAATGTGTTATGATCAGATCAGGGTAATTAGCATATCATATCGAGTCTATTTTGTTATTAACAAAATTGGCCAATTGTGTGGGGGCCTCATGTGTTGTGTGTATGTATGTTCATTAAAAAATAGTATAAGGTGCTATAATCTGAATGTTAGTATCTCCCCACAATTCATATCTTGAAACCTAATACCCAATTGATAGTTTTAAGAGGTGGATCCTTTGGGAATGTGATCAAGTTATGAGGACTCAGCCCTCATGAATCTAGTTAGTGCCCTTATATAAGAGGTTGAAGGGAGCTACATTGCTCCTTCCACTGCATGAGGACACACCAACGAAGCACAATCCTTGAGGCGGACAGCAAGTCCCCACCAGACACCACATCTGCTGGTGTCTTAATTTTGGACTTTCCCACCTCCAGAACTATAGTGAAAAATTTCTGTTGTTTATAAATTACTCAGATAATGTATTTTGTTATAGTATCAGGAACAGACTAAGACACAAGGTAAGAAGTTTAGCATAGCTGAAAAATTGGGTGTATCATGAGCAGGGGTGCATGCTAAAGAAATAGTTCAGATCATGAAGGATGTTACATGTCATGCCAAGGATACTGAATTTGATGCTACAGGGATGAAGGACATACCAACTTTTTAATTATATCTTTTTTTAAGTTATTATGAGTACATAATCATTGTATATCTTTCTAGGGTACATTTTATGTACATTTTATGTACCCTAGAAAGATATACAGATGTTTTGATACAGGCATACAATGTGGATTAATTATATCAGGGTAATTGGAGTATCCATTACCTCAAGCATTTATCATTTCTTTTTATTAGGAACATACCAATTCCACTCTTTTAGTTGTTTTAAAGTATACCCTAACTTATTGTTGATTATAGTCACTTTGTTGTGCTATCAAATATTGCTCATTCTATCTAACTATCTAACTATATTTTTGCATCCATTAACCATCCCCACTTTATCCCCCACTCCCCGCTACCCTTCTGAGACTCCAGTAATCATCATTCTACTCTATCTCCATGAGATCAATTGTTTTTAACATTTAGCTCCCACCTATGCATGAGAACGTGAGATATTTGTCTTTCTGTGCTTTGCTTATTTCACATAACATAATGTTCTCCAGTTCCATCCATGTTGTTGCAAATGGCAGGATTTCATGCTTGTTTGTGGCCATATAACATTCCATTGCGTATATATATACCATAATTTCTTTGTCCATTCATCCATTGACGGACACTTAGGTTGAGTCCAAATTTTGGCTATTGTGATAGTGCTGCAATGAACAACATGAATGGGAGTACAGACATCTTTTTGATACACTGAATTTTCCTCATTTGGATATATATAGCCAGCAGTGGGATTGCTAGATCATGTGGTAGTTCTATTTTTAGTTTTTTGAAGAATCTCCATATTATTCTCCATAGTGGTTGCACTAATTTACATTGTCACCAACAGTGTATAAGGGTTTCCCTTTCTCCACATCCTTGCCAGAATTTGTTATTGCCTGTCTTTTGATAAAAGCCATTTTAACTGGAGTGAGATGATATCTCATTGTAGCTTTGATTTGCATTTCTCTGATGACTAATAATGTTGAGCATTTTTTCATATACCTGTTGGCCATTTGTATGTCTTCTTTTCAGAAATGTCTATTCAAATCCTTTGCACATTTTTTAAATCAGATTATTTGATTTTTTTTCCTATTGAGTTGTTGGAGATTCTTATATATTCTAGGTATTAATCCCCTGTCATATGGGTAGTTTGCAAATATTTTCTACCATTCTGTGAGCTGTCTCTTCCCATTGTTCATTGTTTTCTTTGCTGTGCAGAAGTTTTGTAGCTTAATATGATTT
>NW_012150479.1:5138-5783 GCF_000956105.1 Propithecus coquereli
CATTAAAACACACACAATTGTTATCTGGTGGTATTCTAGGCAATTTGTCATTATGTTGTCAGAGAATGTGCTTCACCTGGTTGGCACAGAATCACCTACAAGCATTTTATCTCAATGCTATTATATCTCAATTTAGCTTGTTCGGATTGAGCATTTGGCCAAGGTCTCAGTATGCTCAGTGGACGGGGTCAATTTGCTTTGCTTGACCAGTCTCCCAAGTGCCCCCCAGTTGCCAGCCTTACAAATGCTTCATTATCAGCGGAACAGAGAGCAAGGTGAAAGGAGAGAGAATAGCTCAGCTCGAATCTATCCCCATGAGGGGAAAACAATTCAAAACACATGCCCTACTCTCACAGGAGCCAAGAGCATTATCTCTGTATAACATTACTCAATATGGATGTCACATTTTCCTTGGTAAACAAAATTACATCCTTTATTCTATCTGGAAAGAAAAATATTTGCTTCTAGAACATCCTTCGAGCATGGGAAATTAAGCCTGGAATATAAATCATGGCAGCTAAAAGTATAAGATATCCTGGAAGCTGAATTTGGGCTTGTAACTGTTTGTTTATATTTACCAGGGACTTTTCATTGTAGAAACAACATAATAATATTATAGATGGTTAAAAAAACAGAAAAGAAAAC
>NW_012150479.1:6461-9127 GCF_000956105.1 Propithecus coquereli
TTGGCCACATTATGCCTGGAACCAGATCTCTTCAAACATAGGTATCATTGATAAGAAAAGATTGTCTCTGGGATAGAGTGAGCTGGGAATAAAACCAGGCCCCTCTACAGAAGGTTGTGGGTATTCTGGGCAGAAACGTCATGCCCAAGCACCTGGGTGTCATTTCCTAGTCCTGTTTCCCAACAATAGTCTGAGAAAGATGTTTTAGTGGCTTGGATAATACTTGGTTTTGAAATGCCTTGCAAGTTTATTTTATTTTTTTATCCAGAGGTTTTTTTAATGACACTTTTTGTTTAGGTTTACAATGCAAGGACTTCTGGTTTCAGCTTCTACATATGAAGAACTTGGAAGTGTCACTTTCATCCTTACAACCAGAGAAAGCTAGACAAACTGAAAACTAATGACTTTTCTTGGACTTATTATGTAATGAGGTTGGAGGGCAAAATGCCACCCTGAAGTCTGGAGAAACAGGCTCCTCCTGAGAGACACAACTGAGAGCAACTTACCTGAAATGGGAGCATCTGGAACCACAAATGGTAAGAACACTTTGGTAGTCATGTTGGCAAATTGCTGGAGGTAGCGTGTGGACTAGCATGAGTGTGAAAAACTCCTGGGGACTGTGGTCTTAGGGGGAACCCCACAATTTTGTGGATTTTAGTTCCAAGAACCTTATTGGGTTCTCCTGATGAATATCTGAGAAATATTTCCTTGTAGCTCTGGCAGGGGGAGAGGAATCATTATGAAATAGACCCATAGTCTTTATAACAAAAACCTACTCTCCAGAGGTAAAGATTTTTATGGGCCTTAAGGTACCTGAAAGAAGCACATTCCTTCCTCTCCAACCCTCTCTAGCCTTCCTGTCTCACCTAAGGGAGAAAAATATAGTCAAAAAATGTCATAGCTTCAAGAAAATAGACTAGAAATGACACAGCCAAGGAAGTCGGGGGGAAAAATATATATCACTGGGGAAATACTTGTGAAGTTCACAGCACTGAGTCATGGGCCCACTAAAATATTGAGATCTAATAAGACTATAGAACACTTCCTCTTTCACTCACCTTACCACCACACCAACAAGGCTCTGGTATAATAATACCAGATTACAGCCAAAATAATTGTAAGATACAGACTCTCTGTAAGGAGGAGTAATTAGGGAAGCCTAAAGACAAGAGGGGAAACAAAAACAAGGACACTAAGGGAATTTGAAGCCTTTGGCAGCTACAGCTTTAAACGTAGCTCACCTCCTACCCAGATAATCATAAATTTTCACACTAAAGGCCTATTTAATTCAATTCCTATCACCTGATATAACACATCTGGCTTGCAACATAAAATTACAAGGCATACTAAAAGTCAAGAAAAAAATGCTAAAGTACTATTAATATCATCAGAACCAGATTCATATATGACACAGATTTTGAAATTATCAAATAGGAAATGTAAAATAACTATGATTAATGTGCTAAGGGTTCTGATGTAAAAAATAGACAACATGCAAGAACAGATGACTAATATAAGCAGAGTTGAAACTCTTAAAAAAGAATCAAAAGAAAATGCTAGAAATAAAAAACACTGCAACAGAAATGAAGAATGCCTTTGATGAGCTCATCAGCAGATGCAACACAGTGAAAGAAGGAGTCAGCTAACCTAAAGTCTGTCCATAGACACTCCCAAACTGAAATGAAAAGAGAGAAAACAACACACAAGAGAACAGAACACTCAAAAATCGAGGGACAATTTCATAAGGTGTAACATACATATAGTTGGAATATCAGAAGAAAAAAGAGAACAGAAGAAATATTTGAAGTGATAATGGCTGAGAACTTTCCAAAATAAATGACAGACTCCCAAGCACAGATCCAGGAAACTCAGAGAACACCAAACAGATTAAATGACCAAAAACTCTCACCTAGCATATCATGTTTAAACTGCAGATAACCAAAGATAAAGAGAAAATCTTGAAAGAAGACAGTGGATAGGGGTGAGGGACCACTTACCCCTAGAGAAACAAGGACAAGAATTATACTAAACTTCCAATCACAAACCGTGCAAACAAGAAGAGCATGGAGTGAAATATTTAAAGTGTTGATTGAAAAAACTCACCAACCTAGAATTCTACATTCAGCGAATTATCCTCCTAAAGTGAAGAAGAAATACTTTCTCAGACCAACAAAAACTGACAAAATTTGTTACTACCAGTTATTCCCTGAAAGAAATGTTAAAAGAAATTGTCAGGCAGAAGGAAAATGAGATAGGTGAGAAACTTAACCTACATAAAGAAAGGAAGAATGTTGGTGAAGGAATAAATGAAGGTAAAATTAGGTAATTTTCTTATTCTTAATTGATCTAAAAGAATTGTTTGAAGTAATAATAGTAACAGTGTATCGGATGATTGTTAGCATATGAATAATTTAAATGAATGACTGCAATGACACAAGGAACTGGAGAGAGGAGTTGGGACCAGGTGTTTGCTACCAGGTACCTGCCCTGCATGAGAAGAGATACGGTGTTATTTGAGGACAGATTTAGATTCATTAAGAATGTACATGGGATACTCTAGGGTAACCACTAAAAAATTTTTATAAAGAAGTGTAATTGATACACTAAGAAAATAAAGTTCTATCATATAAAATGTTCAATTAAAACCAGAGAAGTAGGCCGGGCGC
>NW_012150479.1:14582-16614 GCF_000956105.1 Propithecus coquereli
CACTTGCCCATGGCTATTCATTCAGAGAATGCCTTTGAGAATTTTGCACTTGGCCAGGACTTTAGGGATTGACCAAAACAGACAGAATCTTTGCCCTCATGAATCTTCCACTTATTTCTCTTGAATAAAAAAATAACCATTTGAGTTAGATGCCATTTTTACCCCTATATTATGTATAACTAATGTGATTCAGGATTCCTGACTCTTTGGGAATACAAACATAAAATATTTCATTTTTCCAAACACTGCTAAATTTTCTCTGTGGATAGGGGTATCTTCAGATTTCTTTCCAATTTTCTAATTTTTCGGCCATTCTTTGTAATGAAACAGTCTCATTCCAGTTTTACGACTCATTCTCATGCATTTTAAAACTTCGGCCTCGTGATCAGTCCTAAAGTTTCCTCTTCCCTGCCGTGGCTGCATGTTGGCAGCACCTGCAGAGCTTTATAAATCCCGATGCTTGGGCCCCGTTACCAGAGAGTCTGATGCAACTGGGCTGGGCTGGGCCCTCGGCTTTTAAGCATCCAGGTGGTTCTAATGTGACCCGACATTGAGAGCCCTGCTCTAGGGATCTGGAGGAGAAAACGGGGAAGAGCTGACTGTCACTTGTCTTCTCCCCTCCCCAGTCTTCTGCTTGCCTCTCGAGTACTGGAGCCCATTTCTCTCCTTGACACTGGTCACCACCATTGGCTTGCTTGTTGTCTCCTGACTCAGGGGATAGGCAGCATCCAACAGGCCCACTGATGCCTAGCAGCGCCCCTGGGAGGGCACTCGTCAGGCTTTACTGCACCTTGGGCTGATCCCAAGTCTGTGACCTTTGGTTTCTCCAGCATGCCTGAGGGCTCTAACCTCATCTGGTCTCCATGGTCCTGGACTCTGGGGTCTGTGGGCACAGTCAAGTCTATTCTCCATAACTTGTGGGGCTCAGAAACTGTAGGGGCCGTTATCGGCCTCCCTCTGCCTGGCCATCCTCCCAGCAGGCCCTGTGCTCAGGCAGACATGATGGAAATCTCCTGGAGTACTGTTTATCCTGCGGGCTGTCTTGGAGGGCTTTCTGGGGGCCTTCCTCCCCGACAGGTTGGCTAAGGAAAAAGATGTCTCTCTCCTTTCCTCACTTGGTGACCTTTTTCTCCCTCTCTCTCCTGGGTGGACTGAGAGTGGGTGTTGGCAATTGTGGAAGGACAGTTCTAGCTGAAACAGCCCCTCTCAGCAAACTCTGAATTTGTTACTGCTGGTGAGTTTTGAACTTAATTACACAGGGTACTGTTACCAAAAGCTTGGCACTTGTCCTCGAGGCCGCATCAGAACAAGGACAAGTGGTTGAGGAGAAGGAAAAAGAAGTTTATTACTTTGCCAGCAAAGGAGGAAAAATGGTAGACTATCATCTCAAAATCCAAATTCCTGTCCATAAGCAGAAATATTGAGCTTTTAAAGGGAGGGCCCTCAGTTCTAGGCTATTGTCGTTAATGATTCTAATCATACCATCTCTGCTGAATACAAAGCCATGACCTCCGCCCACCTGTGAGGCCCACCCAGACCTCCAGTGGCCAGGCACTGGGCCTGGGATGGAGCCACAGTTCAGCTGAGCTGTCTCCTGTAACACAGAGAACAAAAGATATTCCCCTGACTCTCCCGACCACCTGCCCCCGAGACAGGGATGCAGGCCTTAGTTCCCAAAAAGAATGGGGGAAATTTTAAAGAGACAGAAAACATCTTTTGCCTTTTTTTTTTTTTTCCTGGCCATTCCCTCTGTCTTAGTACTTGTTCCCTTTGAGCTCACCCATGGGCGTTGGTCGACAGTTCCAGGAAAACAAGAGACTCCCAGAAAGCCCTTCATTCTATCCTGTTACATCCTCGAGAGGCACAGACACCAGAACCGACAGGTCCAATGTTACTTTCAGGGTCAACAGCTCTAGTAGCTGACCTGAAACCAGAGCTCAGTTTCTCTCCCCTTTATTCCCCACCCTGGGGTGTGGAGATCTCAGGGCTAAATAGGTCGAGGTGAAGCTGGTATTTCTTCTTGAAATATTTT
>NW_012150480.1:0-247 GCF_000956105.1 Propithecus coquereli
TTTAAAGTACTTAATAATTTGTGGTTTTAAAAATTAACCTTATTTTGAATAAACTTGTTTAGATATACTATGACATATTTTTGTTCTTTAGTATCTTACTGCTCAGGTTTTAAATCCTTCAAATCTTAAATGTTATATATTACATGATTGTGTGTAGAACTAGCCAAACAACAAGAGGTCCCTATATTAATTTTAGACATTTCCAGAGCTTAACCTTATTTTGAATAAACTTGTTTAGATATACTAT
>NW_012150480.1:3849-4120 GCF_000956105.1 Propithecus coquereli
CCTAGAAATAATTAAAATTTGTATATTTATCTTAAATAAACTCAACCTTAGTCTCAGGTTTAATTGACCAGCTAAGCAGTCAATGTTGGAAATTTAAATACCCCAAAGGCTAAGAGTATCAGTGTGTTTGTTGGACATGTTTAATTTCCAGTTAAGCCTTATCAGTATGCTTCAGTGCCTCAATATATTATGATTAATTCCAGAATTTTCAGAAATCCCGAACAGATAACTCTTTCAAACAATGCCCTGCACAAAATGGCCCCTGCTCTAT
>NW_012150480.1:6564-6872 GCF_000956105.1 Propithecus coquereli
GTTTTTATTAGTTTTTATTCCTGTTTCTTGAAGCTCTAATTTTAGCCACCAAAAATATGTAGAATTATTGAATGTTCTTAATGAATATATAATGTCTCACTTATCTCTGGTGTGTCCTTTCCCCTTATTCTACTTTGATATTAATATAGCTACTTAAGCTTTTTTAAAATTAGTGTTTGTATGACATATGTTTATTCTTCCTTTTTCCTTTTCCTTTTAAAATCCCATATCATTATTTCAAGTAATTTTTAAGACAATATATAATTTGGTCATTGTTTATCCTTTTTGACAATTCCTACCTTTTTTTT
>NW_012150480.1:11865-13141 GCF_000956105.1 Propithecus coquereli
GTTCTCCTCTGTATTTCTTTTAGGTGCTAGAATTTATAAGGAGATATGCAAATATTCAACTTACTACTCCACTCTAAGATGAATTGACATTGTGGAAAATACATCCTCCCATAATTAATTTTATTTTTAAAGAAATTAACATATCTAGTAAACAAAAAAATCTGAAATGAAATTATGTAAGTTTTCCTTCTGAAGTACAAAGAGATGTTGAGATATTCAGTTTACCCAGTGAGAATAGCCAAGAAAAGTAGAAATAAAATAGCATTGAAATATCAAAAATAAAGTTGGCTTATCAAGTGATACGTCTTCATTGGTTTTAAACTGTGTTCTAATATTTTTTAAATGGCTTTTTGAAGATTCCTTAAGACATCTTATGGCAAAATTGGGGGCAAGCAGATGAATTATGGCAAAAAAGTGAAACTTTGGCTAAATGTTAGAAAGTACTTTCTAACAACTAATCCTTTCCCTTCTGACATGGAATGCATAACAATTAGGTATGTTGTATAAGGGTTTCAGCATTAGGAGAAAAATCACATTAAAATGATCTCTGAGGACATCTGAAAGTAATAATCTATGAGTTCAATGTGTCCATTCTACATTTAATTAGGCTCAGCACATTTTTTCTTGACTTGATTTTGTTCTTAGTATAAAGAAGATATCAAGAATAAAATCACAACTATACGTCATTCTTTTATTTGGGAAGAAAAACAGTTTTAATTAGTTCTAGTAATAAAAAAAAACTCCTAAAATTTAAAGGAAGTGAATATCATTATTTTCCTGTAAAAATTATTCATCTAAATCATTGTTGCTTACAAATCAAAATGGGCCACTGCAATAAATATTATTGTATAAGGGCAACCATCAGCAAATCAAAAGAATCCTTTGTTTCATAGTGTTATTTAGTATTCCAAATGGCTCTTTGAAATTGAATTCTGTTAGAATACCACTTTTTAAATATGTTCATTGATTGCATTACATTATTAATAGTGATCGATTGCATTATGATTGAGAACAATTTAAGGGAAATATTAAGTACTATTTATTTTCAGCTGTAAAATATAGAAAAATTGGTAGGAATATAATAATGCTTTTGCCTGTTGTCTTCAGGAATGTGTAGAAATGTACCGCTTTATACATTTCTGGTGAGAGTTTAAATTCTAAGGTTGATTAAAGGGAAGTTTGATGACATATATCATTTAAAAATGTTAATACTTTTTGACCCCAGATTTTCAAGTATAGGATCTTACCTGAGGGAAATGATCATGAATGAACAGAT
>NW_012150481.1:0-412 GCF_000956105.1 Propithecus coquereli
TGCAGCTGGGTTGTTTTTATTTTCCCTTTTTTTAAAAAGGCAAAACTTGTGGATGTTGTAGACCTTGGTAATGCAACTTTAAGTTTTGTAGCATTACAGGTTGATTTTGAGTTAATTGGAAAATTTGAAGTTTTAATGACATTGGAAAAGTGGACTGTGTATATAAATTGAGAGAAAGAAGAAACGAATGCTGTTTGATATTTTTTTAATCTTCTTGTAAATATTGCGAAGGCAATAGGACACTCTAGGCCTTCAGAGGCAGAGAAAAGCAATAAAATAACCTTTTTATTTTTGTCTTTTGGGGCAGATGGGTGGGAATGGCATTGGATACAGTAATCAGAATATTGTAGTTTCTGATGAAAAAGTTTCTGGAATATTGTGTGAATCTTGTGTGAGCTGTTGATTACTTAGG
>NW_012150481.1:462-1092 GCF_000956105.1 Propithecus coquereli
GATATGTTGATTCTTTTAAAGGATGATTTAAACATTCTTCTGGATCTGTAGGGTTTTAAAGATCGTTATTTGGCAATAATACAAATGTGTGAAAAATTCGACCTAAATTTTCACATAATCATTGGGACCAGATTATTTGGTGTTTTCTTTTTATGGCTGTCTTTCACGTTGCTTATAAAGATCTGACTTGAATAAACAAGCGGGGAGCTCTGCCTTCCAGATAAGGCTAGATGCCGTCCTGAGGCTGCCTAAGATAGCTAGGATTAGGGAAACCCTCGAAAAGCAGGCTCGGTAATGGGGCGTGATAGCTGCTTGTGAAAGCTTTAATGCTGAAGTATATTCTTGTAATGCAGTTTTCTTGTCTGCCTTGTTATCTTACACTTTTAGTGGGGAAAACTAATAACAATGTTATTTCAAAGAAGCGGTTAAAAAAATAATCAAACTTAACAGAAAATGGAGCCCTGGCCTTAGGTCAAACATTCGTTTGCTCAGCATTCTTTCTCCGTCTGTCTCTCTCTCTCTCTTTTTTTTTTTTTTTTTTTGAGACAAGAGTCTCACTCTGTTGCCCTGGCTAGAGTGAGTGCCGTGGCATTAGCCTAGCTCACAGCAACCTCAGACTCCTGGGCTTAA
>NW_012150481.1:1142-1462 GCF_000956105.1 Propithecus coquereli
TTTTTTTTTTTTAAATCATAAGGAGATTTTGTTGGTGGTGTCAATTAAAATGTAAAAGAGCTGGTATACTATTCCTGATCTTCCTTTCCAATCTGAGGAAAAGAAACTCCTGCATGAATCAACGGCTTTGTCTGGTAAAATGCCCCGGTGAGTTATCACAGACACTTAGCAGAAATGGAAGAAAACAGGCAGAATGACCTGGGGACGAGTGTTCGCTGGGGCTCACAAACTGCTCGGGTAATACATAGGTATGTTGAAGAGCTTAGATCTGAAAGATTAGCATTTAAATTGTCTCATTGGGAAGAAGACTGACAGTATGG
>NW_012150481.1:3384-3769 GCF_000956105.1 Propithecus coquereli
CGATTTAAAAGTTGATATTTCATGACTTGGCATTTTTAAAATGCAACAGGCAATAGATAGGAAGAGTTGTTCATAAGATGTATTCGCTTGTGTGTTTCTCTTCATGCCACCAGGTCAAACCGCAGGGGATCAGTGAAATCCTGGGGTTCTAAACCTGTTCACCCAGTGTCTCCGCGAAGAGCCCCCTTCAGAAATTTTTAGGAATTTATTGGTGTTGCTTGGGTTAACAGCCATGGACAAAGCATGAACAGAACAAGATAAAATTTTTCCAAATAAACAGGAAATACGGTAGTAACTGAGAAGTAAACGTCCCCCAAATACCCTCTTCTTCATCAGAAACGTGTAGCATTTTCCTTGGAGAAGGGTCTGTGTTCCTGTAGTTCAG
>NW_012150482.1:0-1791 GCF_000956105.1 Propithecus coquereli
AAAATCCACAGGGAGATAGGCAAAAAAAAAAGAAAAATCCATAGATAACAATTTCCCATTAGCCATCTCATTCGGAATCCTGCAGAAGCATAAACTCATTATGGCCCCAGATGATCTCATTACCTTCACTTGCAAACTTTTCCTTCTATGTTTCCTAGTTTGATTGTGGAATCAGCCATCCCTGTTGCAGATTCCCGAAATTTAGTTATCTTCCTTAACCCTTCATCCTCACCCTCTTCCACTGCCAAACAACTCTAAAACTCTCTCAATTTAATCTTCTAAAAATCTGATGGTTCTTCTCCATAACTACTTAGTGGTATTCTAGTTGAGGCCAATAGCATCTCTTGCCTGGAACTATAATAGCAATCTCCAGATGAATTCCTCAGCCTCTACTTTTGTTGCTCCCATCTGTCCATGATCTTTTCTTCTGAAATGAAATGATTTTTCTAAAATGTGAAGCTGATCAGGCCACTTTCTTATTTAAAATCTTCCTATAGAATTCCAGTCCTCTTAGAAGGAATGTCAAATTCTTTAACATGATGGAAAGGAACTTGCATGATGCAACCCTAGCTACCACACTGGTCTTCTTTATTATTCCCAATTTCTGTTTCATCTTTTCAAGAATTCTAACTTCTAGTCACATGGAACCTCTCTCATTTCTTCACTTGATCTTAGCCAAAAGGGCGAGAAGTGATTGAAATTCTCTTACTTCTTCAAAGAATTCCAAAGCCTGTTTTTGCCTCTGTTCATTTGCATATGATGTTCACTATAATGAAGCATTCATCTCCTTCTCCTTGCTCAGCTGACATCTAATCTATCAGGTATTGTTGCTGCCCAAACAGTTGCATTTGCCCACTGCACAGAGAAGAGCCAATGTACTGAGACAGTCGGGGTTGCAATGGAGAAAGTTTATTCCACAGAGTGCTAGGTAGGGAGACGGGAGAAATTTCTCAAATCCTCCTCCCCGAGAATTTGGGAGACCAGGTTTTTAAGAGCTTGGCAGGCAAGGGATTAGGCAATTGGGTTTTTTAATTGGGGCAAAATTATAGGGGAGTAAGAATAATCTTCTTGTGTTGTTTCAGTCCCTGGGGTCACATTCCAGTAGAGTTGGTTTCTTGGTATGGGTCACTGTTCTGAGTGGGTAAACCAATCTTCTGGAATGCGGGGCCTGGAAGATATCTTAAAAACTACCTTTAGCTTTCAAAAAGGTGATGTTATCTATGGAGAAAGTTAAGAATCTTTATGGACACCAGCTATGGGGAGAAGTTAAGAATCTTTATGACCACCAGCTGTGGGGCTTCCCTGTGGCAATTGTAGAGACGCAAACAGGGGTACAGTGACTAATTATTATCACCATTTTTAGCTAGGCCCTTACCGCAGTTCTCGCCCTGCACCCTATTATTGACTTGTGTGAAGGGCGGTTTCAGTATCGCTTTCTATGTGAGCTCCCCTGGAAACTCCCTCTGATCCCCTAAGTTCAAATAAGAGGATCCTGGGATGTACAATTATAATATGCTGTGTTGATCCCATCATAGTACTAACACTCTGCATTTTAAGTCTCAATTTCCTTAACTTTTCTTTCACTGGACTGTAAGTTTAATGGGAGCTATAACCAAGTGATCAGAGCATGGATTATACCAATATATATCCATTGAACTTTTCAACAAGGGAATGATTTTTTTGTAGACCACAACCCTAAAAAAGTATTATAGTCATGTAGTTTTAGCTTTCATATAATTGAAATTACAACCAAGACTGGAAAATTATGTTCTAGATTTTTGGATGACAATA
>NW_012150482.1:1841-3165 GCF_000956105.1 Propithecus coquereli
GGGTGCAGGTGTCTTTTTTATAGAATGTCTTTTGTGCTTTTGGATAGATGCCCAATAATGGGATTGCTGGATCAAATAGTAGTTCACTTTTAGCTCCTTGAGGTATCGCCATACTGCTTTCCATAGAGGTTGTACTAGTTTGCAGTCCCACAAGCAGTGTATGAGTGTTGCTATCTCACTGTATCCATGCCAACATTTGTTGTTTGGGGACTTTTTGATAAAAGCCATTCTCACTGAAGTTAAGTGATATCTCATTGTGGTTTTGACTTGCATTTCCCTGATGATTAGAGATGTTAAGCATTTTTTCCTATGTTTCTTCACCATTAGTCTATCTTTTTTGAAAAGTTTCTGTTCATGTCTTTTGCCCACTTTTTAATGGGATTGTTTGATGTTTTTCTTGCTGATTTGCTTGAGTTCTTTATAGATTCTAGTTATCAGCACTTTATCAGATATATAGCATATGAATGTGTTTTCCCATTCTGTAGGTTGTCTATTCACTCTAATGATGGTTTCCTTGGCTGTGCAGAAGCTTTTTAACTTGAGTTCCCATTTATTTATTTTTGTTGTTGCTGTGATTGCTATTGGGATCTTCTTCATAAATTCTTTGCTCAGGCTGATGTCTACAAGAGTTTTCCCAACATTTTCTTCTGGAATTTTTATGGTTTCATGCCTTAGGTTTAAGTCTGCTATCCATTATAAGTTGATTTTTGTGAGTAGTGAGAGGTGCAGGTCCCGTTTCAGTCTTTTACATGTGACTATCCAGTTTTCCAAGCATTACTCATTGAATAGGGATTCTTTTCCCCAGTGTATGTTTTTATCTGCTTTGCCAAAGATCAGATGGGCATATGAGGATGGTCCTCTTCCTCTGTACATCTCTCATGTGAAATCCTTTTCTTTTACTTCATAGCGGGATCAGGGTATCATCTCCATGTAATTCTTGGAATGGGACTCTACTTGTCAAAAATGCATTTTTGTGAACTACATTCTACATCTACTCAATGAGACACTCTGGAATTGGTACCCAGGATTCTGAAATTTATCAGGTTTCCTGGGTAATTCATCGACTCCAAAGTTTGAGAATCATTCCTTTATATATTTGCCTTCGTAATTGATCATATATTTCCATATGATCAATTACCATCTACCTGCTGATAATTTCAAAGTTTATATCTCTAGCTCAGATATCGTTCCTAGAAAAGATCTTTGTTCAAAATCCACAGGGAGGCTGGGCGTGGTGGCTCATGCCTGTAATCCTAGCACTCTGGGAGGCCGAGGCGGGCGGATTGTTTGAGCTCAGGAGTTCGAAACCAGCCTGAGCAAAAGC
>NW_012150482.1:4933-5259 GCF_000956105.1 Propithecus coquereli
TTTGAGTGTTCGAGAAAGCAGTGGACAAGGGTGAGGAGGTGGTACAGGGGTGGACCACAAGTGAGGAGACCCATCATTATCACTTCAGTTCTTGAATAGCCATGAAGACCTTGACATACTATTAAGCATCTCTGGTCATCAGGTTTGTTCTATGATTTTTCCATATGATTTTTAAAAGATATAACGGTGTGTTTTTAATGAATATATTTCAAGTTTAAGAATAAAATTTTACTTAAGTGTATACAAATGAAATCACACAACTCTGAAATTCAGTTATTTTAAATAGCTGACTGTGTGAATTACATGAGAATATGAGACGTAACTTC
>NW_012150482.1:7926-8195 GCF_000956105.1 Propithecus coquereli
ATTGTCATCTTTTTTTTCCAGCACATAATGCATCTTTAAAGAAGCATACTTAGTATATGTATGCCATGGAGTACTATTCAGCTTTAAGAAACAATAGTGATATAGCACCTCTTATATACTCCTGGAAAGTGCTGGAACACATTCTACTAAGTGAGGTATCCCAAGAATGGAAAAGCAAGCACCACATGTACTCACCATCAAACTGGTATTAGCTGTTCAACATTTAAGTGCACATATAAGAATAACATGTATTAGATGTTGGGCAGGGG
>NW_012150483.1:0-548 GCF_000956105.1 Propithecus coquereli
CAATCTCCATAAAGTACTACAGAAATTCATCAAATAAATATACTATATAAAGGGGAATTCTGTCAAACCTTTAAATGCCAAATAATCCCAATACACGTATGAGAGAGTGGAAAAACTCAAACCCAAAGTGTGTTTCTGTTCTCTCACTCGACAACAATCAACACAGAAGACTTCTGTGACCAAATGTGTGGGGCTTTCTTCCCACCACCAGGCGAACAATCAATTCTGCAGCGGACACCAGCTGAGTTTTCTCTAATTCAATTCTGACACTGTCTACCTGGAGTTAGTGGGTTGAGGACTTAGCCCCCAAGACTCCCCCTGCACTTCTGGTAGCAATCAAAATACCCAGGTTATTTTACCTGTGCTTCTGACCGATTGACTATAAATCGGGGTTCCCACAGCCTCCTTCTTGGGTTTGATTCATTTGCTGGAGTGGCTCACATAACACAGGGAAACAATCAATTCTGCAGCGGACACCAGCTGAGTTTTCTCTAATTCAATTCTGACACTGTCTACCTGGAGTTAGTGGGTTGAGGACTTAGTCCCCA
>NW_012150483.1:2671-3032 GCF_000956105.1 Propithecus coquereli
ATAATCCTTTGGCCAAACAATCCTACTTCTAGGAATTTGTCCCAAATATACACCCTCCTACTGTTTGAATATGAGTTATTTGGCTCTGCCCAGTCTCATGTTGAAATTTGATCCCCAATGTTGGAGGTGGGGCCTACTGGGAGGTGTTTTTTTAAAAGAGTTTGGCACCTTCCCTGCTCCTTTAGTTCCACTCTCACCACATGATCTCTGCATGAGGTTCCTCTGTCCCTTCCACCATGAGTAGAAGCAGCCTGAAGCCCCCACCGGAAGCAAATGCTGGCTCCATGCTTCTTGTACAGCCTGCAGAACCGTGAGCCAAATAAACCTCTTTTCTGCATAAATTACCCAGCCTCAGGTATAG
>NW_012150483.1:5322-6628 GCF_000956105.1 Propithecus coquereli
AAGATTAGCTATTAGGGAAAGGAATATCAAAACTATAATGAGATACCATTTTATACCCATTAGGATGGGATGGTTATTATAAAAAAAAAAAAACAAACAAGGACAATTGGTAAGGATGGAGAGAAATCAGAACCCTTGTCATTGCTGGTGGAAATGTAAAATGGTGCCGCTTTGGAAAACAGTCTGGCACATACTCAAACGGTGAAACATAGAGTCACCATATAACCCAGCAACTCCACCCTGAGATATTTAACCAAGAGAAGTGAAAACGTCTATGCAAAAAAATTGTACATGAATGCTCATATAAGCTTTGTTTATAATCACCAAAATGTGGAAACAACCCAAATGTCCATAAAATGATCAATGGGCAAACAAAGTGTGGTATATCCATACAATGGAACATTATTAGGCTGTGAAAAGGAATAAAGTACTGATATGTGCTATGATGAGGATGAAACTTGAAAATATAATATTATGCTAAGAGAAAGAAGCCAGATATAAAAGGCTTCATACTATATGATTCCATTTATTTGAAACATCCAGAAAAGGAAAAGCTATAGAAATAGAAAGTAACTGATAGGTATAGGGATAGGGAGTGACTGCTAATGGGTAGGGGGTTTCTTTTTAGGGGGCGATGAAAATATTCTGGAATTAGTGGTGATCCATGCACAACTGTGTGAATATGCTAAAAACCAGTGAATTGTATACACTAAAAGGGTGAACTTTATGGTATGTGAATTATATCTCAGTAAAGCTATTTTAAAAAATGTATAAAAGGGGAGGGGAAGAGAGTAAAAAAGAACTCTATAAATTGATAACGAACTATTTCCAGGCTATATCATTAAGTTAAAAATGCAAAGTCAATCAACAGGAAGCAGCCCAAATGCCCGTGAACTGGCAGAGGGACTAGCAAATGGCCATGGAGCCATACAATGGGCTAGAACTCAGCAAAAAAGAGAAATACATTTAACAATAACGGCTGAATCTCAAAAGTGTTACACTAAGTACAAGAATAGGAATGACACAAAAGGCTAGATACTGCATGATTCTGTTTCTATGATATTCTAGAAAAGGCAAAATAATAGAGACAGTAATGAGATCAGTGGTTGCCAGAGGCTGAGATGGGAGGAGATTGACTGCTAAGGGCGCAAGGGAAATTTTGGGGTGATGGAAATGTCCTATGTCTTGACTTTGGTGGTGGCTTTCTGACTGCCTACATGTTAAAACCAATCAAATGGTACACTTAAAAAGGGTGAACTTTACTGTATATGTATCATACCTCAATAAATCTGCCTTAAAAAAAAAA
>NW_012150483.1:9123-10120 GCF_000956105.1 Propithecus coquereli
CAAGCATCCTCATCATTTCATCCAATTGGCTGCAGTAGACATCCGCTGTAATCGATTGACCAGGTTTCATACAGCTGTAGTGGATAATACCAGCGCTGGACCACCAAACAGGTGCCAGTAGTTTTTTTTGATGGATATTTGGTTTTGGACTGTGTTTTGGCACTTCATCTTTATCCAACCATTGTGCCAAATGCTTGTGATTGTCAAAAAAAAAATCCATTTTTCATCACACATAACAATATGGTGTAGAAATGGTTTGCCTTATATGTCATGACAGTAAAGAAAGGCAAGCTTTGAGACAATTTCTCTTCTGATGCTCCTTTAATTCACGTGGAACCCATCTATCCAGCTTTTTTACCTTGCCCATTTGTTTCAAATGGTCCAATATTGTTGGAATAGTAACGTCAAACCTTGCTGCTAATTCACACATAGGTTGAGATGGATTCGCTTCCACTACTGCTTTCGGCTCATCATTGCCCACCCACCTTGGTCTCAGGTCGCCCACGTAGCTTATTTTCAAGATTAAAATCACCAGAATGAAACTGCTCAAACCATGGAGGTACAGTGCGTTCATTAGCCACATCCTCCCTGAACACTTCGTCTATATTTCAAGCTGTGTGTGTTGCATTGGTTCCACAATGGAACTTATATTCAAACATAACCTGAGTTTTTGACTTATCCATAGTTTCACAAAATTGCTCAAAAAAAACTGAATGAAAATCACAAGCCAAAATGTACACTTGAAAACTGAGGTTGTACCGTCGCAGTAAAAAACAAGAAGTGTCAAAGTGAAATGTCAGAGACTATCACCTGTCAAACTTAGTACTTAAGAAAATTAGACATTTCCTACTTAATAACCTAATATTAATTTCCTGGGTGTAATAATCATATTGTGGTTATGAAGGAGAATGATTTGTTCTTAGGAGACACAGGCCAAAATACACAGGGGAAGTGTCTTGATGTCTATAACAAATTCCCAAATGGTTCCTCTATATTT
>NW_012150484.1:0-869 GCF_000956105.1 Propithecus coquereli
TAGTGCAGTGTATTAAAGAGTTTACAGAATTGTTGGGAGGGCTGAAGAAACAAACTTTAGTTGAACTTTCAGAAACAAGTCCTCAAGCTAGCTACGCCACAGAACCTGCAACCGAGGGACATGCTACTTTCTCCATGGTGGAGAAGACACTGATTCTAGAACCAAAGTGCCACTGTCTCAGTCAGGAAAACATCACAGGCAGGAAGCTCTTCCTCCTCATGCAACTTCAGAACAATCTCTGAGTGACTCCAACTAATATCAGCAAAAAGATTGATTCATAACCTGTCTCTCAACACCCACAAAGTTGGTGACTAACTAGAGGTACTTCTGCTTTTCCAGGAAAAAAAAAGAAAAATAGAAAAAGCAAAGGAGAGAAAAGAAAACAAATGCATCAAACTATGATGCCAGCAAAAACAGCAGAAGCAGCACAAACAAGACATCTGCCTCAGTTATGGCTTCCAAATCATGTGCAAGCACATCTGCTTGTCCATATTTAAATTCAGAACTCTGTTTTCAAAAGATTCTGCAAAATTTAGGGTTTTTGATTTGTTTTTGTTTTAATCTTTCTAGTATCTACCCTATGAAAGGACATCGGACATTGTAGAAGGAAAATAAAATGGAAGTTGAGCCCCAATTTACCATATCCGTCTATTTTTCTCATAGCTAAACTTTTAATTCCTGTATTATTACAGGTATTGATATAGCTACATTTTACCAACATCCCAAATAATAGTGACTTAAGTAAGACAGTGACTCTCATATAAAAGTGTGATTGGGTAAAAAGGTTCTAATTTGAGAAAACACCAGGGACCCAGGGTTCTTTATCTTTTAGCTTGGTCAGCTCTGCACGTTCAAGATGGCTCTTCACT
>NW_012150484.1:2367-3739 GCF_000956105.1 Propithecus coquereli
CCAAGAACCTTTAAATTTGTTTTATATAGAAAGAGACACTGGAAATCTGTTTTGCACCCGGCCTGTGGATCGTGAAGAATATGATATTTTTGATGTAGGAGTTTCATTGATATACCTGACTTTAAATTATTAAACTGTGTTTCTTCTGATACTCCATCTACTCTTTCCTGTCTACTTGCACTCTCTGCTTAGAAGGTATCTTAGAGTCAAAGGAAAGTAGAGTGTGCGTTGTTTTGGGATACTTGGTCAGCTTTTTTATCTCAACTTCTGTTAGGTAAGCCTGAAATGAAGCAAAGAGATTTAATTGTATTTGAATGTAAATTTCAGTAAATTTCTCATCAATTGGTTTTGCTTATGAAATATTCGCTCTCTCTGGTCACTGATACATTTTCATATCTCCAAGACATATCCATAGTTGATTGGAAGGGTCCTCTTTCTCTACTGCTCTGCCATTTTTGTCTTTCTTCCATGTGTATGATTCTCTGATCATGTCTGAGAACTAGATAAGGAAGCAAAAGTGGGAGACCAAACCCAAATAAGGGTTACTAAGCCAGAATTCTGATACGGATGAGCTTACAGTCAATGGGGAATAATGCAAACAATTTTCAGTATAATATGGTAAATGCCATGGGGTCACGTGCCATTCCTGTGGTTCAGGGGGATGATTCTTCATTGGAAAGAGGGATTCTGTTCCCAGACGAAGAGGGAAGAGATGCTGCATGAGCAAACAGGGCTGATGTCCCCCATGTGACATTCTTCCGGTTAGAGAATGTTCAGTTCAGTGTTCTAATAATGTGCTGAATAGAAATACATTCTATTTGACATTACATTGCCTTTAATCAATTACCAGTGGGGCAGTCAGTAAGTGCATTTTGTTAGAAAAACTCTTACAAATATGTGATCTCTTGAGTAAAACAATAAAAGGGCTTGGTAGTGACAAGGTTGGGAATTGTTGACTTATTTAGATGATTTTTCCCATTGCAGTGGGTTTAATCGTTCTCCCCAATGTAACTTTCTGATTGTGGAGAAAATCAAAACTATAATGCAAGTCTCTATGTTCACATTTAATTTCTCAGTCTAACGGAGAGAGTCGTCCCTTACTCTGAAGTTTTTTTTCAAGTAGCCATTTCCACTAAATCCTGGATGTTCTTTGCAGTAAAGTGTTTCTCCATTCGATGCTTTGATAGTTTCAAAAGCATTGAATAAAAATCTTTCATGTGGTTTACTATTGAAGAGACTTGCAAAGAAGGTAGTAGATAAAGCATCTTATTCTCTTTTGCTAGAATTTCATACTAACGGGCTACTGAACTTGCTTTTTCCTGTTTTGCAGTTGATCGCCTATGCCTCAACTGCAGACGGGTACTCAGCAGAT
>NW_012150484.1:4883-5158 GCF_000956105.1 Propithecus coquereli
CAAACACTTTGATGCCCAGATTAACCTAGGGTACTTTAAACATATTACATCAGTAGGTTCAGACCAGTTAAGGCTGTGATACTAAGTTGGTGGAGGAAATATGTCAAATCAGCGATTAGCAAAAAAGATCACAGAAAGGAGAGGCTAGCCTACTGAAGGTCAATTTGACCATCTGTATAATTACTGTATACCCCCAAATTGGTCTTGATATAGCTATTAATCAAAAGTCCCATGAAAAAAATCTGAATTACTTAGGAGCCATGGTTTATTCCTCC
>NW_012150484.1:8564-8929 GCF_000956105.1 Propithecus coquereli
CCCTGTTTCTACCCTCATAAAGGATATTCTTTCTGAAATTCAAATGTTCTAATTTTGTACTTCCCTTATGACTTCCATAAAACCTTTCCTTATTACCTGTTACTTAAAGCTTAAGTATAAATTCTTGGTATGACTCTTTGTATTTAACTTCTGCCTACCTTTTCAGCTTTTCCTTGTTTGCCAAATTCCTAGAGTATATGCCAATGTGCAAATCAAATAAAAGCATGGATCCACACAAATAGAAGAGTATGCAATTGAGGATTCATTTATAAATGTAAACAAAAATTTTCAAGACTAGTGAAATATTTGCTTTGTTTTCAGGTTGTAGACAAGTACTCATTGATAATGAAAGTACAAGACATGGA
>NW_012150485.1:0-31619 GCF_000956105.1 Propithecus coquereli
GGGCTGGATTCAGCTTTTTCTGCAAGGTGTCCTTCTAAATGTTCACACACCTGGAGGCACAAGAGACAGGCTTTGGGCTGGGAAGAACCGACAGCGGTTTCAATAGCCTCCTGTGCCATGAGTAGACTTCAGTGAGCATCTGGGTGGCTAATACTGACCAGGGCAGCTTCCTGCAGGGCTCTTGAGGTGGGTTAGCTGCAAACACGCTCAAACCTCACCTAGTAAGTTATCTGATTGGAGAGACGTGGGAAGAAGCAGCCAAAGGCCCAGGAGCTTTTTTCCAATCTCTTCTCTGCTGGTCCAGCCCACGCCGCCCACCGGCCCCTGGTTATGACTGAATCTACGTAGTTATTCGGTCGGTCTGTAAGTAAAGGGAGAATGTGTGATTTCAAAATGCTGATCAAGACAATAAAAAAGAGAAGGCATTTGCCTTCGTACCCACAGTGTGTCACCAGCATAATTTGCCTCTGTGAAGCAGGCACTTCTGCCATCGTCATTTTGTTGTATTGAATTATTTGCATGGAGGCCTGGTTTGCAAATACTAAAGCACGCAGGTCTCTGGGGCACAGCTGGATAAGTTTTTGCAGATGTAGACCCCAGGTTACCACCTCCCAGACCAAGAGGTGAGATGTTTCCAGCCCTCGTGGGCTCCCCGGTGCCTCCTCCAAGACCCCATCTCACCCCAGAGGCAGACGCTGCTGTGGTCTCTGTCACCCCAGGAATGCGTCTGTTCTTGAACTTCACACAAACGGGCTCACCCAGGGAGTGCTTTTCTGCCTGGCACCTTTCCCTCCACGTGATATCTATGAGACGTGGGCAGATGGCTCCTGTCTGCTGCTGTGTAGCGTTCCACCGCAAGGGCCTGTCCCCTTACAGAGGACAACGGCGGAAAGTGGAGATGTTTCATGGCACGCCCATGGTTGCACATTTACCGAATGCTGATCCTGTGTCCTGCCAGGACTTGTGCCTGTTCTTTAACTTCCCACCATCTTTCCCGACAAAGTCAGCTGATTAGGAAACAAAGGGAAGGATTTCCCAAGCGCAGAGGGAAGGAAGGAAGCCTGAGGTTCTACCTGTGGTGACCTTGGGCACAGCAGGTAACCTCTCCAAACCACATTCATCTCCCTGTAAAAAGTGATGGCACTTGCTTCCTTAGAGAATTAGCGTGTGCTCAATAAATAATATCAGATATCTAAACAAACTAACAAATGACAATCTTGCTGTGTGATCTTGGGCAGGTCCCCTTCCCTCTCTGGGCTTTGTCACCTTCTCTGAGAAGTGAGGGGTGGGCGAGCGCCCCCAGGCCCTGGCGGCTCTCCAGGTTGTGAGGCTTTGTGCTCAGAGGACTCCCGGGCCATGGGGAGGTTATTTAGTTTGCTGGGTCTAGTGACCTGGTGTGAGGTTCTGCTGCCCCGATGGACCAGGCAGGGGTACTCTGGGAGCTGGTGAGGGCCACATTTGTTTGATTGGAATCCATCCCCTGGTGTCCACAAATTCACTTTTGTTTATTTTCTGGAGAAGCTAAACAAGCCAGTGAGACTGAGCAGCTCCAAGCCAGACGTGCGTTTTCACTGTAAAAATATTTCTGCGGGTCAGAAAATTGCACCAAAATGTTTTCACAGGCAAAACGCTGCTGTGTGCTGCCCAGCCCTGTGGCTGGCCAACCACCAGGGATGGGGCCTCGTACTTGCACCCCCTGGAACATGTTTCAATCATAATAATAACAACAAACACGTACGAAGCTCTTCCTGTGTGCCAGGCAGTTCGCTAGAATGTTCTTTACTTATCTGGTCAGTTCTCACCCTTACCTATCCCTGTGCGGTCAGTGTGATTGTCATCAGTTTTGTTTGCAGATGAAGAAAATGAGGCCCAGAGAGGTTGAGTGACTTCCCCAGGGTCACACAGCCTGCAAGGAGCAGAGCCAGGATTAGAAGCCAGGTCTTTCTGAGTTCAGAGCCTGGGCTCTCAGCCACCATGGTGGGACAACACATTTTGTGTCATTCCCTATATATAGGAGAGGTGGGGCTGCGAGGGGCCTCGAAGATGGCCTCCCATCATCTGCTCCTTGTGCAGGCTCAGAGGCGGGTAGTGACACAGCTGTCCTCACACTCCATGGGCAGTGGCCTCCAAGGCAGTCCTTGTCACCTTGATCAAGGAGGTTAGATATTTTACATAAATGCAGCCCACATGGTGTAGCTGCACGGCCGAGGCTCTTTCTGTGCATGTTTACACACAAAAGCAACACAGAACGTGTGTGTGGTAGACCCATGTAGAACCGCGTCCTGCATCATGGAACAAACACATCCCTCTGAACTGGGATTTCTGGACTTAGGGCGGAGTCGCTCTCTGATATTTTGCATTCACATTCCACACATGTGCTCAGCGACGAATGGGATTAAAGCCAATTGGACTAACACAGGTGATTCCTCCCTCCCCAGGGACAATGCCTGAGATGAGCAGGCGATGGCCGTGGACAGGCCACTGTCCCTCCTGCAGCCCAGTTGTCAGGGGCTTACCAAGGCAACAGCCTCACCGGGGGGTCTCCAGGGGACACCTTTTTCCTAACATGCAGCTCCCAACGCCAGCCTGCAGCTTGGCCCGGCGCTGCAGTGGGGAAGCATGATCCATGGGATGCAGGGAAGGAAGGTGCTGGGCCTGCTGGAGGTAGCTGGACCCCCAGGCCCAGCAGGGCCACCTGTGCTGGGGTTGGGGGCGGAGGGTGTGTGCCTCTGACTCAGCCCTGGGCGTGTTTGCCTATCATCCTCCCTCTGAGGGCAGGGTCACGGTGACTCCTCTCAGTGTCCCCAGGCCTGGCAAAGAGAAGCCCTCACGTGGGCTTGGTGACAGATGACAAGGAGTTAGGGTCCTGCTGCCCTCAAAGCCAGGAAGCCACCCCTCTGGCTCAGTGGAGAAGTGTTCCCGGGGTCACAGACCAACCGAGTCTGGGGCTGGGGCTCTAGCAATGTGGGGACAGGACAGGGCAGCCCTGGGGCCTGTGCAGTGGGCAGCCCACGGCCAGGACAGCGCCAGCCTCGGGTGGAAGCTCTCAGGGTGGCTCAGTCATGCCCCCCAACTCTAGGGCTCAGTAATGGGGGCATGAAGGACGTTCCTTGTCAGTCCAGCCGCTTTCCTGGGGTGTCCCAGGCCTGTGCCAGGCATCCGTGTGCTCCCTCAGCCGGCATCCCTGCAGGTGATGTCACGATGCCAAGAAGAACGTGCTGCGTCTTTCTGTTTTTCTGTCTTCAGCACCAAGAACGTGGGCAGTGCCTGGCTCAAGGAGGTGTCCGCAAACAGTCTTTGAGCAAAACAGTATAATATTTAGGACGATCGTCATGCATCGAGTAACAACGTTTTGGTCCATGATGAACCAAATATACAACGGTGTTCCTATGAGAGTATAACAGAGCTGAGAGAGTCCTGTGGCTACTGAAGAGGCGGCCGCCATGACACCACAGCGCGACGCATCACGCATGCGCCTGTGGTGACGCGGGGAAGCGAACCTACTGCGCTGCCCGTCGTGCCGGATGCTCAGCCCTGCCTCGAGGTGCGGGACTCGCACTTGCACCTCCAGGGGAGGGCACGGCCTGGACACACGCGGTGACGTGCCACGGTCGCTCAGCTGGCGGGGGTGGGCGTGGAGCTGCTGGCAGGTGCGGACCTCAAGGTGCTGGGGACCCCAGGAGCTACTTGCTGGATGGGCATTTTCACCTCCTGTGATGGTCGACTGCATGTGTCAACGTGGCTGGGCCACGGTGCCCAGATATGTGGTGGAGCGTCGTTCCGGATGTTTCTCTGAGGGCGTATGTGGATGAGATTAACACTGCAGTGGACGGACTTTGAGTCAAGCAGACGGCCCTCCGAACTGAAGTCTGTGCCTTATTCAACCAGCTGAAGGCCTGAATGGAACAACAGACTGACCTCCCCAGCCAGGGGACTCTGCAGCAGATGGCCTTGAGCTGCAACCTCAGCTCTTCCTGGGTCTCCAGGCTGCCGGCGCACCCTGCAGACGTTGGACTTTGAACCTCTATAACGTCCATAACCATGTGAGCCAAATTCCTTAGAATGACTCCACACACACACACACACACACACACACACACACACACACACACGTCCTATTGGCTCTGTTCTCTGGAGAACCTGGACCGAGACACCTTCTTGGGAGCAAACGTCAGTGAGAGTAAGAGCCCAGGATTGAGCATCCTGAACCTGACTCAAATGGACCCTTCTGGGCATGCGGTATAGCCTGGGGGTGGGGGCAGTGTCAAGCAGGGAGCTATGAGGGGTGACATGGGCTCCAGGGAAGGAGGGAGCAGAGTAGGAAAACAGGGGCAGTGTCTGGGGGACAGGATACCCACGACCAGGCCCACTGCTGCCACGTTCTTTTTTGTGGCCGTGGCCAATCCATTTCCCTGCGTTGGCTTCCCCTCTGCATAGGTCTCCTTCCATGCTAGATGGTTTTTGGGGGACTTCCCTGCCTTGGGTATTCAGTGACCTTCAGAGAAATAAAGGAGAAACCAGAGCCCCATGATGGCCGATGTCATCTTGCCACCAGCACCCTCTGCACACAATTGCCAGAGGCTCAGGAGACAGAGCCAGGCAGGACACCTGGGTGCAAATCCTGCTCCCTGATGTACCAGTTATGCAGTCTTGGCTAAACCAGTTTTAACTCAGCTTCCATCTCCCCTATCCATGGAATGGAGGTGGTGATGCTACCTCGCTGGTTTGTTCTGTGAGTGAACAGGTAAGCCTGGCACTCCATACACGCTTAAAACACACACACCAGTACTGGATCTCTTGCTGAGCTCATGCAGTGGGCAGACATGAAGCATATGACCTTGCCTTTGTTTAAGAGACTCACGAGGGCCGTCCCCTCACAGCCACCCCGTGAAAGGCTTCCTCTGGAATGGGGTCGCCACTGCGTCAATGCAGCAGGGCAGGTGTGGGGACCCCGCTGTGGGCTGCGATATTGCTGTCCTTTATGACCTCGGTCTTCCTTCAGCAGATGTTTCCTGGCGTCCTGGGCCTAGTGCTAGAAACTGAGAGCCTGTGCTGTCGTGGGGGACAAGCACCCCACAGGCTGCAGCCCAGTAGGCACGGCAGGGCTCTACCAGAGTATTAGGTGGGAGCACAGAGCAGGGGGGCAGAGCAAGCCTTGTCACTCTTTTCTTCTGCCTGCAAACCTATGGAAAATGAAAAGAAAGCAGTTCTTGGGAAACAGCAGCTCTGTCACACAAGGAAGTGGACTCCAGTGCAACTCAAGAAAAGCTTTTTGTCTATCAGTTCTCCCCAGTGGCCACAGGCTGCCTTAGAAGGGGATGAACTCCATGTCGCTGATTTTCACCCACCCATCCACCTCTCCTTCCTCCCTTCCTTCCTTCCATCTATCCTTATATCCATCCATTTTCCTTCCATCCATCCCTCCTTCCATTCATCCACCCTTCCATTCATCCATTTTCCTTTCATCCATCCATCCTTCCTTCCACCCATCCTTCCATCAATCCATCTATCCATCCATCATTCTTTCCTTCCACCCATCTATCTATCCTTTTGTCCATCCCTCCATCCATCCATCTTTCCATTCATCCATCTTTCCTTCTTTCCATTCATCTATTCTTCCTTCTTTCCATCCATCCATCTATCCATCCATCCATCATCTTTCCTTCCTTACATCCATTCATCCTTTTATCCATCCATTTTCTTTCCAACCTTCTATCCATCCTTTCCTCTATCCATACATCCATCTATCCTTTCTTCCATCCATTCCATTGATCTGCCTCTCCATCTCCCTAACCATCTGTCCAACCACCAAAGATGTACGGAGAGCCCCAAATATATCAGACTTTTTACTGGATTCCTGAAACTCAAAAGATGGAGATGGGGTCCTTGCCATCAGGGGCCTCATAGAGCAGTGGGCAAAGCTCAGCTCTTCAACCCGATGTCAGGTAGACCCTTTGCTGGGCAGAACTCTGAGGGTTTCCCATGCAGTTTAGGTGGGACAGGATGATCTTCAAGGGCCTTCCAACTCTAACAGTTTCTAGTTCAAGAACCATGGGAGTGACCTCAACAACTGATCATTCAAAATGTACACCTGTCTATTCATGACTATCCATGACTGTGTGTGCATGTCCACCTGTGCCAGCTAGAGCTAGGGTTGCAATGGGGAGAAGACAGACCATGTCCTCTTCCCATGGAGCTCACACCCTCATGGGAAGACAGACTATCAGCAAATAAACATACATCAGACAATCATAAATCCCATGCAGAGAAATGCAGTCAGGGAAGAGGATGGAGAAATCGAGGTCATGGGGTGGCAGCTGGAGGTTTGAGCTGTAATTTAGACAGTGTGGTCAGGAAGGAACTCTCTGACAAAGGGGTATCTCAGCGGACTCCTGTAGGCAGAAAGGGTTCCTGGGGGACACATGCAGAGGGACAGTAAGGACAAAGGCCCTGAGGTAGAATATGTTGGTGTTTTCCAGAAAGAACTAGGAGGCCAGTGTGAGAAAAAGAGAGTTACCAAGGAGGCAGGAGAGGATGTCGGAGAGCTCAGGAGCTGGAGCACGAGGGTCCTTTAGGCCACTGGGAGGCTCTCTCGGCTCCTCTGAGACAAGGAGCAGCCATGGGACACGCGGCACATGGAGGAGTGACATAACCCGAGTTGCATTTTTAAAGGGTCATTCAGGCTGCTTGGAGGTGAATAGATTGCAGGGGGCAGAGGGGAAGCAGAGTCAGCGGCAAGGTGGAAAGGCGTGACGGGCTCAGGAAGCGGAGTCAGAGAGGGAGGGACTGAGGATGCGCTGCAGCCTTTGCAGCGAGGAAGGGGCCACGAGCCAAGGAATGCGGCAGCTCTGGGGGCTGGAAAAAGCCAGGGAACGGATTTTCCCCTGGAGCCTCCAGAAGGAACCAGGCCTGCCAACACCGTGAGTGTAGACCCATGGGACCCATTGTAGACTTCTGGCCTCCACAACTACAGGAGAATAAATGTGAGGCTGCTCCAGGCCACCGAGAGGGTGACCTAATTAGTCACAGCGGCAACAGGAGACGAATACAGTCCAGCCAGAGGTGAGGAGGCGCCAGATGGTGGTGGCTCTGTGAGGACGGGAACCTTGGAGGGGGCAGAGAGTGACTGGATTCTGGACACATGGTGACAGTGGAGCTGATGGGATGGCCATGCTGGTGAACAGGGTGTGGCAGAGCAGAGCTGGGACTCCCGGATTTTTAGCCTGAGCCATGAAACGTGCCATTCCTGAGACAGCAACAACCGCTAAGGGAGGAGGCTTGCAGGGCAGGGAGCTTGGGAGTGGGGTTCGGTGACCCTGGAGGGTCTGTGTATGTCTATGTCCTAGTCTCTTCTTACGAGGACACCAGTCATATTGCATTAGGGCTCCCCGACTTGACCTCATGTTACCTTAACCACTGCTTTGAAAGCCTCATCACCAAAGGCAGTCACATCCTGAGGTGCTGGGGTTAGGACTTCAGCATACGAAGGCGAGTGACGACTCAGCCCGGGACACCTTGTGGGGCACAGGGCTCGTGCTCCACTCACTAACTGGGAAATCGAGTCTCTGAGACGCAAACGCCCCGTGTCGGCCGGCGCATGGCAGGGCCGCGTCCTATCCATCTCACCCCAGAGCTCTCCCTGCCTGGAAAACAGGACGTCTCGTTTCCCCACCGTGCGGTCCCGTCCCCGCAGACGCACCTCATCGGGACGGGGCCTGGCTCCCGCCCTGCGCCCCGGCCTCCCACGCCATCGTGTGTCACCCTGCTGGGGGTGGCCTCCGTGTAATCAAACACCCCTGAGTCAGACATCGCAGAATTAACAATCCTCCACACGGTATAAACAGAGTCTAAATCAAATGCCAGCAAAAGGATATTGCCTTTTAAATAGGTCCTGACAGCTGTGGAAAATATTATGCCCAAATAGAATCCTTACATACGACAGACATTAATTCTTAAAGAACCCCTAAACGGCTCCTCCGGATCGTTTGTAAGATTTTATTTTATTATGGATTGGATGTATTGAAGTAAGACTATAATCTTATTGTGCTCTGACCTCTGTTTTTATAGCTCTGTATAAACAGCAGTTACCATATTAGATGGAGAGATGTTTACAGATGGAGGAATAAAAACACACGGATTTACTGTGTTGCAGAAACCCGAAACCAGCCCGAGGCAGGGCCTGGGTTTTGTATGTCAGGGGCCCCGTCCTGATGGGAGTGGACAGCTTGGGGGGTGGGACCCAGGCGGGGCACGGGCCTTTGGCTCCTGGCGGCGGGGAAAGGAGCCCGCAGCTTCAGAGTGTCAGGTCCCTGCTGCCAACCTCCCTCCAACAGTCAAAATCCAGACGCCCGAGAGGGTTTGTTTCTGTCCCGTGCTTTCGTGCTTCCTGGATGCAGGGGAGGCCTGGGCAGGGGCGCCGGTTCGCAGCGGGGCACACCTGAGGTTGGTCCCAGCGCTGCGTTTAATGGTCCTGGGACCTTGAGCTTAAACTCTCTGAGCCTTGGTTTTCACCCCTGTGATGTGGGAGTAAAAACACCTGTCTCTAGGCTCCCGCGAGGAACCGATGAAATAATAGAAAGTGTCAGGCACTCAGCAAAGTCCCCTTCCTCTGTCCTTCCCCTTTCCTTTTTAAATCCTCTTCTGTTTTCCTTGTGTGGGACTTAATAGTTCCCGGCGAGCAGCCCCCTCATGACGTGGCTGCTCCGTGGAGCCCCTGTAGGGTCCCAAAGGAGTGACCCCGCCTTTGTGCCTTCCTTAGTAACTCACGGTGCACGGGACGGCGGCTGGGATGAGGACCAGGGAGAAAACAAGGCAAGGAAGGGGACGGGGTGCTGGGATTGAGGACGTTAAGGTTTTAGGAAAGGTGGCCGAGCAAGGATTAACACAGTTAAGCTTGGAGTGGAAACCTGAAAGAGCTGGGGGTACCATCCGTGTAACTACCGGGGGACAGAGGACTCCGGGCAGGAGGAACAGCCCACCCAAGGCTGTGGGGAGCACAGGCGGGTGTGCGAGGCTCGAGAGAGGGCAGCCCCGGGAAGGTCGGGGCACGTGGCAGGTGCAGCCAGCTCGCAGGAGCAGCGATGCCATCTGCCTGCCGTCTGCAGCACGAGGTGGGGGCTGGTTCTCACTGGGCAGCTGCTGGAAGAGTCTGGGGGTTCCCATGTCAAGTCCTGGCTCCGATGGAGTAGCAGCCGTGTCAAAGGATCCCCAGTGATTGCTAAAACCCAGCCATCCATTGTTAGAAAGCTTTGCTGGGCAAACCTGGAGGGGAGGACCCCCGGGAGCTCGGCGCAGGAGGCGTCAGGGCAGGGATGGGAGACAGTGTGATGGGCAGGTGTGGGGCTTCCTCCACCAGGCAAGGGTCTGCAGGGCCTCCTCCCGCCACCTTGACTGGAGGGTCTGTAAGTCTAACACGGGGCAGTTTTGCCCCCAGAGCACATTTGGCAATGTCTGGAGACATTTTTGGCTGTCACGCTGTGGGGCGGGGAGGGGCATCGCTCACAGCATCTGCTGCGTAGAGGTCGGGGGTTACTGCTTAATGCCCTATGGCGCACAGGACAGCCCCATCACGGAGAATTCTCAGCTCACCGCATCCACAGTGCCAGGGCTCAGAACCCCTGGCACAGATCTGATGGGGGCCTCGGACGTCAGTGCACTTTGAAGATGGGGAAACTGAGACCCAGGGAGGGAAAGGGTCTTACTTAGGATCATGCAGTGAGTTAGGGGCAGAGCCAACACTAGGACCCCAGCGACTTCTCTTCTGGTGCTCGTTTCTCTCTGCCAGTCCAGTTACTCAGTTCACCGCAGACACCCCCGGTGGCCACCAGCCCTTGCCTGTGTAGACAGTCAATGTTCAGGGGCTAGCCAAGGGTTAAGACAACACTGTGCCCGCACAGTCTTCTCTTACTGTAGATTCAGTTGCTGCTTGCTGTGTGGCCGCAAGTTGGGAATTGTTTTCTTTTTCTTGCTTTCCCCACCAGAATCTGGACTGAGCTCAAACCAGACTTGCCATCCCATCCCGGAACCGCAAACCCAAGCCGGCTTCCTGGTGCGTCTATCTTGGGGTCCAATGCAGTGATCACGGGCAACGTTTCCACGCTTAACTAAAACCAGCGTCTTTTCTGCCTGCGGCCTATGGCACAGTTGATGGAAGAAAGGTTCAGCTTCTCTGGGACAAAATGTTTCAATTAAAGATTCCCCATCCCTGGATTGTTGGGGATGAGTCTGCAAGGAAGGTTTCCGACGCAGACTTCCCATCTGCCATCTCTGCGAATGCCTCTTTTGAGACGTAGAGCAAGGGCACCAGCCTGGGTTTAGCAGCTGATCGGAGGAGGTAGGTTGGAAACATTCTGGACTCTCCCTCCAAACCGGTGCAAGATGAGGCTCCAGGCCTGGGCGCCTGGCTTGTCCACGTGCACTGCCCACCACACTGTGGGAGCGTGCGGGACTGGTCCAAGGCTCTGGGTCGTCCACAGGTCATCTGAGAAGCGGCTGGGGCAGGTATTAGGGGGGGCACTGAGGTGGGGGGAGCAGAAACCACCTGGTGTCCCAAGGACAGAGGTAGGGAAGGTAGGGACAGAGAGTCTGGGCCTGGGCTGGCGCACGGATTCCATCTTACTTTTTTTTCTTTTTCTTTTGAAATAATTATAAACTCTTAAGAAGTTGCAAAAGTAGTACAAAGTGGTCCTGTGTACCCTTCACCCAGCTTCTCTCAGTGGTGACATCTTATATGACTCTAGCGCTTCATCAGAACCAGACATCATTCATCACAATATAATTAACAGGACGACAGACTTTACCTGGATTTCGCCAGTTTTTACGCGTGATCATGTGGTTTCATTTTTGTGTGTGTCTTTGTGTGTAGTTCTATGACATTTTGTGCCACGTGAGACCGGCGTAACCACCACCACAGTCAAGATCCAGATTGTTCTGTCATGACACAGGGTCTCCCCAGCGCTTCCCCTTTGCAGACGCACCCGCCCTCCCCAGGCCTGACCCCCGTGACCACTTATCTTTTCCCAGCCCTGTGGCCTGGCCAGGTGAGAAGGCTGGATAAACGCAATCACGCAGTGTGTCATCTCTTGAGACAGCTTTTTTCACTCAACACATGTCCTTGAGAGCCATTTGGGCTGCTGTATGTAGCAACGGTTTGTTTATCACTGAGTCGTAGGCCATGGTGTGGACATACCGCAGTGTGATTGGCAGCAACACTGTCAACACCACTGAGCTGGGCGTGGCTGCCTCGGGCCCAGTGGAAAGGAAGGACTCCCGGCCCGGGCAGCAGGGGAAACACCCTGGTGACCAGCGGTGCGGCTCCTGTTCACGAATTCACACGTTCACTCGACACGTTGATTTGGCCCCGGCTCTGTGTGGCATGAACAACACAGTCGTGAGCAGAACAGACCCAGTTCCAGATATCTGTGAGTTCATGTCTCAGTGGAGGAGACAGACACTTAACAAATAAACAGAGAACAATATATAATTATAACTTTCAGGGAAAAGAGCAGGGATCTGGGAGAGAACGCAACTTGGGGTGGGATGGGTGTGGAAGGGAACAGGATGAGGAGTGCTGGCTCGCGGACGGGATGGTGTTCCTGGCCCAGGAGCAGCGTGGTCCGAGGTGAGTCGGCCAGGCAGGGGGAGGTGAATCATTCGGGTCCTTGTAGGGTAGGGGGATCCATTGGAACATTCTAAACAGGGGAGGGGCATTTTCTGGTTTGTGTTTTACAAAGAGAAAACCGGCTGCTGTGTGAAGACTGGAGCTTAGGGAGTGAGAGGGGAAGCTGGGAGTTTGTGGGGAGGTCATGGTGGGCTCCATGACCATGACCATGGGGGTCTAAGGTCTTGGCAGTGGAAATTAAGAGAAGTGGACAGACTGGCCAGATCGGAGGGGCTGATATCCCGGAGGTGGAAAGTGTGAGCAGCGTTCGGAGGGGTGCCGAGGGCTGGGGTGTTGGGGGTGTGCTTGTCCTGTCTTGTCTGCAGACGCCTCTCTGGGCTGTGGGTTCTGCAGAAAGGGCTGCATGGGGGTGGTGCCGGGACAGGCCCTGGGGGTAGGGGCTGAGTTGGCATTCTGGCTCCACCGTTATTGGTTGCCTGCCTTGGTTGAGTGATGTAGCCTCACCCAGCCTTTATTTCCCCATCAGTAGTGTGGCAATGGTCATTATGTGGGACAGCTGCTGCAAGGATCGGATGGGACTTCATATGCGTGGCACATCATCTTCCTGTCTCCTCTCGTTGAGGGTTGGGTTGGTCTCATTTAGCTTTGTCATGACAGCTTCTAGCAAAGGCCGACACAGGGCTGGGGCTCATCTATGCTTGTTAATTTCCTCCCTTGCCTTGAATTTCCTTGAAAGTCTTCTTGTCCAGGGACAGGTGGACAGTGCTGGGTGGCTGTGGGGACACTGTGTGAGGGCTAGGGGACAGGTTGGACAGTGTGCAGCACAGAGCACTGTGGTGCGTGCTAAGAAAGCCGTCCGGGGCTCTGAGACCTGTGGGACTGTAGCGTTCTTTCTTTCTCTTTTAGAGTTGGTGACTCATGCTCCATGCTGGTCTGTGGAGCTTTACAAAGCATGCCCCAGGGAAGGGGCTGGAAATGACGACTTTGCAGGTCTCGAGGGGCAGGAGCCCACAGTGTTTTCTATGTGCAAGAGGATGTTCCTTCTCTTCCCTCCTACTTTTAACATTTTTGAAGGCAGGGTCCATCTCATCTCTGCGTGAATATTTAGCATAGTGGGTTTTTTTTTGTTCACCCGCCCCTCTCCAGATGCAGTTGTTAAATCTTTCGATTGATGGTATTTCGTACCAAGGGAATCTGTCTGTGCGTGGCTTCCTGGCCCTGCCAACCCCTTCCCGTGATGTATTAAGTCACTGTGAATAGTGCTGGACGAGCCAGACAGATCCTGTCTGAAGGTTTTCAGAGTCCCTGGCGGTCTCTCTTTGCTGTCCAAAGCTTCTGAAAGTAGAGGGAGATATTTTATTATTTGGTAGCGTATAACTTCCTCAGCGTGGTCTCCTGGGGGGCTATTACTGGTGAACTCAGAGATATTTGCTACACATCAGATTTTACCCTCTGACAACACAAACCACTAAACGAGAAAGAATTCAAGTCAATAACTGTGTACTGTAGAAAGGACACAAAAGTGAGCTGTCTGCTATCAGGCAACTTTCCCTCCCACCCCTCCCCTGCAGTGATGGCCGTTGCTGTGCTGTGATGTGGGTGCAGGGTCTAGATGTTGTCACAGACAGGCTGGTGGCCGACAAAACATGACTCCACACTCAGCTCAACAGGGCACAGAGCCCGGGAGGGGATGTGCTGGAGGGAGGAACGCTTTGGACTCTGAATGCGCGAGGCTTCAGGGTGGGCGGCAGCCGTCCGGCCCTGTGGCCTCCCCTTCCCTGTGCTGTTCCAGGTCAACAGTGTCGGACACGCCGGGTGACAAGGAACTCACCACCTGCCAAGGACACCCATGCGTCTGTGGGCGGGACTATGGACACAGCTGCCCGCAAGGCTGGCTCTCCTGGTCTCGAGTCTGCAGTGGGCACGCACTGGATGAGCCCCTCCCTTTGCCCAGGGTCGGCCCTTCAGAGAGGTGAGAGGTGGTGGGATGGGGTGGCAGTGCCAGGTGTGGGTCTGTCCGAGTGTCACGCTGTCACTGTCTGTCTTCTGTGATGTGTGGATGACCAGGGGGCCCATCTCACGGGGTGGAGAGGATTAAATGAGGCGGCGTGTTCTGGCCACACAATGCCATGGGGCCTCGCAGGACGGGGAAGTGGCCCTGGACCCAAGGGCTGGGATTCTTGCCTTAGACCTCGATGGACTGGGCCCCTCAGTCCTGGCAAGGCCTGATGTAGCCCCCAGGAGACCAAACTGCATAGTGCAGAGGGTTTCAGACTATGGGACCTGGGGCCTGGGGGGCTGTGAGGGCTCCCCGCTCCCACGGAGCAGCCCGTCCCCCTCTGTGTTCCACACTGTGGTTCTGGGGGACAATTCCTGGGAGGCACTGGCTGCTTGGCCAGCCCAGCCTGCCCAGGGCCTCGGCCCCATTACTGTTTGCTCATCTGAGCCTGAGCTTCACCCTGTTCCTCCTGCCTTAGTTTCCCCTGGCTGGTCTCTTTGCATCATTTTTATATTACATTTCATGTGTCTTTTCATGTTGCCCCAAACCCTTTGTGGTTTCTGAGCCAGGCAGGATACACTGACCGACTGACAGCGCACGGGCTGTCCCCATACCCTCTGAGCTGTCCCATGTGGGGGGTGCAGGCCCAGAGCTGAGAAGCAGGTCCAGTGGGTATGGGCTGGGGTGGTCTCTTTCCTGACCCCGATGCCCCTCAGCAATCCCCACCCCCCACGCACACTGCTGGCTCCCAAACCATCCTGGAGGCCGAGGCTTCTGGACCCTGCCTCAGCCTGGGCCAGATTCCTTTCCTAGAATGTTTGCTTGATTTTTCCTCCTTTGGGTAAACACTCGAGGAGCCCCAGGGCACAGTAGGTGACTGGACTCGGCAGAGGCTGAAACCCTCAGTGGGATTAGGAAAGTGGCAGCCGTCAGTGACGAGGGTGCCCCCGGGGCCGGGCCTGACCCGGCCAGAGCCGGAGAGACCATCCTGCTCCCAGGATTCCTCTCTGGGATGTGTGACGACCTGCATCCTGTCCTGGGGCGTGTCCCAGGAGATGTGGGCACAGGGCTGGGGTGGGCAGGTGCTTCCTTGAACAAGGTCCCGGCTCTGTCCTGGAGCCCCCCAGCCCTGGTGGCGTCTCCTGCCCTCCATGCAGTTTTGGGCGGTGTGGCCTGCCTTGCCTGTTTATTGAGGGGGCATCTGGGTGGCCTGTTGGTCCCCACACTGGCTTTACTTGCTGGCAGGGCAGGACTTGGCTTGTGTGTGTGCTCCTGGCTGGCCAGACCCCACTCACCACGTGTGTGCCCACAATCACACCCAGCCTCCCCTCCCAAGCTCCCCCCACTTCCCTGACACACACCCACACTAACCCACACCCAGCGGTTCAAACACACCTAACGTGCTCACAGACACGTGAGCTCACACTCAGGGCCGCAGATTACCATGTGCTCATGTGCACTCCCACAAACACACGCTCAGACCCCCCCCCCCCACACACACACCCTCCTCTCACTGCCGCACACGCCCCTCTCCTCCCCAGGGAAGAGTGAGGATGGGCGTCCGTGTCAACCTGCCTGGGCTGTGGGTGCCCAGATGGCTGGTAAAACATTGTTTCTGCACGTCTTTGGGGGGTTTCTGGGAGAATTTGCATTTGGATCAGTATACAGAGTAAGCAACATCCGCCCTCACCAACGTGTGGCCCAAACGGGACAAGGCTGAGGAGGAGCCAATGCCATCTCCCCCCTGGAGCTGGGTGTGCACCTCTCCCGCCCTCAGACCCCAGCGGACCCCGTTTCTCAGGCCTGTGGTCTTGGGCTCAGTTACATAACCGCTTTCCTCGTCCTCCCGCCAGCGGGCCGCAGATGCGAGACTTCCTCGTCTCCACAATTGCGTGAGCCAGTCCCGTAATAACCCCCGCGTATGTGTCTGCCTATGCCCTGTTGGTTCTGTTTCTCTGGAGAACCCTGATATGCAGCGTCCCCAGTTTCACTGCGGAGTGGCAGCATCTCCCTCTCTGTAACGGCAGCATGAGTTTCTTTTGGGGACCTGCCTTCCCCTGGTCTCAGCCCATAGGGTTCACCCGAGCTGATCCCACGCCGGTCCCAGGAAGTGATCCAGACCCGGCCAAATGGAGGCCAGCTTCTGTCTGGCTGTGGCCACAGTGCAGGGATGGACATGTGACCCGCTGGGCCATTGGAAGCTCTGCTTTGCCCTTGGCTGGAATTTTCTGGAAAGAGGCCGCCCCCTTGGCTGCACTGGTGGACTGTGAGTCTAGAGCTATTGGAGGGCCTGAACCCACACGGGGCGCAGAGTCCAGATAGACGGACACGTTTCTCTGACACGGTGGCACTCCTGCTCAGCTGTGCCCAGGGGGGAGCCTCCCTTGGACTCCCTCACTGGCGCCCATCAGCCCCTCTTCCACCCAGATTGGTTTGGGTGGGGCTTCTGTCCCGGCTACCCAGAAGCATCGGAGCAGTACCATGGGGAGTTAGGAGGGAGCCTGGCCTTGAAGCGCTTTGGTGGGTGCTCTTGGGAGCCCAGCGTGGCCAGGCTTGGTGAGAGGAAAGTTCTGTAACTGGCAAAGTGGTGAAGCCAGAACTGGAACTCAGGGCTCCGCACTGCAGATCCTCACCCGTCCTGTCCTGCCGGCCCAGGAGAGAGGCCCCTGCACAGCCACCAGGGCAGCCGTGGCGCCTCCTCTCACAGGCGCTGGAGCCCTCCTGGCCCCTCCCTGACCCGAGGCAGAGCCTGGGCCGCCTTCCCCTCCACTGCCAGGCGGGCGGGGCGTCCCTCTGACAGTAGCCCGTGCCTGGAGATGGGCGGCCTGACTCCACATCAGGGAGCGGCCCAGTCTGGGGTGAAGGGGCCAAGCTCCCACCGTGGCCCGGGCAGGCAGGGTGGGGGGTGCTCAGGACAAGCCGGGGTAGGCCTGATGTCATACCAGCTTCATTTTACTTAGAGACATTTTCTAATTTTTCTCTAACAAACAGGACTACTTCACGTAAAGAAAATGATGTACAGCAAAATCCGCCCCCAAAACAGATGTCACCTCTTCCAAGAAGCTTCTCCTGCTCTTCCAGGCTGGGTTAGGAGCTCCCGTACCCCTGTGTCACTTCTGTGCTTACTTCTAGGTGACATTCATCACGCAGGACTGGGGGTCACCTGTTTACATCCTGCATAACATCCTTGGGGACAGGGACCGCGTCTTATTTGCATCTGTCCCCACCAGCATTCAACACCGTGTCACACACATCGAAGGTGGTGAGAAAGCGTTCACTGAGGGTCATGGACATTTCCTAGCTGGATGAACCTAGACAAGATCTGGCCATTTCTCGAACCTCAGTTTCATTTATGGCAAACGGGGTTGATAGATACTTACCCAAAAATTACCGTAGAAGGTTCTATTGATGTCCAGCCCTGTATCTCCTTGGCCTGTCTTGGAGCTCATGGGCAGCTGCAGTGGGCCCTTCAGCTAAGGACGGTTTTCTCTCTCAGGGCGCTAAGTGGCTGTGCCTGAGGCTGTTCCCTGGCTCACGGGTCACCAGGGCAGTTATCCCCAGCTGGCAATTACAACTTGGGATTGTGGGCGGAGTTATCACCCCAGGGGAAACCCCCCAACCAATGGGGATGCGGCCCAGTGGGGACGGGGGCAGTGGATGAAAGCCCCAGCCTCCTCCCATGGGACGATTCTGAGTTGCTTTCCACGGTTTCCCAGAGGGTCCCCCTCCATGTGGAGCCGCAGTTGCCTACAGAGGTGACCAACTCATGAGCACACCCATTACTAGTGAGTTCTTTCGGGGACAATCTAAATAAATGAGGGCACCCAAGTCCTGGTCTCAGGGTCTGCTTTTGGGGGATGCAAAAGGTGACAGTTTTGAGGGCAAAATGAGACAGTTCCCCTAAAGCACCCAGCACCAACATCTGTCACACGGCAAGTGCCTTGTCAGTATGGGCCAGTGTAGCTGTCATCATTACCCTCTTTACACCAGCGACATTGTCACCTTCACCATCACTGCAGTCATCAAGGCTGTGTCCTCTCTTTAGGACCAGGACTGGCTATCTTAATGAGGATAGATGTCACCCATTTCTTCCCCATCCAGTGCAGAACCTGGCAGTAGACACTCAGACCATCTGAGTTCCAGATCAGATGCCCGTCAGACGTCCCAGGAACTCGTCCCGGGTCCTGGCACCTGCCAGGGGCCAAGTTGCAGCTGCTTTCTCTGCTTTTCTGCCTTTGAACTGTTAGGTGGAGGCTCAAGTGTCCCCCCTTGGAGCACAGCCAGGGGAGCCCGCCCCTCGCCGTGGGTCTGGCAGTCCCCCGCGGCTGGGCTCCGGCAGGAAGATCCAGTGATTTGCAGAAGGCAGTCATTTTCTGTGCCCAGATGGCTGCACCCCCAGCCCCTCCCCCACCAAGATGCGCGTCCCTCCTGCTCCATGGTCCAGTGATTAAAGCAAACGTATTCAAAGCACCGCGTTGCGCCAAATCAAAGGAAAAATGAAGAATGCATAAAACCCCAGCAGTTTAAGTTTCATTTTGAAATATCAAAGGAATATTGAAATATAGGAATATCAAATACCAATTCATTATTTTATAAAATATTTTGCATTTACAGACTCAATTTCAACTGGATAAAGCCTGCTGTCTCTAAGAGGCTCCAGTATAATGTAAACTTCATTGGTTTTAAAGGAAACAGATTGGAAACTTAGGGCACAGATAGGTTTTCTTTTTCTCTTTTGTGCACAGCTATGAAGGGCCTAAATTGCAAGGAGACCCAGAGATATTCACTGACTTGTGACTGAGGTCATTAGGTCTCATGGAGGACCTCCTGGTGCCCAGCGTCACCTGGGTGCTGGAGCAGGCACAGAGAGACAGAGCAGGGTGGGGTGGTTCCTGCCTTCACGGAGCTGCCGTCCCCCCAAAATAAGGCTGATCCATGGTGTATCCCCAGGGTTCTGCAAAGCCAATAGCATGCGTGTATCTACATCTGTCTATCGATTGAGATCGATGTATTGATTTATTTGTTTTATGGATATATGAGATATACATATTTTGAGGGTACATATGATAGTTTGATACATTCATATAATGCGTAATAATCAAATCAGGGTAATTGGGATATCCATCACCTTAAACAGTTATCTTTTCTTTATGGTGGGAACATTCGAATTATTCTCTATTAGCTATTTTGAAATATACAATAGATTATTGTTTCCTATGATTATTCTGCTGATTTATGGAACAGTACGTCTTATTTCTCCTATCGACATGTATTTCGGTACCCATGAATCAACCTTTCTTCATGCCCCCCTCCTCCCTACTTTTCTGAGATTTACCTTACATGAAGGAGTTGGCTCATGCAATCGTGGGGGCTGGTGGATCTGAAATCCTCACACAGGCCGGCCAGCGGGCTGAAATTCCAACAGGAGTTGATGGAGCCATCTGGAGTGCAACGGCGGTCTAGAAGCAGAACACCCCAGTCTTTGCTCTCAAGGCCTTCAAAGGACTGGATGTGTACCCCCCCACACCATGGAGGGTAATTTGCTTTACTCAAGTCTACCAATTTAAAGGCTGATTTCTTCTAAAAATACCTTCACAGTCACATCAAGACTGGTTTTTGACCAAACAACTGGTGACTGTAGACTAGCCATGTTGACATGTTGGCACATAAAATTAACCATCTCTCTGATTGAACAGCCAAAACGAAGGGAAAAATCCACCTAGTTGTGAAGCCCCTCCGATGTGCCCAGTGTCATTCCTGGTACTAGAGGATAAGTGGCAATGCAATGGCAAGACTCTGACACCCTCCTGGTGAAAGCCGGTGGTGAGCAAGTGACCAGGTCCCTGAGCCAGGGGAGTCCAGGCAGGGAGAGGGGACGTGGAGGAAGTGGACAGGACAATGAGGGAGAGCCCTGGTGCGCAGGCTCCGGCACAGCAGAGCAGGAAGTCCTCCCCGGGGAGGTGACGACTAAGCTGAGAGCTGAGTAGTAAGAAGGAGCCGGCCATGGGCAGCTGGAGGGAAGGGTGTTCCTGGCATAGGAACTAGCAAGTGCAAAGCCCTGAGGAGGCATATTCCAAGACTAGGACGAAGGCACCTATGGCTAGAACAAGGTGAGAAGTGACGTGTCATGAGAGCAGAGGGAGAGACGGCCAGAACTTTCTGCAGACGGTAGGCCATATATGCTTCTTCTGAAGGTGATGGGAAGCCTTGGGCAAGTGGTAGGCGGGGGAGTGACGTGACCTGCTGTGTTTCCAGAGTTGCTCTGGCTGCTGGGTGGAGGGTGGGTGTAGGGGAACAAGGGTGCGAACAGGGATCCCAGCCACCAGACTGCTGGAAAACCCCAGGGAGAAGAGAGGACCTCTGGGATGGCAGTTTGAGGGTCCTGGTTTCTCTCCCAGGAAAGAACCATAACAGGTGAAAACTATTTTTAAAAGCAACTATTAAAACCTCTGGAAATTGCCCTAAGGGCCTACAGCAAATGAAAAAACATTAATTCAAGGAAATCTACTAAATCTTTGCAACTGTTCCACAATCCACTCCCTCCTCTCCACTCCCAGAGCATGACAGACCCTCCACTCTGGCAGATGCAGCCAAGAACACAGGGTCCCTTTGCCCCCAGCTCCTGGCGGAGGGCTATGGTGTCTCCCTAGGAGGGGCAGGCCACCAGCATTTCTCATCCTCGCTAGCTCCATAACACAGAGACTCTGTTCCAGGCAAGAGCAGCCAAGAGGTCTGGGGCTTTCTTCCTTCATTGGAGGGTGGAAGCCCCATTCCCAGCCCCAGTTTGTGGGGTGGGAGCTCTACCCCGGGTGCTACAGGTCTAGCTCACTGGGGCCAGAGGGATTCCAAGAAATGAGCCAAGCATGAAGCTGCTGGATGTCCTAGGCTGCCACGGCTGGGGAAGAGGACCCTGGAGAAGAAGCACAGAGCGGCCAAGGCCATCCTGAGAAAGCAGCCCTCACACAGAGCAGATTCCCAGAGCGGTTCCCTCGGTCAGGCTGCAGCTCACACTCCCAAAGCCACCAGGGTGGAAGAGTGAGCACAGTGCCTCTGTCCAGCCCAGGCCAACGGAAAGTGTCGTGGTCAGTGGGAAAGTGGGAAAATATCCATTCAACACTGTCTCCTGCTTTCCCAAGGCCACCAAGCCTCAGCTGGGGAAAAGACCTTGCTGGGGAAACTGAGGTAGGCTTCGGGGCTCCACATGTTCCTGGGGCCTTAACAACTGGACAGTGTTGAGAAGGACCAGCCTGCCAGTCTATGGCTCCAGCCTTCCTCTCGGGGATGGGGAGAAGGAGGATGAGGGCTCTCTCTGCATATGCCCAGTCTGAACTTTCCAGCTGAACTTACCTGCACCTCCAGCCACAGGACGAATTCAATTGATTTATCTCAGTGAACGTGTGCTGGGCGTGGGAAAGGCACCAGGCTCAGCACCAAGCGCGGCTGATGATGCAGAGCTCGGAGAGCCAGCACCCTGCCCTGTAGAAGCTTCCAGCAGGAGAGACTGAGATGAACACATGACATTGCCCTTAGACGATCCATCTGTATGTCTGACTCCGCCACCGGACGGACTGCAGGCTCCTAGGAGCAGGGCCTGTGCCTCCCCCTCTCTATCTCCGGGACTCCACCCATGGGAAGTGCTCCAGAAACAGTTTTATGCAAATAATATTAAAGTTAGGCAACTTAATTAAGAATCTGGCCCAGCATAGCCAGTACCCTGTAGAACCAGCATTTGAGTCCTCTCTGTCTTTCTCCCCCCTTCCCTTTCTCCCTCCCTCCCTCCCTCCCACCCTTCCTCTTCGCCAGCCTCCTCCCTGTGCCTCTAAGTGTCCCCAAACAAGGAAGGCAGGAGCCCCCCAGCAGGCACTAGAAGGCTTCTGCCCCTAGGACATGGTCCTAGGAGCCCTCAGTCCAGAGGTTTCTACACAGCTTGCAGGGCCTGGCTGGGGACCTGTGTTTTCCACCAATGGCTCGCAGAGAGCTAGATACCTTTTGGGGTCAGGGCCCTTTGACCCCAGCCACTAATGTGAATACGACAGGCCTCCCCACCTCTGGGGGCCCAGAGCCCTCTCAGAATGACTCCCGTGGGCTCCCAGGCAGCACGGTGTGCAGAGACACCCTGAGCTCTGTGCCTCAAGCCCCCACTCAGCTCTTCCTGAACACCTGCCGGGCACTGTGGGAGCTACTGAGGGTGAGAGGCCATGTGCCTCCAGGAGGCCTGTGTTCAAATCACCGCTCCAGGACTCACCAGCTGGGTGACTATAACCACGGAACCACCCAGAATCTCAGCCTGCTTGTCAACTGGCTGGGAATAACCCCCCTTGCCCACCGAGGCGATACTGTAGAAGTGCTCAGCAAACTCTCACGTGCTGTGCAAATGCAAATGACCATTACTGTGGGCTCTTTGCTTCCTCGCGCTCAGCCACCCTCAGGAAGGGGTGGCAAGAAGTCCTTGGATCCAATAAAGCATTGGTGGTTTTGGAAACCATCGCCATTCTCACTCGAGTGGCCCCACTTCAACCCGCTCCACCGTGTCGTGTGCAGCAGCTCCCAGCGCCGCTCCTGCACGGCCCACTCCTGGCCTTCCTGCCTTTGCTTAATGGTCTGAGCCTTAACCCCTTAGTCTGGGATGCCTTTGGTCCTCCCCTGTGGCTTCTGAGTTCCTGCTCATCCTTCAGGGCCAAGAGAAAATGCCACTCAATGCATCTGACACCTCCTCCTTCCCAGAGAAATGAATTCCTTCTCTCCGATACATCTTTCCTTGGCCGAAAACCCTTCTGGGATCAATTTGTTCTCAGGATAAAGCCCTTGCCTCCTCCCTGCACCCGGCGTCAAGGCCTCCTATGAGGGGACCCCGCCTGTCTCGCCAGCCCTGGCCCCTCACCCTACACTTTACTCTTCCCCCGACCTCTCTGCCTCTGCATGTGCCAGTCCCTTGTCCTCCCTGGTGGTCCCTCCACTTTCTTAGTCCTCTTTATTCTTAGGTCTACACTGAGATACCGCCTTCTCCAGGAAGCCCCTCCAATGGGCTCGCCTACCATCAGAGGGTGTCCTGGCTACACCATCCACCCGCTGTCTTGAAATGGAAGGTTTACATGTTTGTCTCTCCCACTCCTGGAAGGGAAGACCTGCCGCACCTTGTCCCCTGTTGTAGCTTCTCATCTAGGACAGAGCTTGACTGTAGAAGATGTTTGCTGAATGAATGAATGTATGCATGAATGAAAACACCCTCTTTAGATCAGGCGGAGCTTCGTGATCACTGTTGGAAGCTGAGCTTGGAGAGCACTCTTGCAGACTGAGCTTGGCGAGCACTGTTGCAGGCTGAGCTTGGAGAGCACTGCTGCAGGCTGACCTTGGAGAGCACTGCTGCAGGCTGACCTTGGAGAGCACTGTTGCAGGCTGAGCTTGGAGACTTGGAGAGCACTGCTTCAGGCTGACTTTGGCGAGCACTGTTGCAGGCTGAGCTTGGCGAGCACTGTTGCAGACTCTGTTGGACCAAATCCAGTCTCCCCTTCTGGTATCTATGCTTCATGGTGATAAATGAGAAGGACATCCCGATGGCACTGAACGGGTTGTGTTATTCTATTTTCCTTGCCAGTAACTGATTACGGGTGGATGTATGACCTGATTCTCCCAGCGAGAAGCAAGGAGAGGTCTGGGAAGGAGACATACAGGAAAGAGTCCTTGGCCCTAATAAATGACATACAGGAAGGGACAGACTTTATTCTTCCTCTGTGCTGTTACACCTTCGTGGCATGGCTGAGGTTGTGGCAGCCAAGGGGAGCCAGGCAGGAACACACTGACAGACCGAGTGGAAACCAGGAAGAAGCCAGTTCCTTGATGCCTCACTGAGAAGCCGAATTCACCAACCTAGGGGCACTCTAGAGGGACTTCTATTTGGATAAGCAAATCCATGCTCTTCCTTGTTGAAGTCATTTTGAGTAGGGGTTTCTGTGCCTTGCATTTGGAAGCATCCTGGCCATCACAAGTTCTTTCTGAAATATGTTCCACGGATGATTGCCCCATAGGATATTCTCTGTGTTAGCCAGGACTCCCTCTGCTCCTGGGGGTGAAAACCATTCCCAAGTCTGGGGGAGAGATGGCTTCAGGCACGGCTGGATCTAAAGACCCTGACTGTTGCTAGGATGCACCCCTCGGCTTCAAGGCCCATGTCCTTTCAGCTCAGTAACCCTGACAAAAAGGATTTTTTCGTAAATTAGAGCCAGCAGAGAATTTCCAAGGAGGTTTCTTTTGAGCCAAGCCTGAATAACCTGTTCAATTTTGCGATGAGAGTGATGAGGGAGGGACACATCCGGCCCCTTCACTGGAAGAAGAGGGAAGGGAAGCCTGGGCAAGCAAACACAGCAGATGCCCTCTGCACCTGTGGGCTTTACTGTCCTCATTTGGGAAATGCTATGTACTAGACCTCTGTCTTAGAAACTCACAAGGCACCTTTGCATAATAAAGGCTCTAAGAAGTCCTGCAGGAAAGGATCGGAAATTAAAACCACTTTATTTAACCCAGCATTTAAGTACTTTCATTTTGTTTTGTTTTGGAGCCCACTAATTAATATCCTATAAATCCAGGTCTTGGGAATGGGATTGGGAAGTGCTAGACTTCATGGTGCTGCTCCTAGGCTGTGTGTTCACACATTTGTGGATCTGTCAAGTTTGTGGAGCAGGAAAAAAAACAAAGGTCTTGGGCTGGATGGGGGACACTGTGTGGCTATGAGCAGTCAGCTCGGGGACCCCACGTGGGAGTGGCTGCGGCATGGCTTGAGAGGGGTGGCTGTCTCCCAGGGCTGCCCACCATCACCCAGTGTGGGTGGCTGGAGTGGGGGGCACCACCCCCCATACCTCAAAGACATTCCCATGAAATGACAAGTATGCGGAAACAACACCCTCTCAACCCCAGGCTGTCTGAAATGCACAACCTGGGTGAATAAAATAGACATTTAGACTAGTCCTCTTGGAGTTGCTGGGGTTTATACATGTTCACAAGCTCAAGACAAAATATATGCATGTGTATGTTTCAGATTTGCTTTATGCAAATGGAAAAAGCATCATGCTGGTTGTAACTTCATAAGGCTGGGAGCTCGAGCGCCAGATCTGCGTCTGGAGCTAAAACGGGGCAATCGCCAAGGCGGGCCATCGCCTGGAATGGCTTCAGACGGAGCCCCGGCAGCCATAATTGTGGACTCCGATGGAACAGAGACGTTCCAAGAATGTTCCCAACCACTGCGATTGCATCAGCCCGCTCTCAGGGATCTCGGACTGAGGCTTCCGACCACAGGGCAGCTGCTTCCCCTATGGAGAGCAGGCTGGGATTTCCAGAGCTTCGTCTATGGCCCTAAGTTGGGATGTCTCTGCCTGCTCCATGCCGCCAACCCAGTCCACCTTTGTCACAAGGGAAGGGAGACTGGGACTCATAGGACTGTCCACATCACCAAAGCCAGAAAGAGAGGAAAGAAGAAAAGACGATGTCAGAAGCAGGGACTCAGTTTCCCCCGACAGTTGGAAAGTCCCTTTGCTCCGCCCTGGGAAGGGCTTCTTCCCAAAGACTCCCATGGCCCCAAGGCCTCCATCTCAGGGAGAAGGGGACTCCACAAGACATGTCGAGAGACACATGCCTTTCCTTTCTTACTGCAGAAAGGCCGATTAAGGAATAAACTATAAAGGCCATTGAAAAACCACCATCTTCAGACACTGGAGCATTGGGATGTCCAAAAAATAGTGATGTCATCCAGGATTCCATGGCCCTAAAGAGCCACAAAGACGGGCCCAAGTTCTCCTCCACATTCTGTGTAGACACAGTGCCCATCCACAGGTTCTGCGGGTTCTAGGGGGGTAGTTCCCATATCGCCTTCAGGCTCAGAGCTGGTACCTGTGCTCACACGACCCAGTTTAGCAGCTGTCCCTCTGTTCTGCATGCACACGCGGGGCCCTTGCAGACCTTAGTCCCTTCCCTTGGTTTACACACACGTGTGCACACTCAGACACGGACACCTAGTCCTGCGGCCTTTGCGTGTGTCAGATTTTATTGAGTGGCATTTGCTTATATATTAAAGAGCTTAAAATTAAATATTAGTTATTTCAACATATGAATTTGGAGGTGGCACAATTTAGCCCATAACATCTAGCAAACTTGCTAAACTCCCTTGTTAATTGTGATAAATTTGTGCACGGATTCTTTTGGGCTTTCCAGACGGACAGGAACATCATCTGTGAAGGAGGGTGCTCCTGTTTCTTCCTTTCCAATACTCATTTCCTTTCCTTCTTTTTCTTATCGTCTGCCTTGACTAGGACCTTCAGTGAATGTTAAATAGAAGCAATGATAGCAGAAATGTTTGTCTCATTTTTGATTTTAAAGTGAAAGATTTTATCATTTTATCACTGGGTACGATATTTGTTACAGTTTATTGGCAGACACTTATATCAACTTAAGCAAATTCCCTGCATAGTTGGTAAGGGTTTCTACCATGAATTGAATTTAATCAAATGCTTTTTCTGCAAATATTGAGATCACCATATGGCTAATTTCCTTTAAGCTGTTAATATGGTGAATTTTCCTAATACGTTTTCTAATGTTGATTCTGCCTTGTATGTTTGGAATATGTCTAGTTTGATCATGGTTTATTTTCTTTTTTATACATTTCTGGATCCAGTTCACTAACATCTTGTTTATGATTTTTGCATTTCTGTTCATGAATGATATTGCCCTGTAATTTCCCAAAATTTAGCAGTTTAAAACAATAAACATTTATTATCTCACAGTTTCTGTGGATCAGGAATCTGAGCATGTCCACGGCTGCTGTCTCATCTGAAGGCTCGGTTGGAGGGAGATCTGCTTCCAGACTCACTCTGTCTCTCTCTGGCTGTCGGCCAGGGGTCCCCTCTGCTTCTCATCATCTGAGCCTCTCCACAGAGCTGCCCTGCAGTATGGGCAGCTGGCTTCCCCCACAGCAAGGTACCCAGAGAGCGAGAGAGCCCATGCCCAAGATGGAAGCCACAGTCTTTTATTTATAATTTAATCTTGGAGGTGCCATCCCACTATTTCTGCTGTGTTCCATGTGTTGGAAGTGAGCCACTGAATCCAGCCCACACTCCCAAGGGAAGGGGTTACACAAGGGCACGCACACCAGCAGGTGGGGTCACTGGGGCCATCGTAGAGGCTGTCTGCCACCGTAGGGATGGGGAATCCCTGCCGATGGCCATTCCTACCTCCACTGAAGTCCCAGCAGCGGGATCCCACCTGCTTCTCCCTCCCCTGCTCTCAACCACGAAGCCAGCCTGGGTTTCAGTCCCCTGACAGCATTCACTAACCATGTGACTTTGGGAAAATCATTTACACTCACTCTCTTTCCTGGGTGGAAATTGCGTTGGTATTTTAAAGAAGCACTTGAATGTGATAGTTCGGCCTCAGTTCGGGTCTGAAAAGAAAAGGCAGAACAAAGGGACCGTGGAAAGACTCTACATAAAGAAACGGGTCGGGGAGTTGCCACTGAAAAGAGAGAAGAAGAGCGAGAAGGGCCCCCAAAGTCGTATGTTGAAACCCTGCCCCCCAGTGTGAGTGTGTATTTGGAGATAGGGCCTTTAATGAGGTTATTAAGGTTAAGTGAGCTCATAAGACTGGGGCCCTAATCCAATAAGACTGTGTCCTTATAAGAAGAGGAAAAGACACCAGCGCTCTCTCTTTCCACGTGTACGTAGAAAAGGCTGTGTAAGAACATTGGAGAAAGCAGCTGTCTGCAGTCCGAGGACGGAGGCCTCACAAGAAACCAACCCTGAAGGCACCTTGATCTTGGGCTTCTAGTCTGCAGAACTGTGATAAAATAAATTTCTGTTCTTTAAGCCACTCAGTCTGCAGCATTCTGTTGTGGTAGCCCTAATAGACTACTATACTAGATTTGAGAGTAATATATGCAAATATTAATTGCATTGCTATATATCAACAATGAACAGTTAGAAAATGCAATAAAAAGATACCATTTGCAACAGTACAAAAAAAATCGAGTGACAGAATAAGCAAAATAGTTCAAGACAAATCAGAAAACTACAAAAATATATTGAAAAACATTAAAAATACTAAATAAATGGAGAGACATAACATTTGTATAGACAGGACAACGTAATATTTTATAGACATCACTTCTTTCCAAATTGATTCAAAGTCATTTCTATTAAACTATCAATGTTTTCTTTTTTCCTATTTTTTTTTTCTTGGAAGAAATTTGACAGCAGGTTTTAAAATTTATGCCAAAGACCCAAAGACCAAGAATAGCAAAGAGCTTGCTGAAAAAGAAACAGCAGTCGGGATGACTTACCCCGGCCAGTATTAAGGATAGAAAATGATTGTAATTAAGACAACACGGTGTATGTAGAAGGGCAGACAAGTAGACCACAGGAACAGAAAAGACATCCGGAAACAGACGGACCCAATACGCTGCCCTGGAATGTGACAAGCTGGCGGGAAGGGCAAGGGAACGAAAGCTTGCCTGGTCCGTAGATGGGGCTAAGACAACTGGTAAGTTATATGGGATAAAAAGAAGTGGGTCCCAACCCCACACCATAAAAAATAATTTCTGATGGATTTGAATATGACATTGAATTCTAACACTTTGGAATAAAACTTCAGATAAAATTTTGATGAAGTTGATGTTAAATTTTTATAAAATGCAATTGATAAAAACTTAGCATCTAGAACATCACCGTTCAATGCAGATACAATGGAAGGTATATGTAGTTTCATAATTTTTCAAAGCCACAATAAAAAGGAAGAAACCCCCAGGTAAAACTAACTTGAATATTAATTAATGTTAATATATAAGGTATGCAATAAAGTGTTTAATAGAGAATATTTTGCACTGCTTCAGTTTTTAAGTGTAATTAAAATTAAATCCAATTAACCTTCCAGTTCCTCAGTAGCACTGGTCACATTTCCCACACGGCGGTGTCTGAGCTTTTGCTCACTGTCGTCTCCACGCCCAACTTTTGGAATGAAGATTCCATTTTTAATAATTCAGACACACACATTTTCTCAACGGCCTGTGCCTAGAGAACAAGAATAGAATTGTTTTATTCTGGGAGTTTAAAATTTTATTTTTACAGCAATGTAACAACTTTAATAAAATTTAAACATAGAAAAAAAATCACCCATAATACTACCTTGGATATTCCCGTGTAACCCTCATACACACCCTCCACAGCACACGCACTGCCCAGGTGTGCACACACATGCACACACTTACACACACAGTCATGCTGTTACACATCACACTAGGTTGAGTTCAGCCCTACTTGTTTTCCCAGAACCCTGCACTCTCCCTCAGTATTAGTGTAGCCTCATTATCTTGTATACAGAAGGTGCTCAATAAATATTTGTTGAATAAGTCGGCTCTGTGGCCCCGTGATTCTATTTTTCAAACACCTATTATGTCAAATCACATTTCCAGTTTGCAATATTGTCTTCAAAGTGATGCTACCCAAAGGCTGGATAGCATTCCATGGAGTATTGCAAATGCTCTCCTAAGCCACTGGCATGTAATGAGACACTTTGCAAATGGTGCTTTATAGACAATTCTGCAAGGAACATCTGTGTGCACAGCTTTATCTTCTATTGAATTGTGTCCTTGGCATACTGTGTCAAGGGTGGTAATACTAGCCCAAAGCTGGGATTCTATTTACAGCTCTTGGCATATGTTGCCAAATTGCCTTCCAAAAGCTCATGCCAATTCCCCCTGCCAACTGGCCCTGGGTTACGACATAACATTGTCAGCTGTTTTGCCGGCAGTTTTTCTACTGTTAAAACAATTTCTTTCGCTAAATAAAGTGGATTTGTTAAGGATTACATTTAGTTGCATGTTTATATTTTGTTTCACCAGACTTGCATGTTTTTTCTTTTGAAATTTTCTCTTTGCCTTCAAAGCTTAGAAAATAATCACCCCCTCAGGATCTAAGAAATATTTAATTCTCTTTCTTTTTTTTTTTTTTGCTAGGTTTTTTTGGGGATAATCTAATGTTTTACATATAGCTTTTTCCTTGGAAAAAATAATCTAACAGCATTGTAGAAAAATTTGAAATAAAGAAAAAAATTGTTCATGATATGACACTCTGTCAGAGCTACTATTTTTTGTAGTTCCTTTCAGTACTTTTCCATAGGCACACATATTTCACATAGTTTTAGCCATGAGCAGAGATGATTTTACATTCTGCTTTTTCTCTTAACGTAATAGCATGCACATGTTTCCAACCTGCGTCATGTTTTCTTAAGAATAATCTTAATGGCTACATAATATTTCATCAAGTGGAAGTACCCTGTAACTTGATTAACCTCTTTTATTTTTGGATACTTAAGTTGCTTTCAACTTTTTACTGTTATAAATAATTCATCAATAAACATTTTTATACATGCGTGAAATCTTTTGGGGTTGTTTCTTTAGAACAGAGTCCCGGAGCCACATTTCTGGTAACTGGTATCAACTCCCAGCAGACAGAGACAGTTCCCTATTCCATATCACGCTCTTCTTCTTCCTTAGAAACAACCTCTGATTCTGTTTGGGGTAGCAATGTCCCCTGGTTAAAATGAGTTTCCCAGATCCCCTTGTAGTTCGTGTTTGTGCTTTCACTCAACGATGAGCACACAGCAGCCTGTCTCTTCAGGCTACTGGGAAAACTCTTGCTTTCTGGTTTGAAAGGGAGTGATTTTGAGAGCGGGAGGATAGAAGCCACTTGCCAGGGTGGAAAAGCAGACAGAGGGAAAGACCCTGGCCATTAACAGTATCGTGGATAATACATCAGCCCTGGACCCTACCTGTGAGTTCCTGGAAAGTTTCTAATGAGTTAATCATTCTTAAAGATATTTCAGAATACCGTATCATAAATTCGTGTATTTCCCAGAGAGAATGGAGGGTAGGGAAAGTTTAGGGGATAAAAATAACATACGCTAAACATCTATTAGGTATACACCAGGTGCCTTGCATACAACATGTCTCTTACCCATTGCTATGGTCTGAATGTTTGTGTCCTCCCCAAATTCGTGTGTTGAAATCCTAAACCCCAATGTGATAGTATTAGGAAGTAGGGCCTTTGGGAGGTGATTAGTGCCTTTATTAAAGAGGCTAGAGGGAGTTTGTTGCCCCTTCTACCATGTGAGGACACAGCTAGAAGATGCCATCTATAAAGCAGAGTGAGCCCTCGCCAGACACCGAGTCTGCCTGTGTCTTGATCTCGGACTTCCCAGCCTCCGGAACTGTGAGCAATGCATTTCTGTTGCTTGTAAGTTACCCAGTCTGAAGTATTTCGTTATAGCAGCACAAATGGACCAAGACACCTATCAAGGGCATCTAGTGAGGTAGGCATCATTATACCCATTTTACAGATCAATTAGGGGCCCAGCGAACTTAAAAAATGTTTCCAGGTCTTATGACTATCAAATGGCAGAGGTAGCACTAAAATTGAGATCTTTTTAACTAGCAGGGCTATGATCTTTCTGCTTCGATGAGAAGCCTGGCTACAGTGTGGAGGGAAAGGTGAACGCCATTCATTCAGGAAAAAATGCCATAGTGTTCAGAAGGTGGAAGCAGAGACATATGGCGACTTGTTTTGGAGCCATCGGGCAATGTTCACATCCAAGTTCACTGTCCCCTACGATAGGTTCTCCTCCAACTCATGTTTACAACTATGCACTACTTCTGATGATAAACATTGTCTTTCTGGTCAAAAATTTCTTTTTCTAATTTCAAGAACAATAAATATCCATTGCAGAAAATTTGGAAAATAAAATGTAAAACATCAAAATAATCCAGAATCCCATACTCAGAGTTAATGCCTATGAACATTTTAGTATATTTCCTTCCAGCAATTTTTTTTTTTTTTTTTGAGACAAGGTCTCGGTCTGTCGCCCTGGCTAGAGTGCAGTGGCATCATCATAGCTCACAGCAACCTCCTGGACTGAAGAGATCCTCCTGCCTCAGCCTCCCAAGTACCTGGGACAACAGGCGCACAC
>NW_012150485.1:32899-34483 GCF_000956105.1 Propithecus coquereli
GGGCTTAAAAGTCCTCTGGCTTAGCTCTGACAAAGGCTTAACCTTTGGGTAGCAATTAAAACAAATATTAATAACATTTGTAGAGTTCATCGTAATTTTCAAATCACTTTCCTATGCTTCAGCTTTGAACTTCAAAGTACTCCTAGTAGAAGGTCAGTGCTACTATTACATCCATTTTTGATGGAAACATGAGGCTCTGGGTGCTCTACTGAGCTGCCTGTGATCACATGGTCACAAAGTGGTAGAATCAGAACTCGAACTCAAGTTGAGTTCAAGTCCCAAGGTTTTTCTACTTTCCTAGGCATTGAACAAAAACCCCCAACTGGTCAGGATGAGAAGTGCCTACACCATTGTCCTTTTCTTTTCCCTGGACAAATGGAGACCCCCATGCACTTAGGCAGGGTCGCGTAACTAGATTGCCAATGACATGTGAGTGGAAGTGATGTGTGTCACTCCAGGAAGAGGTGGTGAAAAGCTTCTGTATGGTTGACTCTCCTGTCTTTCCCTCCCCAGACAGGTGATTATGGAGGGTTGATGCTGAGATGGCAGAGACACAAAGGAAGCATCCTGAATCCCGAGTCATCCCACGGGGGATGGCTGCCCCAGAGAATCACCCAGACCTGCATGGGGCTTGTGTGCATGAGCAAGCAAATTTTGTGTTAAGCTACTGAGATTTGGTGGGATTGTTTTTTACTGCAGCTTAGCCTAGCCTATCCTAACTAACGCAAGGAATTAATGCTTAAATGGACACACTCCACGAGGCCCATCACAAGATGGTGGTGAAACTTGACTTCTAAGGCCCAAGTTTGTCCCTTTCTTGCCTTGTGACCTTGGGCAAATCACTTTTACCTTCTGAATCTCAGTTTACTTCTCTCCAATATTAAGTGATTGAATATCAGCAGTGTTCAAGCGTGTATTTTATTATTATTTCTTAAGCAAGAAGTTCTTCTTGTTAAATAAGAGTGTTGCCACTCCAATGAATAATCTAATAAACTTAATTTTTTGTGTGTGGCTGGTGGAAGATGTTAAGTGGGGCTTCCTGAGCCATGCCTGCCTGCCTACCTTTCCCCCTCTTAACCCAGAGGCCACCTGAGGCCCTATCTGTGATGTCCTGGAGCTCATCACAGCCTAGGGTGGAAAACCTAGGGCCTCAGGGGAGTCTGGATCATTTTCTGGTGCTAGGGCTGGAGACACTGGGCATATATTTCAGACGGTGGGCCCTGGAAATTTCTTCCCATCACACAACGCTTCCCTGAAGAAGGCAGGTGACCATCTTCATGAAATCCATGCTCATTTTCTTTTATTCTTTGGCAAATGTTTCCTGAGCACTTACTATGTGCCAGTCTTTGTTCTAAGCCCTGGAGATCCAAAGGAGACAAAATTCCTGTTTTGAAGAGTTACCACAGAGTGAGAAGTAGGGGGAAGAATTGGAAGGAAAAAGATAATATGTTTTAATGGTAACAGTCATGCTCATTATTATTTATTGAGCTATTTGTATAAATTATCCTAAATTTTCATAGCAACTCAGTATGTCCCAAGTACTAGCCTCCTGGGTGTTACCTAATACTGCCTTTGGGGTCACCT
>NW_012150485.1:35393-53571 GCF_000956105.1 Propithecus coquereli
CTTCCTGCCTGGAATGCAAAGTGGCTACCTTGGTTTTTTTTTCTTTTCTTTTCTTTTTAAACACTTCCCTGTTCATGTCTATAAAGTACAGTTGATGGATTCTATATTTGTGGATTCACCTCTTTGATAAAATTTATTTGTAATTCCCAAGGAGTTTTCACAGTGATTCACAGCCTCATTGCCCACGTGCACAGTGGCGAAAAATTTGAGTCTCCGCTTGCTCCCAGCTGAGGTTGAACAAGGTGACGCTCTGCTTTCTTGGTTCATTTCTTGCACTGCAAACAAGTGTCCTCACTGCACTCTATTTAATTTCTTTTTTTTTTTTTTTTTGCATTTTAGTACTTTTTTGTTGGTGATCTTGCTGTTTAAAATGGCTCCAAGCACAATACCAAGTGCTGTCTAGTGTTCTTAAGCACGATAAGGCTGTGATATGCCTTAGGGACAAAATAGGTGTGTTAGATAAGCTTCGTTCAGGCATATGTTGCCTGTGCTGTTGGCCTTGAGTTTAATGTTAATAAATCAACAGCATATATTAAATAAGGTGTCTTGAGACAGAAACACACATAAAGCATGGGTATGTACTGAACAGTTGACAAAAATGTAAGCAGAGGTTTGCAGGAACCTAACTCTGTATTTCTCCTAGGAGCATAGGGTTCGGTATTGGCTAATTTGGTATTTGTGGCTTCTTTATGGAACTACTATAGAACTACTGCAAATAATGAGAATCCACTGTACTTATTCATCCTTCTTATTTTATATAAGGAAAGTGAGCCTGGAGAAGCCAGCTGCCAAGTTCATGCCCAGTTTGGCTGGCTCTCAGCCCCCTGCTCTTTCCCTGAAACCCTGCCGCCTCTCTCCTGTCTAAAGCCTTTGAAATGTGAGGTTTATATTCTGTCCCTCAAGAGGCCATGGAGAAATTGCCATCCCCTCTTGTTCCCTGCATTTTAATCCTCCCAGAAGGGTCTGGGGGCTGGGAGCGGTAACCCGCCACCCTCACCCCCCACTCCTGGGCAGGGTACAAGGATCCCCAGTTCAAGTGCTCCCACCCTCAACTTTGAAGCTTAATAGCTTTAAAATCTTACAAATTGTAAAAACAATTAAAGCAATAATCTTAAAAAGAAGCAGAATGTGGCCTTCAAAGGAATGCGAGCCGTTCACACTTCGTGGTTAAATGCAGCGCGCAGCCAGCCAGGGCTGAGAAAACGCAGAGGCGCCCTGTGAATTTGTTGATGCCAGCTTGGACAGACTGTTTATTTTCATGATTTCATGGAAGAATTTTAATTTAATGAGTGTTTTATACTCTAATGTAAAGCATCGTTCAAGCCCTGTAATTACTGTGTCAAAATAGGCCTTCTTAAGCGGCAGCAGCTTTTACTCGGGCTGTGACTCGCATCTGAATCAGGCCGGGAGGGGAGGGGCGGCTCAGAGCAGATCAGCTGCTCCAGGGAATCGGAAATCAACGGGCGAAGGGGGCGAAGGGGTGTTGCACTGAGCTAATTCCCCCCAACCTGTGGCTTAAATGCTAGAGCTGACGGGTCTGGAGACAAGCGTCTCTCCTCCGTCAGTCTCGAGTCTTCTCCCGACTGAGAAATCATTTACTTTCATAAAACTCTGTTTACGCGGCGGGGCGCGCCGGCAGGTAATTGCAGACACATACTTCATCATGTCAGCTTTGTTTTTTTTTTTTTTAAGGAGGATATTTTGCTTTTGGCTTTATGCACGACCCGCAAACATGATTATTCTTCCTCTCATTTATTTACTTGAGAGCATGGAAGAGATTTTTGTGCTGCGTAGAAGAGAAAGGGCGGCTGTTCCCAGTCGAAGTTTAAGGTCCAATCTCCAGTTTTAGCGACTTCTCTGTCCCTGTCTGCTACCTGCCCTTTCTCTCCTCTCCGCTGCTCTCGCGGCCAGGGCAAACATTGTCTGGGCGCCCCCGGCTTTTCCCTAATGAAGCACAAGATGGCCTTTCCAGATGTGTAAAGGCAACCTCATCTTTCATCACACTCCTTCGCCCCTGGACGGGGGATCCCCCAAACAAGCCACTGGAACGTCTTCTCTGGGGTATTTTTTTACATGTTAAGCTGCCCAGATTTGTGCTCCTTGTTCCAAGTCCAAGAATCCAATGGCGCAATTTGATAACTTGCTGTTTCCATCCCTGCTAAGAAATACATGTGTAGTTGAGACGTTGCATACTTTTCCTAGCAAGGGAGGGAGGGACTTTTCACATCGGTCATGAAACAGCCTCTTGCACTTGATGGCACTTGCCAGTCCTGAAATGATAGGCACAGTGCACGAGCAGAGCGATTTGCAGCACCCAGAGTGCTACGGGGATTCATCCTCTCCTGCCCTCCCCTGTGACTCGGGGAGGATGTTATCATTTCAGTGCCGAGGACTCCAAGGCTCAGGGAGGTTAAATGCGTTGCCAAAGTGGAGCCGAGTTTCACCTTGTGCGTCTTTTCTAACTCCCAATTCTAGGCTCTTTCTAATGAGAGTTGCCAGATTTAGCAGGGAAAAAAGAAAAGACACCCAGCTAAATTCAAATTTAGATAAACAATGAATAATTTTAAATATGCCCATGCAATATTTGGGGCATATATATATATATACACTAAGGAATTATTTATTTATCTGAAATTCAAATATAACTGGGAGTTCTGCATTTTATCCGGCAGTCCAATTTCCAATTCGCCAGCTGGTTTCCCTTAAATATATCAAGGTATAAATCCTCTAAGTGCAAACTGTTGGCCCCTGGCTGAAACCTCCAGCAGCTAAGTTTGTTTTGGACAATGTGTTTGAAATGTGAATTTGGGGATTTCTCAGATGGAGCAGATACTCTTCAGCCACCACGGTCCCCACGGCTCCTTGTGTGACACCAGCAGCTTCCCACCTGTACATGCCACCAGCTTCTGAGCCAGGCACCCTCATTCCAGCCTTTCTAGGCCCTGCTCCTTTATGGATTCTGGTTGGAAGTTCCCATTGCAGCTTCATGAAGTCCTCTTATGGGTACCGTCTTGAAGAAGGAAAGAAAATTTGCCAAAGGATGCTAATGTGCCAACGTGGCTTTAATAGCTGTGATCTCCATCAATACCCTGGGAAGTAGGCATGGTCACCCCCATGTTTGCAGAGGACGACACAGAGGCCCAGAAAAGATAAGTCATTGGTCAGATCACACATCCGGCAGCAAGAAGGGGATTTGAGCCTCACTTCGACGTCCTATCTTTCTACCTATGATCTGTCGATCTTTCTTAAAATTCATTCATTTATTTCCATGACCAACATTTGCTGAGTGACAGCCATGTACCTGGCACTGTGCTTGGTCAATTGTCTAGCTGGCTATTTTTACTTCTTTCACTCGGGAAGGACTAAGTCCAAAAATTGAAAGACATTTGAGAAAGTCTTTGGCTATTCTAATCCTGAAATACAGGGATGGGTCTGGGTTTTTATTTTTTAAGAACCCCACATCTTGGTGGAAAACACTCTTCTCATTTTGTGCCTATGATGCCGCTAAATTGTCCCCTGGATTTATTTCAAAGCGAAAAGAAGCAGCAAAGATTGCAATTCTTATGCTGTAGTTGCTCTTTTTAACTCAATTACGTTTTGACAATTCGGAATGAAACTTGGGGGCATGTCTTTGTTTAAGCCGTGGGCCTTGCATCGGAACAGTCAGCTCAAGGTATATGGCTAGTGTCAGGACTAACAATCTTTGACAAGGGCATTTAGCGGTTGTAATTCAAATCTAATTCAGAACATCTTAGCACCGGACCTGTCAGGCCCTTGAAATGCACTGTAACTACAAAACCAAGGGCAACAGTCCCAAAGCCAGCTCTGTGCGGCCTCAAGTTGATATGTCAACAAGAGCAGTTACAATTAGGGGTTCTTTCAAGCATACTAAACTAATTTACAGTACTCTGGAAAAGTGGGAAAAGGACCTGAGGCTTAAAATCCCAAGACTTCTAGATTTCAAATCCACAGCACATAAAAACACAATTAGAGTCCAGCACAAAATAGCACAGGCCTGAGTCTGCCTTTGCAGTTAGATGTGTACCTTTGGCCCTTAAAAATAGATACGCTTAAAAACGCATGCATGCATGTAGTTAAAACAAAGTAATAGTAGTTGACTCCCAACCACTGAAAAAAAAAAAAAAAGAAAGAAAGAAACCCTTGTCAGATCTTATTAGGATCATGTTGTGGGTTTGTCGAACCCTAAATTGGCAACGCACCTATTTATTATTTGTGGATGCTGCTTGTAATCAAATCTGTCGTAATTGGGGAGTGTTTCTTCTTGAGGGGGTTCCGCAGCTGGCCACAAAGCACCCAAAGTCAGTGTGGCCTAGGTGGCTTGAACTGAGACGAGAGGCCAGACTGGAAGAGGGGACACGGAGTACGGCTGGCCCACTGGACACGACAAGATTACAATGACCAACATGTAATTTTACCATCAGGATAAAGCAGGGCCCGAGTTTCAAGCGCTCTGGTGATTCCCGGCAGCTGTGCACTTTTAAGAGGCACTGCCTTAATGCCGGGACAAAGGCTAACGGGAGTGTTTGCAGATTTTGCTTTTATGATTTATCTACTTTTTATGCACAACAATATAGACCCTCCACTCGGGGGACTCGTAAATGTGATTTTACTTCCCAAATTACAAAGCTAGTCAATTATTCGGGAATGAGTCATTCATTCAAAAGTGTCGGTAATGTGATGTGTTAACCATCAGGAAATTTTACACCAATTGGAATTATAAACACCAGATTAAAAAAAAAAAAAGGAAAAGGGGAAAGAAAAAGAAAAAGAGAAAATTTTAGCAGCAGTTAGCTCTAATATTTACTAATGTGCCTCCTGTTAGGAACTACATTTGTGGGGAGGTGGAGTTGCTGAACATGTGGGTGAAGTTCTTTCTTTCCTGCCGCCCTGTTCCCATTCCCAAGCTGAAGTTCTCTTAATATATTTGATTTGTCCTCAAGACAGATGGATGGTGAGCCCCCCGGCTCAGTGATTGAGGGGACGCTACTGAGCTGAGGCAGAGGGAGTGATGGGTTCATGCTCATGTCCTTGTTAAGCTTTGTCAGCTTGGGGGATGGGCCGGGGACTGGAGGAACCAGCTGAGCTGGGTCTTGGGGACCCTTCTCTGTGGCCTGCGCCATCCGCCTGGACTCTCTCTCTCAGGGTTCTCGCCCTCTGCAGGGGGCCGACTGCACAGTTGCTGACCTGGGGGGCTTCCATTTGACCCCAACATCCATAAACTCTTCCTTGCAGGCAAGCCTCTTAGAAAATTGTGGTTTATAAGGATTTTTTTTTTTAACTTTTTTTTTTTGAGACAGAGTCTCGCTCTGTTGCCTGGGCTAGAGTGCTGTGGCGTCAGCCTAGCTCACAGCAACCTCAAACTCCTGGGCTCAAGTGATCCTCCTGCCTCAGCCTCCTGAGTAGCTGGGAGTAGCTACAGGCGCATACCGCCACACCCGGCTAATCTTTTCTATTTTTAGTTGCCCAGCTAATTTTTTCTATTTTTAGTAGAGATGGGGTCTCTCTCTTGCTCAGGCTGGTCTCGAACTCCTGAGCTCAAGCAGTCCTCCCACCTCGGCTTCCCAGAGTGCTAGGATCACAGGCGTGAGCTACCGTGCCCGGCCTCTTGTACGGCTATAAGTGATGGTATTTGAGGCCTATCTAGATAACCCATGACAACTTTATCAACTCGTTTGCCATATAAAGTAATATTCACTCTCTTGCCATGTAAGGTAATGTTCACAGGTCCTGGGGGTTAGGAAGTGAATATATATTTATGGGGGGGGCATTTTTCTTCCTTCTACAGATGCAAATCCATAGCATAAAATACCTTTAATTGTGGAATAAGAAATAACACAATTCAATGAATGAAATACGTAAGTCAAAGATGTGAAAAAGAGTACTTTGTGAGCTCAAGGAAATCAAGAGGAAGATACTAATAGGAAAAAAGGGCTGGTATTCTGTGTACATTTTTGCAACTACATTTATAAGTGGGATGTTAAAGGATAATTTTTGTAAATGTAGGGCATAAATAAGATAAATGTAAACATAAATAAAAATATGAAATGACCAGATTTGATTTAACCCATTAGTTGAGGAAGCAATCAGGAAGGGGTAACAACTGGTTCAAGGGCAGAGACATAATACAGGCCATGAAATAAAGCCACAGATAGATTCAAAGCTGGTGTTTCTGAAGGCAGGTCTGGGGCTCAGTCTCTGGGTCAGGCTCGAGAGGGTTGGGGTGACCTGCACCGTGTACCAAGGGCCCAGCGATACTTACTCATAGCTTGGGAAAGTGTCCACCCAGGACCCTCTGCCAAGCTGCTGGCAGCCAGCCAGGTGTCACTGGCAGGGTGGGGGGGAATCCCCCTTTCTGTCCCTGATTCCTGCCCCTTGGTAGTTGCCCACATGGTACCCCCAGACCAGAAGCAGCACCCCCTTAGCCACGTGTAGCCCACGGCCCCTGAGGCCAGGTGTCTCATCTCCCCACCTCCAGTGTCAGCTCTCACTGTCCCTCCCAGCCACCCGGGAGAGCCAAATGTCTGTGGCCACTTTCTCTGTGTCTCAGAAAGGGGCCGGAGCAGTCACTTGAGCCAGAGTCTCCCTGAGGGGCTCCGCAGAAGCCTGATTTTAGGGATTCTTGGTGGAATAAGATGGGGACATGCTCCTTTAAACACAGTTAATCTGCTTTGCTATGTTTTGTTTTTCCTCCTGACCTTCTCAGAGCCCTCGATACAATGTTTGTCATGATTTTCCCAAAGGAAAATATAATACGCTGTGTTTCCCAAACTCATCCACAGAACTCCTTCCCTCTTGGTCCCCTAGAAAATAGCTGCAGGGGCTGGTGTTCCATGAGCCACACATGGGGGAAAACTGGTTTATGTCATTTCTAGGAAGAAAGGATACGGGAGCATCTTATTAGAGCCTCTGTATTTCAGACAAATTGGTGGCTGGGTCCAATGTGTGAGGGAAAGCCAAGGGTAGGAAGGGCTGTCCCCAGACCTCTGCTGCCTCCTCTACTGCCATGATATCATAATGGGGCTCAGGAAACTGGCCCACCTCCGAAGGGCGGCCTGCTCCCAGCAGCGGTTGCACAGGAAGCAACCTGGGGTTGGGAGGGGGCAGCATAATATAATGGTCAGGAGTACAGACTTGGCCTCAGCCCTTTAGTCCAGCTGTGTGACTTTGGACTTGTCATGTAACTTCTCTGAGCCTCAAGGTTCCCATCTGAGAACTGGGAATTACAAGCCCTATCTCGTTAGCTGCAGTTGAAATTCATGGCAGTGATATGAGCACAGCTCTTTAGCATAGGGGCCACTCAGGGAAAGGGGTGCTGGCACCGTTAGCACTGTTGCTACTGGTAGGTTAGCTCCCAGCCACTTCTGTCTGAAAATCTTGTGTCTGCCTGCCTGGCATTGTGGTCACAGTGAGACTTCCTGCCCGTGATGCTGGGAGCAGACACAGACTCCTGGGATCTGCCAATTTTAAACAAACCCCTGAATTCCAGAGTCTCTTTATTTGGAATCCAAAAGATTCTTTTTACAGAAGCAAAAGCCAACTTTTATTTTCACTGTAACAAAAGCAGATTTAAAACTAAGCCTGCTTGCATATCCATATGAAGTTCTTAGGAAAAAAGCGACTTGTGTGTATATTTATGGCAACAGTTAGGACTGGAATCAATACCATTGTTGATCACCTCCTGCAGCCCACACATTCCTGCTCTGTCTATGACTTCATTTAATAACGAAGTCCAGAGAGGCCGAGTGACTTATTCGAGCTTACACATCCAGGAAGTGGTGGGACGGGGAGACAAGTCTGCCGCTGTCCAAACCGAATTTCCCTTCTAGAACAACACAGTGGCCCCTGTTCCTGAGAGTGGAAAACAAGCCTTTCAGATCAAATAGAGATGTAGAAGAAGCTAAAAGGCATGTTCTCAAGTGAATCCCTTCTCCTCACCCTGTTGTCCATGTCCCATAACCCGCTCTCTGCTGTGGTCTGAATGTTTGTGTTCCCCAAAATTTACATGTTGAAATCCTTACCCCCAAAGTGATGATGTTAGGAGGTGACCTTTGGGAGATGATGAGGTCATGAGGGTGGAGCCCTCATGGATAGGGTTAGTGCCCTTATACAAGGGACCCTAGAAGCTCCTTCTTGCCCCTCCACAGGCAAGTAACAGTGAGAAGTCGGCCTTCTAAGAAGTGGGCGCTCACCAAGCACCTTGACCTTGGACTTCCCACCCTCCAGAACTATGAGAAATAAATTCTTGTGGTTTATAAGCCACCCAGTCTATGGTATGTTGTTACTGCAGCCTGAATGGACAAAGACACTGTCCATCTCGGCAGGTGGTTCCTCCCCCCACTGGCTGGTCCAGGCCGGAAGCCTCAGCCGCCCTGATGTCTCCCTCTCCCTCCAGTCTCCCGGGAGTCCGTCTCCTTAGCATGTCTTGCATCTGTCTCCACGTTCGTGCTTCTCCCTCCCACCCGCATCCCGATTTGGGATTGAATCAGCCCTCAGTTGACTGTCGACGTTGGACCCTCGTCAGCCCCTAAACTCTGGTCTTCCTTGCCTGTTGTTTGACAACACAGTCTTTCTTTAAAGTTTTTGATTGATTTAATTTATGAAGAGGTGATACATGCACAAGATTCAAAATTCAAAAAGTGCAAAGAGTGTGTGAACAGTTAGACACTTTCCCACCTCTGTCCTCGAGCCCCACAGGTGCCCCTTGGAGACACCCACAGCCAACAGTTATCCCCAAGACATATGCTTATACAGAATCGCTATTTGTCTTTTCCTACACAAATGGGAGCGACTTACACACATTGCCCTGCGCCTTGCTTTTTCTTCCTCAGTATAGCTTAGAGATCATTCCATATCAGTGCACATGGAGCTGAAGCATTCTTTTAAGTGTAGTATTCTATGGTACACAGTACTATATCGTATGTAAAAAATGTATCTATTTATATTTAGTCATCCTGATACAGTTGCATTCTATGCGCCAAACTCTCTTTAAGAGCTTTTCAGGTATTAACTCATTTAAACTAAATGCAACCCTATGAGATACGTTGTGTTGTTGTTTCCATTTTAAAGATGAGAAAACTCAGAGCAATCAAGAAACTGAGGCTTCCCAGCCAGTCAGTGGCAGAGAGGGAATGTTAACCCAGGTAGTGCAGCTGCAGAGTGTGTGTCGTGTTAGTTTCCTGGGGCTGAAGTCCCACGAAGCGAGTGGGGCTAGAGGTCCCACACTGGGAGCACACTTCCTCCGAGACGCTGGATAGACTGTTCTGTGCATCTTTCCTGGGTTCGGGTGGAGGCTGAGATTCCTAATGCTCCTTGGCCTGCAGCCGAGTCACTCCGATGTCTGCCTCCGTTGCCACGCGCCCATCTTCCCCCGTGTGTCTCTGTCATCGCACGGCAGTCTCTCGTGTCTCTCCTCGTCTTATAAGGTCACCAGTTCCATTGGATTAAGGGCCCCCCCACCTCATCTTAACTAATTACATCTGCAACCACCCCATTTCCAAATGAGGTACCGGGGATTTGGACTCCCACATATCTTTCGTGGGGACACATCTGAACTTATAACGGTGTTCCTAACCACCACCTGATGGTCAACGGGCTTACCCTTTGCTTCCACTCTTTTCCCATTACAGGTGAAAACCCACGTACATGTGTAGCTGCAGGACCAGTTCCTAGAAGCGAGTTACTGGGCCAAGGGTATGTGCATTTGACTTTGAACTCACACTGATGAACGTTCTTCACAAAGGTAGAGAATTATTACCCTCCCAACATATATAAAAATATACTTTCTGATATTTGTAAATTTAGTAGATAAAATAGGATCTCATTGTACTTTTATTTGCATTTCTTTTATTAAGAGTGAGTTTGGACCAGGCACAGTGGCTCACGCCCATAATCCTACCACTTTGGAACACAGAGGAGGGAGGATTGCTTGAGGCCAGGAGTCCAAGACCAGCCTGAGCAAGAGTGAGACCCCGTCTCTACTAAAAACAGAAAAATTAGTTGGACGTTGTGGTGTGCTCCTGTAGTCCCAGCTACTCGGGAGGCTGAGGCAGGAGGATCGCTTGAGCCCAGGAGTTGGAGGTTGTGGTGAGATATGATGATGCCACCGCACTCTACCAGCGGTGACAGAGTGAGGCCATCTCAGAATTTAAAAAAAAGGAAACTGATCCCCCCGGCACTTACTTCCCTCTTTCATTAAAAAAAATTTTTTTAAGTGAGTTTGAGCACCTTTTAATATGTTTAAAACCCATTTTTATTTCTTTTTTGTGAACTATTTGTTCACTTCCTTTGTTCAATGTTCTGTCCAGAATTTGGTCTTTCACTTAAGGATTTATAGGAGCTCTTTAGAAATGAAGGACCTCAATCCTTTCTCTGTGATGTCAATTGCAAATATATTTTCCTCCACTTTGTAGTTTGTCTTTTGATGTTATTCATGTTTTTTCCAGGCAGAAATTTTTGCTGTTACATAAATTTCCTTCTTACATAATCGAATGTATCAATTCTTAGTGCTTCTGCGTGTGTCGTGTAATCTTCCCAGCACCCGTCTGATCGTGTCCCCACGCTGAGCAGATCCCCGAATGGCTCCTCATCGCACGAAACCCAAGCTCCTTGGCACAGCCTCCAGACCCCTGCCTCGGCCCCCTGACGCCGGCCCGCGCCAGTCCCGTTGAGTGAACACTCCATGCACACTTACCCTCGTGAGGTTAGACTCACATTTCCTTGCTGCCCGCTCTGGTCTTGCTGGTGAAATCCTACCCCCCAAGCCCAGCTTATGCTGGGGGTGGCCACTCCGATCTCCCTGCAGCTGAGAACAGCTGGGAGGAGGGCAGCCACGGACGCCCTGGCTGCTGAGCCTTCGGGACCCACCACGCACGTGGGCCCAGGATGTTCTGCCCAGCCCGACGCTGAGCGTGGCTGGGGATCTGCCCCACACGGCGTGGCCCCAAATGTCGGGGCCTGTGACTTAAGTATTTGTAGAAATGCTATTTTCATGGCTTTATATAGTCACTAATTTACATGGCTGCATGCCAGATTTTGTGGGGCGTTACTGGCTTATTTTTTGAAAAAATAGGAAATAACCCAGTGGGGTGTGAAATAAGTATTCTCCACGGCTTCTTTCACAGATAAAGCCCACCAAATGGATTGGATGCTTCTAGAAGAAAGCACAGAAGAAAGAGTCTCTGTAGAAGCATTTCTACAGAAGAACTTGGCAAGTTTTATCTTCAGCCTTTCAGTAGAACCCTGTTTTCCTGTGGTCCCGCCTGTCCCCCTGTCCTCCCTCAAATTGAGAACTCTAGGAACCAGGGGAGGGAACGACCAACTCAGCCCAGGGAAGAGCTGGAGAACCGGCGGGCTTCCTGGAGGAAGCAGCGTTGGAGCTCAGTCCTGAGAATGGCACCACAAGACTGCAGGGGAAGGCAGTGCAGGGAGACCAAGGGTGACGTGGCCCTCACTTTGTAGGAGACGGTCCCCTCTGTGTTCATTGTCCTCCCGGGACTCTGGGGTTTGGTTCTGGGGTGGGAGCCCTTGTTCTCTTGCTGGTCTACTCCCCGTCTGCCTCCTCCCCTCCCCTGAGATCACCCTTCCTCTTTCTCCCTCTCCACTCCTCAGACAAGGACATTCTGACTCTGAAATCCGAAATGTGAAGTCCTTTTCCGTACCTGGCGCTGAGCTGGAAAGCACGAGGGGGACGTGGATCAGACCATTTCCCCGCAGACTGTGGATGGACAGAGGTGCTGTGGGGGATGGTGGGCCCCCCGTCCCTGAGATATAAGTCTCCGTCCTAAGCCCTGGACCCCGTGTGGGAGCTTAACTGAAAATCGGGTCTTCGCAGATGTGATGTGATAAAGGCTCTTGAGTTGGAATCATCTACGCCAGTGGGTCCTAAATCCAATGACAAGTGTCCTCACAAGAGACAGAGGAGAAGATGGTGACAGACGCTGTGAGTGAAGTTGGAGGAGAGAGGCGACACAGCTGCCGGCCGAGGAACCTTTGGGGCCCCCAGACCTGGAAGAGGCGAGAAGAGACCCTCCCCTGGCTCCTTCCAGGGGCTGCTGCTGACACCTGACTTCAGACTCTGAGAGAATAAATGTCTGCTGTTTTCAGATGCCACGCTTGTGGTGACGTGTGACGGTGGCCCTGGGAAACAGTCCTCGCCCTACATCTGCTGCCCCCAAAGCTGCTGCTTGACGCTGGGGAGATCCGTTCCAGAATCCCCCACCCCTCTGCCAGAGGAGGGCGTGCCCCGCCCGCACACCCCGTCTCCCGCACGGCGGGCAGCCCCCACCCCACCGCTGTCCCTGCTGTTGACCTGCACGGCTGGCAGTGGAGTTACCAAGAGGCGCTGGTACTGCTCCAATGAAACCGATACTCCCTTACATTCTAGAACAACCTACCGTATAACTAGAATTACTTACAGAATCTGAGGAAGAAAGGTTTTGGGGGTGAAAATCTTCAGGCAGGGAAAAGGCAGGAGGCATTTGTTGGTTGCCTGTAACACAGATTCTCTGCCCTCGGAGGACAGTGGCCAACCTCTGGGGCTCAGGGTCCAGGCGTGGGTATTTTTCTAAAAAGTACCCCCAACAATTTTAATGTGCAGGCAAAACCCACTGATTTGAAGGGGACCAGCAGCAGCATCCTCACGGAGTTTCGTGGCAGTGTCATATCCTCGGCCCATCCAGACCCCCTGGGGCAGAACCTCCTGGCTGGGGCCCTGCAGCCTGTTTTAAGACTCTTCCAGGGGCTTCTGCTGAGTGCCCCAGTTTGAGAACCACTCTGCTCGGGAACCCCACCCTCCTGCTCTCCTTTTATTATAGTCTTAAGAGTTGTCGACATATGATCTTAACAGTTGTTAAGAAGGTGCTGCTTTTGGAGAACGTGTTCATTGCCCCACGCCTACCCATCACATTGGAGACGACAAATGAGGCTTCCACGTTGGTGGGTAGAACGAGGGCCCTACATGGAGATGTCTGCGGCTGAGACGTGAACTCTAGAGACTGAGACGTGTGTCCTGGGAGTGTGGTAATAGCTCACTAAATGCTTGTTAGTGAATTTTATGAGCGTGTATTGGTTTGATTCAATAACCACGTGTTGAATTTCTACTGTCCTCTGCCGAAAACGGTGCCAGGGGCTACCAGTGACACAAAATGAATAAGACACAGACCTAGTTTGTGGGGGCTCAGGTGTCAGGAGAGACAGACATTTGAATATCCAATATGCGTCCTACAGAGATATGTTCAGATGCCATGGAAACAAGAAAAAGAGGTTGACTAATTCTGCCAAGGGCATCTGAGATGGCTTTGCAGGACAGAGGATATTTGAAGGATGAATAGGGCCTTGAAGGATGCATAGGAGTTCAGGAGGTAGAGAAAGTGTAGCAGGATCACGGACAGGGAGGACTGTCTGCACAGTGATTGCATACCCCAGCCCTCCTTCCATCTGGAGGGTCAAAATGACTGCTCTTGACGGTGAAATGCGAGCACATGTGGAGTTTGCCACCCGGGTTGCCATGATTAAGACAGGTGTATACCATGTCCTTAAACTCTTTCCCTGTCCGCTGGCTGGATATGGAGGATTCCAAGTTCCCAGGGATGGTGGAGCCTCCAAGATGGAAAGAGCCTGGATCCCTGCATCATTACGTGGAGGAGAGCCGCTTGGCAAACGGAAACACATCGAACTACTGAGGAAGCGAGAAGTCTAGTTCTCTAGTGCTCTGCGACTGCAATTTGGGGACTTATTTGCTACAGTAGCAGGCACCTCTATAACCTATACAAGCGTAAGCCTAAGTCCAGTGTGTGTGTGTGTGTGTGTGTGTGTGTGTGTGTGTCTATCGGGGAAAGTGATGGGACTTGGCTCAGGAAAGGCCAGCGAGACCTAACCAAGAGCAGCCTTGAATGATGCATATGGGGTTTGAATACTTCACTTGAGATGCCTTGTCTGGAACGTTCGTGGAGCAAGCAGTGGTGGCAATGGAGAGATGGAGCTGAAGTGTGTGGATGGGACTGGAAATTTTGCTTCCAGAGATAACTGAAAGTTGGTTGTACTCATAACTTAATTAAAAATACCCAAACCTCTTTTGCTCTGCAGTTGTTCAAAGCAGGCAGGCTCCAGCTCACCCATAGATTAGAAATATTTTAGTGGTAAAAGAAATCTCGCTCCCTTTAATTTAATTTCTTTCAACGTGTTATGAATGACTTCACATTAATGAAGGCCTTTGAGCTCCTCGATTAACTGTGACGTTAGCAATATTATTACTCTAATGCTTTCCACACAGACTTGCTTCTCCATTCATTGGAAAGGATTGCTGCTCACTGCCCAGCCCATTAGCATGCATGAATATGGGTTTAATTTACAGAAATGTAGTAAATGTCTGGTGGAAATAACTGCCCCTCTTTTTAAGACCGTTTATACATTTATTTTGGAAAACGCATAAAGAATTTCTGACTTTGGCAAACAGATTTAAAAGTTATGTAAGAAAAACTATGAATGACAGCATCGTGAGGCAGAATACAGGACTCGATCCGTCACCTAAGAGGCAGGTGTTTGGGTTCAAGTCCTGACTCTGTCCTGAACTTGTGCTATGACCTGTGGCAAAGTTTTACTTTCCTATCTTTGAAATGAGGGGATTGCTTTGGGCTAGCATTTTCTTAAGTTTGGCTGATGCACCACTGGTGGTATAGGAGATATTTTAATACATGGACACACGTTTTAAAAATAATAATAATTATATATTTATTATAATGTGTAATAAAACAACATAAATAGTACATTAAACCCATGAATTTGTGGGGATTACAGCATCATTATGACTTCCTTTAAATGAAATTAATGAAAACTTTTAAAGGAAGGCAACTTAAAGAAAAATCAGATAAATAATATAAGTTCTTTGTGGGCGTTGTGAAAATTGTAATGTATGCTAATGCCTGGGCCTGGCCAAACAGTGGAGCAATTGCTTTTCTGGGTCTGATGATCTGTGGCCTATTGGGCCCCTGGTCCCATCAGCTCCTCTTTAAGAAAGTGAACCCGGATCCAACCATTTCTATCACTATGATCCAGTGGAGCAGTTTTAAACAGCTGCTTTCAGAGTGTTCTCCTCTCTGGTTCTTGGGGTGCCAACTCTTGCTTACCCTTGGGGTGATTCGTTTGTTCATGTGGTTTGCAATTGTTTATTTCAACTTCATCTCCCACAGGAATGGTTTCCCATGGGAATCCTATACACTTTGGGTTATAAAATTGTCTCTGTAGAATGGTATTTGCAAGTCTCACTTGTCCCAGACTAGTTTTTGTGTTGATGTGTCAGTTTAGGGTTCAAATGTCTTATGAGGAACATAAAATTTGGCTCAGGGTAACAATTTCTAGAAGGAGTTTTTTTTTTTTTTTTTTCCTTTTCTTCTCTCTGGGGCTGTGGACATGTGGCAAGCTCCCTTACCATTTTTCTGCTAGTGGCTTCATGCACGAGCCTTCATGCTGCTGCCTCGTTACACAGGTCTGAGGCCTCTGCTGTGGAGATGAGGACAGAGAGACGGGGAGCGAGAGTTGATAAATCACTGGTGTCAGGGGAAGCCTATGAGATCCGTACATTGGTCATTCATTCATCATTCATTCATCGCAAACGCTGAGCATCTGCCATATTCCAGGCTCTTTGCCGGGTACTGAGGAAAAGATCTCTCAGAGTTTATCTTCTAATAGGACCAGGATTGCAATTTTAGCTCTACTATTTACTTGCTGTTAACCTTGGGCAAATTACTTAGCTTCTCTGAATTTCGATAGAGTACAAAGTGAAGAAATGGTGTAGATAAGAGCATGGGCATGCATGTGCTTTAACAAGAGGAACAGCAGAGTATGTGGATACAGGTGGGTTTCTCAGTTTCACAAAGGGCCATTTGAAAGTTCTCTTCTGATTGATTCAAATTCATTTTAATGAAATAATATAGATGCAAGGTCATCTGCTGAGAGCAGGCAGGGAGGAGAGGGTGTTGGCAATTTGAGAAGAGGAGAAGCATGGAAGCGTCTTTTAGGGGAGAATGATCAAGGATGTGGAAAAGCATTGCTAGGAGCCCCAAGAGCCCACCTGAGGCGTTGGGATCCTGAATTCAGGGAGAGCCCAGCAGCTTGGCTGTGGGCCTTTTCCCTAGCCACGCTCAGCTGTGTGGGCGCCAGTGTAGAGTAGGCAGTTCCAGCCAATGAGGTCGTGATATAAATTATCTCTTCCATCCTCACGACAGCGCATAGAGGCTACTTCATGCCCATTTCAAAGATGAGTAAACTGAGACTAGAGAGGCGAAATGACTTATCCAGGTCACAGTTGGGAAGGGGCAGAGCCAGGATTAGAAAACAGGACTCTCTCCAGAGCTTACACTTTTAATCCTTACAGTGTGCTTGGATAGCTGCCTTATTACCTTTGCAGGGAGCTTCAAATGATTTTTGATTATTTAATCAGCTGGAAACTGCTACACAGTATCCAGAGAGGGCTGTCAAATTTTAGGTCTGATTCTGCTACACGTTTAACAGTAGCTTCAGCAATCTTAATTTTTCTCTGTGATTCTCCTCTTTAAAATGAGGGGGTTGATCTAGGGGCCTCTCTGCTCCTTTCCGCTCTTTAATTCTAAGAGTTTCTCTCCCTCCCTCTTTCTCCGAAATGTGGCTTGGCGTCCTGCACAGCTCTACCCCGCGTGGACTTGTGGTCCTTCTTGTTTGGCGTGAACACGTGTAGGCACTGTATCTTTTCTGCCGCTATCTCCAAAATCTGGAGCCGATTGAAAACAAAGGTCATTTAGAGTGGAAATCAAGGCACGCCGGCAGGACAGCTGGGTCAGGGAACTGCCGCCCACCTCACCACGGAGTTTGCAAGCCCCGTCAGATGGGGGCATTTGCTTGGTCACCGTGCTGCCCCCATAATTGCAATAGGGTCTTTTGTTATTAAACAGACCCGGCCAAAACAAAAGGGATACTGTTTCCTTTATGAGTAATGTGCTAACTCACCCCTGGAAAGAAAAAGAAAAGTTCAAGTCCAGCGTAGGGACTGAGACAGCATAAGATTTATTACAAAGGCTACAGAAATTATTCCGCCTTCGCAGCACTTAAATTGTCTAATTATTCGCAGCTGTTTTCGATTTGGCTCAGGTTGTTAATTAAGGGGTGTGCGTCCTCCCCTCCCTCCGGAGGTGGCCACCTGAAGCCTCACCAGGCACCACACAGGGGAGCTGGGGCAGAAGAGTGTCCCTGGCTTGGATGCAGATCAACCTGCTTGCGTCCATAAGCCTCTCACTGAGATGGAAATAAAGTTTAGGAGACACTAATTTCCTTCCCACAGGCAGGGGATGCTTTCTTAGGGGATTACCTGCGGAGGGAGAGACCTGATTCCTTGACCTGCCCTGGGCATGCAAGCACCTGTGATCACCTTAGGTATTCTTGGGAGCCGTGGGAAGAACATCCTTGCGGAGGTGGAGCAAACTAGCGGCTCTCTCCACTCCTAAGTCCGGCACACAGATGCGGGCAGGTTGGACCTCCCACCTGCCTCTCCACTTCCCAGCCTCCATTCCCCTCCACTCTGCAGCCCTCATTCCCTCTGGTCACCTCCTCTGCACACCCCTTGTATCTCCTTGTCTCAGGTATCTATTCTGCTTTGATTTTGAGCTAGGTGATCATGATCAACATTTGTTCGACAAACATCAAATGGACACCTGCTGTGTTTGGGGCACTGAGCCAAGCACTAGGATTTTAGAAATGAATGAGAAGTGTTTGATCCCCCCCAGATTGTGAGCTGTAAGGTACAGTACCCTAATCACCTTTAACTCCTCCCCAGTGCCTAGCAGAGTGGCTGGTATACAGTGGGTGCTCAATAAATACATGCTGAATAAATCAATGAGTTACAGAATGTTCTGGCTGAAAGGGGGTTTGGTGATATGTCTATACCTTTAATCAAAAAAATTTTAAAGCTTTTTTTACTTAAACATAAAATATATTCATTTTAGAAAAATTGGAAAAGAGAAGAAACTAGAAATCACCTATAATCCTACCTCTAAAACATAACAATTGTTAACAGTTGATTATATATCTTTCCAGTCTTTTTTTAAAGGATATCATACATGTTTTTAAACAAAAATGGGATCCTATTATTATATTTACCTGTTTATATCTTGTTTTTATCATTATAACTTTA
>NW_012150485.1:54541-57588 GCF_000956105.1 Propithecus coquereli
ACTTGGGTGGGGCAAAGGCAATAGATGTAACCTAAACATTTGTGTCCCCATAATATGCTGAAATAAAAAAATTAAAAATAAAAAAATAAAAATGTCTTTTCTAAAAAAGAAAAAGAACTAAGGTCTTACTCTCATAAAATATTTTATAACTTTTCTCAGCTTCCAATTCCTTATTTCTATGGAAATAATAATATCTACATATACTTTCTCACTTGATAACCAAGAGATCCTTAGAGATAAGTTTATGGTTTTTTTTTTTTTTCTTCTCAGCCAAGAAAACTGAGGTTTCTATAGGTGGGAAAAACATAATAGCTCTGTATTACTGAGAATACTCTGCACACCAATTGCTGAACTTATCATCTTGTTTATCCTGAAAATAACCTCATGAAGTAGTTGTGCTTATTAACCCATGAGGTACAGCTGGAGAAACTGAGTCCAGAGAGTTCAAGCAGCTTGTACAAGATCACTCCGTGCCCAGGAGAGGCTATAGCCAAGGATGGAACTCAAATACACCCAGAGCAATAATAAAATGCTCTACGATTTAGGATTTGAGTCTGACTTCTCCACTAACTAGCTGTGCTGTTGTGCGTTCCCTGAGAAGAGGCAGTGTGTGTGGCAGCTTAGGCTCTGAAGTTAGCCTGGGTTCAAATCTAGCCACGTAAACTTAGGCCTCCAATGTCTCATCTATAAAATTGAAGTAGCAGTGAGGCCCACCTTGTAAATCTGTTGTGAGAATTAAACAAGGGAACCCACGTGCAATTCTTATAATACAGCCGTTCTGGACCACGAAGTTTCCCTGCAAAGATGTGTTGCTCCGTCCCCTTCTGTGTGGTCTGCTCTGCTCACGCGTGGGGAGCCAGGAGTGTGTCCACCAGAGGCTCTGCCCTACAGGGAGGGGAAGGAGCAAATCGATGACAGAGGGGATTGTCCGCAGCACTCCAGGGGCAGCTCAGGTGGACAGGAAGCCCAGGTGGAGATAAAGGGGGGGCACGAATGAGAAAAGGTCATGAGAACATCACGCCCCTGGGATTTACGGAGTAACGCTGTGCATGTGTGGGCTTCGTGATCTTGTCTGAACGTTTGCTTTATGCCACCAGTTCAGGGTTTATCCACAAGGATTCTGTGGTCAAATTTGAGAAAAGCTGTATCCCATGTTCCCTATGGAGATTCACTGTAACCTTTGGCATAATAAATGCTCTGAGAAGTCCTGCAGTAAAGAAATATGTTGAGCTTTACTTCGAACTAGCATTTTCCAAACCTATTTGGCAGCAGAAGTCTCCCCTGCATATTCTATCTATTAAGTTCTCTCACAAACGCTGCTAGGCAGTGCACGTGGCAAACCCAGCGCTGGAGTCCACGGAAATCATTAGCAGGTGCAGTGTAGTGAGGGATGATTACTGAACTCCGTGTACTTATAGTCCTTTAAATTTTGACCTATGTTAGAATCGCCACCAAAAAAACACATGGTACGTACTGAGTGGCAAATATTTATGCTTATTTTAATAATGACCTATAGCTACATATGAGAAGAAAGCACAGGTGATTGAACCAGGGGCCATATTCCCTTTAAAAACGTTTCTTTCCTTCTGTTATTGCTGCTGCTGAAAGCTTAGCCGGTTGTCCTGCTCAGTGACAAGCAAGATTCCACTGCTCACCTGGGAGCAGCCCCCTGAGATCCGGGTCCCAGGTCAGGAGCTGGTGGGGCCTCCCGAAGGAGCAGCTTAGGTAGGAAAAGGGGGGATTGATAAGAGAAACCTTCCCAGAACAATCCCAAGACCCCAGTAACCATCACTAGATTGAGACTCCCTCAAGGACAAGACCAGGGCTTACGCATCTCTGTGCCCCTTACGTTGCACAGAGCCTGACACACAGTAGGTGTGCAGTCGAGCCTTGCTGAGCGGGGGAGTGAGTGGATGGATGATTCCTTCTCTGGCTTTCTTTTGCATTTGTACTTCCTTAACAATTGATTTTTCACTTATTCACTTATGAAATATTTACAATGCCCCTACTGTGTGCCACCCCGGATGCTTAGGGATGTCCACTACCTGACCCTTTCCCTAAACAGTTCACAGTTTAGTTGACTGTAAGGTTTTCATTTTAGGGGGTCCCCTCCAGCTCTGGATTCTGCCACTCTAAGATTCTACAGTTCTGTCATTCTAAAACTCTGTTATTCTAAGATTCCCTGATTCCACAACTCTCCTCGCCAGCCCTAGACATCTGCCTTTATTTTGGATCCTCTATCGGACTAGTTATCTAAATAGGAATCTTCTCAGTTCATTTATTTGTGAATGTGTATCAAGCGTCGACGAAGAGGTCACCTCTAAGAAATTTGTAGATTCAGTTCAAGGTCAATTGAAGCTAACTGTATTAAAGTAAGATCTTATCTCTCCCCCCTGAAATATTAGCCGTTCTTTTTGAAAAAAAAGAGAATTAGGCCAAAATAGTTCACATAAAGGAAAAAAAAGGACTTCATTGCTGCATATATGTACGCATATGCTCATTTGGTGGTTTCTTCTCTTAATTATGAACAGGAGGCGAAGAGCTAGGGTCACGCGGAGGGTATGTTGCGTATGGACTCGGCCACAGGCAAAGTTCACGGCGGGTGGCACCCGAGAGTTGGGAGACAGCAGGGAGACCACTGAGCCAGCCGGCCACTCGCCCAGGGCCACATAGGAAATGATGGCAGAGGACAGTCCCGAGTCGGTTCCCGCCCCCTGGGCCAGCACTCTGCTCCTTGCACCCTGAGGCCGGCCAGGGAGGTCAAGGCTGACCAGAGAGACGAGCAAGGCCATCGCAGGCCCGGGCTCTCCGTCTCCGCGTGCGTCCTCCGACGACGCTGGGAAGGCAGCCTGGCAGCTCCCGCCGGCGGGAGGGAGCAGCACGGCGGAAACGCGCTGGCTGGGGCGTTAGCACCAACTCCAGCTCAGCCAGGCTTAGGGCATCACTTCTCCTCTCTGACCGTGGTTTCTTCAACTCTAAATTAAGAGTGTCGAAGTAAATGATCTCAGAATTAAATTGCTATAAATCTCCTTTTACGTTCCTGGTGG
>NW_012150485.1:57663-58279 GCF_000956105.1 Propithecus coquereli
GAGCTTGGAAATATGTATTCATGACTTTGAAATGGAAAGAGAAGCTTCGATTCTCTGCATTGTAAGTTACGGGGGACACTTTTCTTGTTAAAAACAGAATACAATATAAAAGACAGCTATGTAAAGATGGGCACTGAGCGAGTCAAAGCAGGCAGATTCTGTAGGGGAGCAGACACCTGAAAGAAGTGTCAAAATTACTTGACACACAGAGAAATAGGAACATATGACCCATTATCAAGAGAAAAGACAATTAGTAGAGAGTGACCTCAACATGGTAGATGTAGACAAGGATTTTAAGGCAGCTGTGCTCAATGATGTAAAGGAAAATATGCACTTAATGAATGAAAGAAGAGAGGAAACATCAGCAGAGAAATAGAAACAAACAAACTAAAATACAATACCTGCAAAATACAATACCTGCAATGTGTAGATGGTAGTTGAAGCCACGGGAATGAAAAAGATCGACCTGGACCGTGGAAGAACAGAAACTGACAGGAATCAGAACTAAGGTCCTACACACTTGAAGATCTGACTTGGGTGGGGCAAAGGCAATAGATGTAACCTAAACATTTGTGTCCCCATAATATGCTGAAATAAAAAAATTAAAAATAAAAAA
>NW_012150485.1:61925-97909 GCF_000956105.1 Propithecus coquereli
GGGGTCTCGCTCTTGCTCAGGCTGGTCTCGAACTCCTGAGCTCAAACAATCCGCCCGCCTCGGCCTTCCAGAGTGCTAGGATTACAGACGTGAGCCACCGCGCCCGGCCAATGGCCAGTTTTTTTAATGCTACTTTATACATTCCATTGGCTGCTGCATCATAGATTCAGTAGCTCGAGTCAGAAATACAGTACAATGGGCCAGGCATGGTGGCTCGTGCCTGTAATCCTAGTACCCTGGGAGGCTGAGGTGGGAGGATCACTTGAAGTCAGGAGTTCAAGACCAGCCTGAGCAAGAGTGAGACCCCGTCTCCACTAAAAAAAAATGAATAGGAACATTAGCCGGGCATGGTCGTGCATGCCTGTAGTCCCAGCTACTCGGGAGACTGAGGCAGGAGGATCACTTGAGCCCAGGAGTTTGAGGTTGCAGTGAGCTATGATCATGTGATCATGCCACTGTATTCTACCCAGGGCAACAGAGTAAGACTCTGTCTCCAAAAAAAAAAAAGAAAAGAGAAAAAGAAATACAGTACAATGACTGAATGCTCTTACCTGAGAGTGAAATAAAGTTTCAAAGTTTCATAGTCACCCCTCAAATAAGTCACGGTAGCCAGCTGTTGACTATAGCCATGTCAGGAAAGCCAACAGTAGAAACCGTCTGTGACCTTCACTCCTTAGTGTTGACAGTCAGAAGTTGGGGAGAATAGATTTTTCTTCCTCCGAGATGGGGAAGATAACCACTCTGCCTTACAATTTATATGAGAGAGTCCAAAACTTCCATAATATTCCTTATAGTGGCAACTATGGTTAAAAAGTGGCCACCTAAAACTCATCAGTCTTCCTGAGACATACATATTCTTAAGAACAAAAGACAGCTGCACATGAGTTTGCCTTTCAGTGCGTCGCTCTGTTGAGACAGCCTTCCATCGGCACGTGCATATAAGCATACGTATGCGGATGGGTTTGGATAATTTCAAATATTTTTTGAATGCTCTCTAATCACTTAGTATTGTAGTCATTACTGACAAGATCGTAAAATTACTCCATCTGACCAAATCCCTCCACTTGCCTGTAGACACAATTTCTTACCTCAAAGTTTAGGACTGTGGTGGTGGGGGGGTTCCTGAATGTCTGCAATACCCCATGTACTTTACTCTGGGAGAGAGAAAGGAAATGCAAGTCTATTTTAAACTGGAAATAAACAAAGCAAAAATCAGATCAAAGCAGGAGATTTCAGTAGTGCAGGCACCAGTCTGCGTCTGATAGCTTTGGGCCAGGTAACTTTACAGCGATTACACAGGCGCGATGACCAGTTAGAAGTCTGATGGGAGGTGCAAGGCTGTGGCTGTCAATGCACTTTCCAAATGCCGGCTGGAAGACCACAGAGTTAACACCAATGATTCTAGTCGTGTTTGCTTCTCTTGCTTATTTTCCATTTCCCCAGGTAACACCGCAAGGATCAGCCTTGCTCTCGTCTCCTGTGGCAAGTGAGCATGCCTCGCTCTCGTAGAAGTGATGGCTGAGAGGACAGGCAAGGCTGGGTGTCTGCTCTGATGCTATGCTGAGTGGCCCAGGATTGATCTCTTTCTGGCTGCTGTGTTTCTCTCTCCTCCTTCCTTGTGCTTCTGGATCCAGTTCTCCTATTTCTGGATCTCTCCGCCTCTTGAGATCTGTACGCGTCAGGACTCTTGCTGCAAGTGTCTGGAAGCCCGACTCATACTGGCTCAGGAAGAAAGGGAATTTGTAGCTGCCTTGGCTGAGGAGGTTATTGAGGTGTGTCCCTGAATGAGTAGGCTACCAGGGCCCTGTCTCTTTCTCGTTATTTTTCTCTTATGTTCCCTGCCCAGCTTAGTTCCCTCCTGGCAGCAAAGACAGCTGACAGCAGCTCTAACATCCCATCCTTCCAGCTCTTGGACTACAGGCTCAGAAATCCCAGGAAAGAACTCTGATTGGTTCGTGTGAGTCATATGCCCTCCCTTGAATCAATCACTGGGTTCAGAGGCAAGAGATACTGTGATTGGCCAGGCCTGGGTGACACAGCAGCACCCTCCTATGCTCAGGGTGTCTGTTGTCAGAAGAAGAAGGGTGGAGAAGCTTGCTAGGCTCACAAAAGCATTAGCTACTCCTTTATTTCCAGAATGTCTGCTCAGAGCCCTCATAATCCTAGAAGACCGAAAAAAGCAGAGCTGACGAAATCTTACTATTAAAGCAAAGGCCTCAGGGAGAAGATAGAATACTACTAACATTTATCGAGTAGCTGCACTGGCCTGACACTGTGCTGGACATTCTCCTTTAACTCACTCCTTACAAATAACATATGTGGCAGACATTATTATGCCTATTTTACAGGTGAGGAAACTGAGGCTCAGAGAAGTTTATTGACGTGCTTGCGGTTGCTAGCTGGTATGTGGTAGAGCTGGGAATTGAACTGATATCCATCAGCGTGTGGACCCAGAGCTCAGCTCACATCTCCTCTCTTCTGGGCTCCAGGAAGCACCAGGATGATGATCACATGAGAAAGTTGCTATTTTCCCATCATGAACAGACCAAGGTCAACTTGGTAACTGTGGTTGCTTATCTCCAAATGTGGCCACCTGCGATTCCTCTCACCGCTTCCTGTGTTGCTGCTCCTACATTAAGAGATGGAATCTCTTTCCTTGCTCCTGGAATTGGGCCTGACCCTGGAATGCTTTGACTGACAGAATGTGGTGAAGGTGATAGGGTGCCACTTCTGGGCATAGCCTGAGAAGCCTGGAAGCTTCTGCTTTTGTACTCTGGGGGAGCCATCCAGAGAGAGAGAGAGAGAGAGATAGGGAGAGAGAGAGAGAACATGACCATGTCAGTGTGGAAGAGTACTCAGTACTCAGTGCCAGATATAGCAGTAAAATCTGGACCTGCCAGCCCAATCCACTGCCCACCAAACCCAGCTGACCGAGTGACCCCAGCTGATGCCACATGAAGTAGAAGAACTTTCCGGCTGAGCCCTGCCTGAAGTCCTAACCTGCAGAATTGTGAGAAATAAATCAACACTGTTTTGAGCCTCTACATTTTGAGGTGGATGGTTTGTTATACAGCAATAGATAACACAAATATTGGTAATTTTTCAGGTATTTTTTCTTTTAAGTTCTTATTGTTTCATGCTTAGTGAGCTGGTCCTTCTGAAGTTTGACTCCTTGCACTCTTTGCAAATACATTTCCTGTTTTATTTTTGAAGTGTTACTGTCTCTTCCTTTGACATTAATGATGCATCAAAGGAAAGATCTGAGCCCTCAAATGTGTAAGGCACTTACCTTGTGTGGAATGGTAGACTGGACTTTAGACCTTTCCTCACGCTTGGTGCAGTGAGGAAAGAAACTGTTATGGGCTAGGGGGTTTCACTTTATATTTGCCTTTTATATGTTATTTAACATTTAAATGACATTATCTGAATGTAAAAGTAATATACACTCACTATGAACATTTGCAAAATACAGAAAAGTATAAATAAGTGAGTAGATAGAAAGAGGTCACCTCTAATTCTACCATCCGGATATTGATAATGTTACCAGTTTGGTATATTTTTCCTCCAGTATTTTTTCTAAGCACACACACACATACACACTGTTTTTTACACAACTGAAATAGATGCAAAGTTTTCTGTCCCTTTGTTTTTTTTTTCTCCACATTACATCGTAAGTCTCTCTCCTGTGTCATTAAAAATGCTTTACACATGTCAATTTTAACAGCTGCCTTGTATTTTGCCCTCTGCATTGCCGCACTTACCCAACGCTTCCAATGTCTTGTGACGATGAACTCTGCAGCGAACATCCTCACCTGCCAGGAGGACCCCCAGACGTGCAAGTACTGGGTCGAATGCAAAACGGCATTTTCTAAGAGCAACTAGGAAACTGATCTAAAGGATCGTTTCAATTTTGATAAGAAAAAAGCTGACAGAAGTGGAGGTTCCCTGGAGGATTTCTCTTCTGGCATCTGCTCTTTCCATGTTGAAGCTGTTTATTTTGAATTCCCAAAGTCTTCCTCGCCACCGCGTTGTCAAGCGTTCATCCTTCTTCTGGCTTCTACTAATCCCCTTAGATGCATCTTAAAAGTCAAAATAATGGAAGAACTGGGGTTAGAACTCAGTTCTCTTATTAAATCACTGTGGATCAGTGGCCTTGTGTCCCCCCGGGCCTCAGATTCCCCATAGGTGCAATGAGGGGCTTTGACCAGACAACTTCCTGCCCACCCCCACGTTGGAGCACCTGCCACGTGCCAGGCACAGAGCTAAGAGCTTTATGTGCATTCTGTCTGTGGAATCACACTGTTATTAACCCATTTTATAGATGAGGAAACTGATGCCATGAAAGTGTAAATTGTACCCGGAGCTCCTTAGAGGCTTGTCCTCTTTCCAGCTTTAAGATTTGAACATTGTGTCTAGGGTGACGCAAAGTTCCAGGGGATTAAGATTCAACTCATCCCTACTCATGTTTGCCAAGGCTCCCCCACCCCCGTGCCATGGCGACGTCAAGTGCTTTTCTCATACTTATTTTATAAACCTCACAATGATTCCAGGAAACAGTATTTTTGTTCTTCAGATGAGGAAGCTAACATCAGAGAGGTGAAGTGACTTGTCCAAAGTCACACAGCTGGAAAGAACGAAGAGAGAATTTAACGTGAATCCTGCCGCCTTCCAACACAAGGCTTCTTCCCCGTGCACAGGCCCCGTCAGCAATGATGGAAGGACAGGCTCGCAACTTGTCACCGCAGAGCGGCGAGTGAAAAGGAAGTTCTGACGTCTGCGGGATGTCTGCACACTGCTGCGTGTCCATACCCTCCTCTCTCTGCATTTTCACTGTCCCCACTTTCCCGCCTGGCCACAAACTTACCTCCACAGTCACCGTATTTGAGGCTTCCTTCTGTCATTAAAAACCCGCCTCTCTCTCTGTCTCTGTCTCTCTCTTACACAGCCATTTCCTTTCCCCTCCTCTTGCAAAATGCAAAACCAGAAATGAACTGAACACATGAGTCTGTAAACACGCCGGCTTGGCTCCTTGCGGGGCGCTGGGTTCCTGGACACGATCTTGAATCCTAATTAAGCCGTTAGAGAAAAGCTTGTTGCTGGCAGCAGGGTCAGGGAGAAATAGTTTCCATCATGCGGTATCTGGAATTGGACTTGGCTGGAAGGGCCTCGCTCGCTGCTTTCAATACCTAATAGGCAGAATCTCGAATGTTATTAATCTAAGTGAACCGTGCGAGACACAGGGATGGAGCGGTGAATAGAGTTATTTGATTTTAGGAAAGAAAACCAGGCAGAGAACATTCTGTATTTGTAATGTCTTGGGTCCCTGCAACAGGCCGTTAGATTAGAAATATGTCTGTGGTATGTGGCGCAGGATTTAATGAAACTGCAAGATAAATTGGGAAGCTCAGGCCAAGGTGAAAGCGCAGAATTCCTGACACACTCTGCTTGGAGCCCCTGTGCCCTCAGGGACCGGTGAAATGAGCATTCTTGATGGCAGAGCAGGAGAACATTTGATGCAATTACCAGTCAGCCCAGGGGCTGCCCACATGCTAGAGGCCTGATTCTGCGCTTCACAGCCAGCACAGCCGCCGGGCCCTGGGGAAGGTGGCCATTTTGTTGAAAAGGAGAAGATAATGGCTTCTCTCCTTTCCTACTTCATAGGATGCAGGGACAGGATGTGATGTCTGGAGCTGTGGCAGTCATCTTGTGATTGTGAGTTGATACATGTAATATACTTTTAAATTTTTATATAGCGTAAGTGCTTTATAAATATTAACCCGGCTACTAATAATTCAATTAATATCCAAACCCTGAAGATGGCAGAACAAAGGGTAAGAAAAAATCTGTGTCTTGATGTTTTTGCTGAGTTAGCAACCAAACCCTGGGACTTCTTATCAAGGAAGTATTAAAGTCTGGGTGTTAGGTATTGTTTCTTGAAATTCAAAGCTTTGTAGCCAGGTGCCTGATAATCCATTCTCATCACCTTCTTTAGTTATAGGACTCTGATATGTAGCAGGAAAAATTACTAGTCAGAACAAAGACAACATTACCTATCCTTTTTATTCAGCTAGGGTGGCTATGAGACTAAGTTCTGGCCAACAAGACCAAGAAGATGTAAGTGAAAGTTGTGAATGTTCTGAGAAAGCTCTTTGAAAGGAGCCAACTTTACAGGAGGTGTGCCCTTTTTCATCTATACCCCATTTCTTTATCTCGCTGCCAGGAGGGCAGATGTGAAGGCTGGAGCCCCAACAGCCACAGTGGACCATGAGGTGATGAAGCCACAGGTAGAGATGAAGGGAGCAGAAAGAAGGAGTTTGGTCCTGAGGCCTTTAGACCTGCTGTCCCCTACTGCCTGTCTCTGGATTTCTTTTCTGGAAAAGAACAAATCCTTGTGTGTTTAAGCCACTGTTATTTTGAGTTTTCCATAAATCACAGATGAATCTAATCCCAGTACTGAAACAAGAGCTAGCCTAAAAGAACCTTGCTTAAAACCTTCACAAGCTTCCTGCTGCCTACAGGAGAAAGGCAGGCTCTCAAGGCCTGCACAATCTGCCTTAGCCTGCCTTTGTAGCCTCATCTGCAACCAAAAAATTCCAACTCATCCTTGGAGACTCAGGTCAAAAGTACTTGAGCCTCTGAGAGGCCCTCCCTGACCCCCTCCAGCAGGGAACCCCTGGCTCCGGGATTCCCGGCATCTCGCACACAACCACTGTGCTAGCAAGTGTTACATCAACTACTGACAGTTATTTCCGTGGAGCTTTCAAGTTGATGACCCTTGTCAGACAAGCCAAGGACGCTAAGGCCGGGGGATAGCAGGTCAGGTCGGGCAGCAGTCGGCAGAGCCGGTGTTTTGGCTCTGATCTTAGCCCCGTCCACTCCATCCTCTCATTTTATTAGACTGGAGGGAGCAGGGGAGGTGCTGGTTTAGAGTCATTCTATTTGGCCACTTCCTTTGGCCTCAAATTTGAGGAGGAGAGGAGAGAGCTGGAAGCCGTCGAGCTGGGTTTCCTGGGCTCTCAGTAGAATTCTCTTCCTCGTGGAGAACCTGGTCACCCCCAGGTCCAATTTCTCGGGCTTGACAGCAGCACTGGGCAGGTTATGGGGGACTAATCCTTGGCCAGGGGTTGGCTTGGGAGCAGGGTCTAGGACAGTCAGGGAGAAGGATTTGTGTAGGAGTCAAGTGGAAACCAGGGTGTGGCAGGTGGGGGCAGCTGGGCTCAGGTGGGAACCATCTTCAAAGAAAAATGGATGTCTTCAGGTCTCTTATTCAATTCCTCAGTGTAGCCTGGTGCTGGGGGGCAGTGAGCAGGGTGGTTAGTGTGTGGACTGTGAAGTCAGACGGCGGGGCTTCGGATCCGGACCCCATCACGTACTGTGCATGTGACACTGTGCTAATTCTGTACTCCGAACAAAACTTAGCAAGCACCCGGTGTGTGCCACACTCCATCCTAGACACGCCAAGAGGTTGGGATAAAGCAGTAAACAAAATAGATTAAACTTCTCCCCTGTGGAGGTTCCAGTCTAGTGAGAGGGAGCGGGCGCTATGGTCTGAATGTCATTGTCCCTCCAACACTCATGTCCAAACCGATTCCCCGTGCAGCGGTGCTGGGAGGCGGGGCCTGACGGGAGATGTGTAGGTCACATGGGCTCTGCCCTCGGGGATGGATCAACGCCGGCCTCTGCTCTTCCGCCACGTCAGGACACGATGTTCCTCCACTCCAGAGAGCTCAGCCGCCTCTTGGAACCACAGACCAAACTTGCTGGCACCTTGATCTTGGACTTGCCAGCCTCCAGAGCTGTGAGAGAATAGATTTCTGTTCTTTATAAACTATCCAGTCTCAGGCATTCTGTTTTAGCAGCACAAAATGAAGGAAGACAGAGAAGAACAAAGAAAAAAAAAATATAGGCCGGGTGCAGTGGCTTGCGCCTGTGATCCTAGAACTCTGGGAGGCCAAGGCAGGAGGACTGCTTGAGCTCAGGAGTTCAAGACCAACCTGAGCAAGAGTGAGACCACCCCACCCCACACCCGTCTCTACTAAAAATAGAAAAAAATTAGCTGGGTAGGTAAAAATAGAGACAAAAAATTAGCTGGGCATGGTGGCATGTGCCTGTAATCCCAGCTACTCGGGAGGCTGAGGCAGGAGGATTGCTTGAGCCCAGGAGTTTGAGGTTGCTGTGAGCTAGGCCGATGCCACAGCACTATAGCTCAGGTAACAGAGAAAGACTCTGTCTCAAAAAAAAAAAAAAAAAAAGAAAAGAAAAGAAAGAGAAGTGTTACAGTAAAAATTAAGCAGGTAAGGGGATAATTTTTTATCAAATGACACTGATTGGCCAAATACTGATCACACTTGCATTTTTTTGTCCTCTGCCCCCACCAGGGAGGTGAGCCACCCAGAACAGGGGCCAGGTGTGATTCATTTCTAAAACTGAGTCTAGAATCATCAAAGAAAAGAAAGAGAAGTGTTACAGTAAAAATTAAGCAGGTAGGGGGATAATTTTTTATCAAATGACACTGATTGGCCAAATACTGATCACACTTGTATTTTTTTGTCCTCTGCCCCCACCAGGGAGGTGAGCCACCCAGAACAGGGGCCAGGTGTGATTCATTTCTAAAACTGAGTCTAGAATCATCTAAGAGAGATCTCCCAATAACTATTCCATAGAACCGTTACGAGGTAATGAATACTAAGTTTGTGGTCAAAGTTTGGGAGGAGTCAAACTTAATAAAAAATATAAAATAGGCTCTTTGATTCAGGACTTCTCAGAAGCCTTATAGGCTAAGGCACATTGGAAGGAAAGATGAACTAGGGGCAGGGGAGGTGGCTGCCTACAGTCAGCAGTTCCCAAAGTTACTTGGCTGGGGAACCACTTTGCGGCAGAGCATCTCTGGGTGATAGTGTTCCAAGGAACTCACTGGCATGTGTCAACGTGACTGGGCTAAGGGGTGCCCAGATGGCTGGCGAAACATTATTTCTGGGTGTGTCTGTGATGCGGTCACTGGAAGAGGTCAGCATGTGAGCTGGTGGGCTGAGTGAGTGAAGCAGGGGACCCTCCCCAGTCCATTAGGGCCTGAATGGAACAAAACGTAGAGGGAGGGGGATTTGTTCTCTGCCTGAGCTCCTGGCTCTGAGATCTTCAGACCAGACTAGGACTTACCTTGGCTCTCCTGGGCCTCCGGCTTACAGACGGCAGATCATGGCACTTTTCAGCCTCCATAAGGCTTGAGCCAATCCCATGATAAATCTGGCCTTGGTGGGAAGGACCCGGGCCAGGACCCGGGGTGCTGGTGAGTGAAGGATGGACCCCGTCTCTGGAAGCTTAGACTGAACATGCTGCTTCTGGCCCAGCGCAGAGAGTGCGCAGGCTCCTGGGGGCCTCAGGAACTGCCCTGAGCCGAGCCCCAGAGGGCCAAGGAGAGGCCTCCGTGTGGGATGAGCTGGTGTCAGGGCTCTGGGACACCATGATGAAGTCTGTGGTTGGGGCCACAAAGTCAGCAGAAACAGGAATGCGACCAGGGCTCAGGGCTGCCTGGGAGGAGGGGCTCCCTGCAGCTCGTCTGGGCTGTAGAAGACCCCGAGAGACCCCAGACGAGGCTCATTCAGCTTCCAAGAAGTGTTCATGGAGCCCCTGGCCTCAGTTTTGGGGCCCAGGAGGAGAAGCCCTACATACATGCGCAGGGCGCTGGAGCTTGGCTTGTCCCTGGGGCTCTGAGGGCTGAGCGAGGTCTGGTGACACAGGTTTAAGGCAGCGGAGAGACAGGGCCCCCAAGCCAGGCGTGGGGAGCCACGGGGCTCAGCGTGCTAGTTTTGCTCTACGCTCTCAGGAAGGCTGTTCCTCAGCCTCCCTTGCAGCTAGGTTGGGCAGAGACTGGTTTGATCAAAATTCCTCACTACTTCTAGGCCTGGCCCTTAGAAACATCTCGCATTGTGTGCCAGTCCTCTTCTCTGCTTCCACCGCAACCTTGGAAGCAGTGTGCCCTGTGCGATATAGCAAAAGGATGGAAGCAGCGGGTTGCCCGGGTCCCCGCTTTGAGAAAAGCCACCCAGGAGCGCCACCCAACCCACACCAGGTTGAGAAATGAGAGTGGGAATGAATCTTTAGCGCGTCAAGCTGCTGCGATGCAGTGTTTACATTCACCACGGTGTGGTCTGTCCTGTCCTCTTTATTCCAGTGGGGCCACCTCTCAGGGGTTCCAGGGTGACAGGAAGCCAGCGGTGTGGCTTGGTGTACATTTGGGGCTTCCGTGCCATTCACTGATCTCAAGAAGAGGGGCACGTGGCCCAGGAGAAGCAGCGTGGCATTAACCCTCGCTCCCACCCTTGCCTGGGTGTCCTTGGACAAGCTACTGACCCTCTCTGAGCCTGTTTCCTCCCCCACAACACCGGCACAGTGACCCCATGTTGCAACATGGTTGGAAGAAAGAAGGCTTTACGTAAAGCATCAAGCGTTGGCCTGACACACAGTAGGTGTTCAAAAGAGGTAATTTTATTCCCCACCTTCAGAGATCCTCTAAGGAAGCTTATCATTTATTTTCCATTTATTCTTTTGTTACTGCAACAATATTCATGAAGCACCTACTATGTGCTAGATTCTCATCCAGGCACTAGAAATACCTCAGTGAACAAGGTGGACGGAATTCTCTGCCATCATAGATGACATTCTTACGGGAAGAAAAAATCAACGACACCTGTGAGTCTCCATTCACGGGTAACGGCGTGTGCGTGTGTGCACGTGTGTGTGGACGCATAGTCCCAGGAGGACGGGGTGAGGATTTCCTCTTCCTCACTCCTGAAGCTCTTTTTGAGTCCCAAATAAAGAGACCTCAGGGCTAGAAGACGTAGAAACCACATTCAAGAAAGACTTTGGGGACAGTGGGTACAAGTGATGCTCCATGGGGCCCAGGTGACAAAACACAGGACCGAGTGGGAGAGGGGAGTGTTCTCACATGCTCTGCGTGAGTGCCAGGAATGCCGGGGACGCCCCGCTGCTCCCGGAGGGTAGAAGCTACCCAGGCCCTGACTGCTTCCATGCAACGTTTTGATGAATTATGTGTCGATGAAACTGAAACATATGGATAAAATCTCTCCAGCAGCACCCACTGGCTCCAAGACGGAGAGGGAATCGCTTGCTTGGCAGAGTGTGTTTTAGGTTCTGCCCAAACCCAGATGGTTGGAAAATATGTCTTTCTGCCCCTCCTTTTTTTTGGACCCCAGACACCAAGAGGTGGATATAGCCTCGGGAGACGCACCAGCTCTGTGAAGAGGACCAGAATATACACAGCTGCCCGCTCCCTGTTGGCCGCAGAAGGAAAGCTCTGCCTCCCACACAGCCAGGGTATTCTGGCCTCAGATCCCGACTGTTGCAACAAACTGCACGGAAAATGCACCCGGAGGGTGTCCAGGCTCTTCCGTTGGTGCAGGGAGAGTCCAGCACGATGGACTGGCCAGGGGCCTCCCGAGACCAGGCCTTGTGTCTTGTTCACCGCCGTAGTCCCAGCCCCGAGCACAGTGTGCGACACACATCAGGAGCTCAAAGAGTATTCAGATCAAGGAATGAATGAAGAATGAATCTTCTTTCTTCCTTATAGCAATCCACAAAGTAGGTATGAACATCCTAATTTTCCAGTTGAAAAAAATGAGGCTCAGTGAACTTAAGTAACTTACCCAAATTTACACAGCAAGATTATAGAAGAGCCGGATTTGAACCCTGGCCTGGCTCCAGAGTCTGTGTTTTGTCCACGATGCCGTGTGTCACGAGGGATTCAGAGAAGCAGAAAAGCATTTCCTGCTTTGGGAGGTTGAGATGCCCGTGGATTTCTAAGACTCAGTCCTAGAACATGGGGTTCGTTTACTCCCTGTAATGACAGCAGCTGACATTTACTGAGCACCAAGTGCTTGCCAACCATGTGCTAGGTACTTACCTGTCTCAACTTCGCTCGGCCCTGTGGGCTTGGTCTTAATAAATGTCCCTCCTCTCTCTGTTAGATAAGCAAACTGAAGTCCCACGCATCCTCCTCTCTGACCACAGACCCTCAGCTGCAAAACGAGAGATGATACGCCTACTCCCAGGGTTTTTAGGTTAGTTCAATGAGAGCCAATTGACAAAATCCCCCTTTTTTCCCAGAGCAACACAGGAACAAAAAGAACATGGTAGGTGTTGAAGTCAGATCCCTTGGGTCATATTAGCTCCATGACCTTGGCCAAGCTGCAGCTCCTCCCTCAGTCTCCTCATCTGTAAAATGGGGATGACAGGAGCACGTATGTCACTGGGTTCTGGCGAGGATCCAATGAGGTATGTCTGAGCAATGCGTAGCACAATCCCAGATGCAAAGCAGCTAAGAATCCCTGTTCACCAGTGTTATTGTCGCTCATAGTATTATTAGAAGCAGCAGCTATTGTGAACTATTTTAGTGTGAAACGCCAGGCTCTTTGATGGCCTTCTGTTTTTGCACTCGCTGTTTGCTCTTCTTGAAATGCCTCCTCCCCCTAAGCCCTCTTATTCTCAAGGCTCTGCTCAAATGTCATGTACCTTGGAAGCCTCCCCTGGGTCAGGGACCCCCGACAGATGTATGTGTGAATTCACGCAGCCCTGGGTCCCCATCGCTACCAAAACGCTTTTAGCACGGGATGTATCTGTCATGTCTTAGAGCCCCCATCTGCCTCTAAGACCGCGGCGCTGAGATGCAGAGATTGTGTCTGCAGCGTCCCTGGGCCCTAGGCCCTGGCCCTGAGTGTGTGCTCGTTCGACCTGTGAAATAAATAAATATGTAACATGCTGTCCTCAATGTTATCGCATCAAATCCCACAACCTGTCATCCTCCTTGTTGATAAGAAGCGGTGGATGAGTTATCTTCCCATTTACCTCTTTTGAAAAAAAAATTGAAATGTGTTAAAAAAAAACATTTGTATTGAAAACAATTGGAAAACACATCATTTTGTTCATGCAGAAAACTGAATGCTGAGGAGACCGGAAAATCAACAAGGCCTGCTGCCACAGTTGGGACAATTCATGCTTCGATGGCAGTGAGCTCAGCCTCTGCGCTGTAGTGTTGTCAGTGGTGGACTATTTTGGGGTACACTGAATCCGGGGGGGGCCTTACGTGTTGAAAAATTATTTCCATGAAATGCGACTTGCGCGCACTGCTGAGTGACGACAGTCCGGACGCTGTGCCTAGAACCACACCCGCAGTGTCCGCTCTGCACGCAGCCGCACTGGGCCACGCGGCCACCGTGCGGGCAGCACCGGGAGTGAGCGCCCTCCCCAGCAGGAAAGTCGTCACGACATCTCCCATGTTCTTCCTGCAGGCGCGTGTCCCTTGAGACGCGGGTCTCACGCATCTCAGATCCACCGCTGCAGGCAGGCCAGATGTTCCAGAAAAGTTCAAATATGTGCCGTGGAATCCTTCCCAAAGCTTTCGGAAGCCACCAGAGCTCAGCGCTCCAGGAGCATCTGATAAGGCGAGCGGCAGGAGGAAGGATATTCTCCCGCGCCAGGAATGTTTAGACCTGGCAGGGGTCTCCCTGGGAGGATGCTGAGGTCCCCTGTGGGCCCTGGGCGTCGCCGGAGGGTGGTGACTGCAGGCAGAGGTGACGAGGACACAGCTAGCTTCAGCCCCCGCGCGCCCGCGGGCTCCCCCTCAGCGGCACTTAGCGAAACCTGTAGCGCATAAGCGGCGCCGCCCCACCCGGCTCAGCCTCTGCCTGTCATCGTGCCCTTCCCGAGACACCTCTGGACATTCGTCTGGCAGGAAGCGTCTCCTTGTCACAGCCGCGTTTCCTCGCGCTCAAGTCAGGATCTGAGGCTCGATCTCGAGTTGACGTGACACTGTTTATAATACCTCGCAGTTCCTCCAGGGGTTATCCGGCCCTCGCCAGACCCACCTCTCGCCTTTCATTTCGACTCTGAAATATGCTCCAGGTCGGGCAGGGGATGGGGTGGGGAGGGATGCTCAGCCAGCCAGGGTTCAGGGACACGGGGAGGATGGACTCGCTGCTTGGTTTCCAGCCACAAAGCTGGAAACAGCTGGTCCAGCTCCTAGCACTGGACCAATTACCGCCACCCACCGGGACCATAGCCGATGGACGAGGGGGGCCCGGAGCTCAGAAAGAGCCGAGCAGCACAGAAGTCCACCAGCCAGGCCCTGCTGGGGGTGGGGGTGGAGGCCAGCAGCCCAGAGGGAAACTGAGGGCAGGCGCAAGGGCGGAGGGGCCCTAGGAGGAAAGGCAGGGGGTGAATGCCAGGGACCTTAGTAGGCGGCATTCATTCACACCTGCATTTATTTACGCATGCCTGTGCGTGTTCAAAAAACATTTAGCCGGCACCTACTACTCGTGGCTTTGCATATCCCCAGCCTGTCTGCAAGCATCCTGTATAATAGCAATATTAGTAATAACTCCCAGGTTTGCCTGCTTCTCTGTGCCAGGCACTGGCCACTGGCTTCCTACACATTAGCTCATTTAATCCTCACATCGAGCCTTGGGTAGGGAGCATTTTTATCATTTTACTGATGAGAAAACAGAGGCACAGAGAAGTTAAGTAACTTGCCCAAGACCACACAGCTACTGAGTGGCAGATGCTGGAATAATACCCAGGTATGTCTGAGATCCCTAAGCCCATGCTCTGAGTTCTGCACTATACAAACTAAAGAGGGGGTCCAGCCTGTCCGAGAGACAGGCAGAGAGCAGTTTCCAGAAGGAGAGGTGGCAAGGGGGATTGGCAGTGAGTGCTGCTCAGGGACTCAGAGAAGGAGGCAACCGGTACAGTTCCCAGGGCTGGGCACTGCCACAGCGTAGGGTCTGGGGCTGTGTCCACTCCACCAGAGTTTGACCACGTGCTGCTGAATTGGAACTTTCGGCTATTGTTTCGGGCACCAAAGACCCAACTGGGTTTGACTTCTTATAGGTAGTTTTGGCATATCTTGTGAGTTTTCTTTTTAATGAAGAGATTCACAGTCACAGTACCTCACATCTCTTTTCGGGTGAATCCAACAAGCACTGGCGGAACCCCAAAGTCCAGAACCATGCTGAGGGGTCAGCCTACATGTCCTCACTGAGCCCTCACTGTGGTCCCCTGAGGGTGTGCTGCCGTTCCCACTTTATGGAAATCCACAGGCGTGCAGAGGACGGTCCCTGGGCACTCGGCTAATAAATGGTATCATTACGCCTGCAATTTATTGGGCGTCTATGATGTGCTGGGGACACTTCTGTCCACTCCTTCTCATTCTCTCGGCTCCCCTAAGGTAGCAGTGACCACAGTAAGAGAGTCTGAGGGTCAAAGGGGTCAGGCAGAGTCAGGGTGCCAACTGGGGTTCAGACCCCGGGGCACACCTGTACGTTCTGTGCTGCGGCTCCCTCCACTGCCCTTCATGGCCTTCTTTGTAAAGTTTTGCCTTTTCCCTTTGGATTTCTTGTTAACAAATTTCGGGGTGCTTGCATCCTGATCTCTGCTTCCTCCTTCACTGCCTCAACCTTCCAGCCAGTATGTGCTGAGCACCGTCTGTGTGCCCCGGCCTGTGCGGGCCCTGGGAGAAGGAAGGAAGAAGACAAGGACCCCCCTCTCAGGAAGGTCGCAGAACTGGAGAAACTGACACGCCCATCAGCGGAAGCCGCACTGCCACGGGAGGTGTGATGGAGGTAACGCGATGGGGCCCGCCTCACAACATGGGAACACCAGCAGGATTCGAGTCCGGCGGAGGGCAGGATTGACACGTGTAGGGACGTAAAGCACCAAGTGTGATGCCTGGCATGGGGGATTTTGCACCACGTATTGGAGACGATGCAACGATTATGTTACCCTTCCCAGAGAAATGGTGGGATTTTTTTTTTCCTCCAAGAAACCCCAAAATGTTTATACGTTAAATGGTTTATATACTACACGTTGATATTTATGCACTACGGATAGAATCATAACAGATCAGAACTAGGAGAGCCCTCCAAAGATCTAAAAAATCATCTGGTCAGCCTTCCTGCTATGTTGCATGTAACTGAGTTTGAGAACTGTGAGAACCAGCTGGATAGAGACGGGGGCACTGGTGAAATGTGTGCATGTTTGTATGTGTCTGGGAGTATGCTTTCTCTTGCTTCTTTTATCTGCATTTTTGTGTCTGTCTTATAATAATCGTTTTAGGAACTCACATACTCTGTTGGTGGCAGCACAAAAGCCCTTTAGAAGGTGATCCAGCCACATGAATTAAGCTTTAACCATTTTTCATGAGGAAATAAACACAAATGTAAAAATGCACAAAAAAATGTTCATTGGAGTATTCTCTAAAATGACAAACCACAAGAGTTAAGAAGCCATGGTTTATCTACCCCGTGGAATACTACATAGACACTGATGGAAAAGTTAAATGAATAAAAAAGTGCAAAGTATATATAGTTTGACTGCTATTTTATTAGGTTAATCAGTCTTAATCTACACTCTTGGGGCCGGGTGTTAATTTCAGAAATATACTTTACACAGGAACACACTGCAGAGGTGGTTAGTTAGTATTCGGAGTAAATCATCAAAATTGCACCTTTAGGAACCAAACTGAAAGGACTCCCAACAGTCAAAACTGGAACCATTTGAGCAATGGAATTAAGAATGTGCAGTTAGATTATAGCCCAAAGTATAAAATAAATACCCATGAGTCCCTGCTGGTACAAATAAATGACTGAATAAATACATACATGGGGAGAGAATCTAGAGCCCTTAGGATCTTCAGCCTTTGTGGTGCCTCTCAAGATGGGATCCCAAATTAGTGGCTGTTTGGGTGCCCATAGGAGGATTCGAGTCTGTCGAGAAATTTTGCTGAATCCTACAGCTAGAATATGAGCTTGTCTGCTTTAGGAGCCCCTCAAGAATAGAGGGTTGGACCTCCATGGAGCCACTGAACAGTTCTAGGACAGCATTTGTGTCTGCCTGCTAGTAAATAGTTACACATGGGCAAAGTGTGACCTGAAACTTGCTTTCACACTCACAGACCACCTGGGAGCAAGGTTGTAGGGGGAGGTTCTTGATGTCCCCCAAGGGGCCCCAGAATCATTCTTTCTACATGTCAACCTTTGGAAGAGATTTTATCTAAGTGCTGTGTTGAGTTGGGACTCTTTCCTTTGCAAATGATCAGAACCCAACTCAAGCTGGCTTGACTCACAAAAGAAAATGTATTGACTTATGTTTCTGGGAAGCCCAATGGGGTGGTCCCTTCTTGCATGGATGGACCTAGAGGTTCAAATGATGTCAGTAGGACTTTTGCCCCATCTTTCAACTCTGTCTTCATTCTCCAACAGGCTCTCTTCATGTGGCAGCTCCAGGCCTCTATTATCCTGATCGCTCCAAAGCTAGAAGAAATGAGAATCTTGCCTTGAATTTCCACCAAAGTCCCAGGGAAGACTCTGATTGGCCTAGCCCTGAGCCCATCACAGTCAGTCATTCTGATTGGTCTTGAGTGCTCCCTGGGGCCAGCCCCACCTGAACCACACCAATTATTGTAGAATTGGGGGAAGATGATTCTCCAAAGAATGAGGAACGAAGAGCCCAAACCACTGTTTTATCTTAAGCCATGACTTTGGCTAGAATTCATCACAGGCAAGGGGCCAACTGAGAAAAATATAAAGTGTTAGGAAAGAGCATGTAGTTAGAATCTCTAGAGGACAGAGCCCTGGTCAGGGGTCTGGAGTCAGAGGTCTCTAGATTGCTGAGTGGCCTTGGGCCAATCACTTCCCCTCTCCGGGCTTCCGGAGAGGCATTCTGTACAATGGGGGCTTAATGTCCCCAGACTAAAAATAAGTGGTGAATCTGAGGCCTCAAGAAGAAGTGGAAAAAGACTAGAGATATTAAAAAAAAGAAAAAGAAAAATATCCAACAAACCCAAGGCAAATCTGCATCTTACAGGTGTTTCCTTCATCTGCCATACCTGAGTATTTAACTGCTTCTAATCCCCTCTGAAACCAGAGTGAAATGTGACGCAGCAACACAATGCTAAGAAATCTCAGGCTCTACTCAGTTCAGAAATAATGAAAAGCATTCTAAGTAGTGAGGTTTATGTTTAAATCTCCTGTTGATCTGAAATTTTCTGTCTCTCCAATTTTAGTTTTTATTCCCCGGTGGTGGCATGGGCCCAAACACACACAGCACCTCCCTACCCCCAAGCTCTTTTTTGCTGCAGTTGACAGAATTCCAGCACATTCCAGCACATTCCAGCACATTCCATCAGGGGCATGCTGAGACGCTTGGTAACTCTTTCAAGAGTTGTGTGGGAGGCTCTTCACATTTCATGGAAGATCCTGGTGGAGAGAATGAAAACAGCCTTCCTCAGAGCCGCACACAATTCCCGTCCCACTGCCGTTCAAAACTGACGCCACCAGCTTTCCTCTTTGCCTTTCATTAATTCAGTCATTCGAAGTGTGTTACACTGACTGCATGCAAGGCAGAAAGGGAGTTGGGAGATACGCAGGTGTGTAAGGGGGTGGCCCTGCCTTCCAGGAGCCCAGGTGAGTGATAGGCCTCGCCACGGTGACCCTCCAATGTGGGCAGAAGGGACGCTGTGGCCAGGCCCAGGCCTCCCTCCCTGGGTCAGTGAGCTGGGCTTGCATCCTGGCTCTGCGCCTACTCCCATGTGCCTGGGTCATGCCTTTTGGTCTGCGAGAGTCTCTGCTTCCTCATCTATAAAATAGGGATAATAAAATCCCCTTGCTGGGTTGTTGTAATGATGCAATGATTAAACCTGCATGTTTCAATGCTCAATCATAAAAGGCCTTGGCAGGAAAAACACTCTCCCAATGTGGGTTCCCTTCCCTCCTCTCCACCCCCTTTCTGGACACCTTGGTAACCCGTTCCCCAGCACCTGCTCGAAAGAAGGAAATGAGGGGAGCCCAGATGCTGTGTGTCCATTTCTCAGAAACTGAGCTGGACCCCTCCTTGGCCGGGTGCCTGAGCCAGTGCTGGGCACACAGAGATTCTGGGGTGGGGTCTGGTGCTGAAAAGATGAATGTCCCCCATGTCATGGAGAAAAAAGCCAGAGTGAGAAGATGCCTGTCAAAGGGACATAATCACAGCCCTTTCCTTACTGGCTGCTGTGAAACAGAAGAGAGGTCAGCCTTTGACGGACGTGCTCAGCCAGGGCCGGCATCTCCCGCCGAGTGAGGAGGAGGCCTCCAATCTGAGGTCCCCTGTGCTTTCGGTCCACACCACGCGTGCCCTCCCGGGGCCTTCTTGCACAAACTTCCCCACCACCTTCACCTAAGCTGCTCAGACTCTCCAGAAAGCCTGGCAATGCACTGTGCATTGCAAAATGTCGTCACCGCCTCTCCCCAGCAGGTTGCTGTTGTCCAGACAGGGACCAGCCGCTGGGCACATTTGCATGAGCTAGTGGCCTCCTCCTTCGCGGTCCCAGCCTCACTCTTCACGGAGCCAAGGAACCCTGGGGTGTAGATTGCTCTTGGCTGGTTGCTCTTGGCTGTTGGCTGATGGGCCTGGGCATGTTGTTTTTGCCAGAAATTAATGACATGGCACAAAGCAAAGTGTGTTGGAACCAGAGTGGAGTGTCACCCCCACACGGGCCTACATCAGGCTGGAGCCAGCCAGCAAGCGGATGTTTATGAGGCAGCCACGTGGGCAGGGTCAGCTGCTGGAAGGGTGAGCTAAGAAGACACCTGTGTTTAATCATGACCATATCCCAAGGCCGCCAAAGCTCTTCTAGTGCCCCTGATACGTCCCAAGGATGGCCGTACAGAGGCCGCGGGGAGGCTCTAGATGTCCGTCGCTGCCTTAGGAAGCTGCCAGAAGCACTGCTGGTCCCGAGGGTGTGCCAGGACCTGCCCCAACCCCTCCTCGTTCTCGCTTATAGAGAGCTCAAGAAAGAGAAGTGCTCTGGGCCTTGTCTGCTTTCTGGGGGTCTCACAAACTCCCAGGGCCCAGGAGGACCCGGGCAAGCAGCCCCGGCGTTGTCAGGAAGTGCGCGAGGAACCGTGGGTTTCCGTGTGCTCCGTAAGCTGCAGCTCGCTCCGGGCGCCAGCCAGAACGAGGGTAACAACGAAGGTGACAGCGAGGCTCGGAGAGCCCTTCCCAACGCTGGGCGCTTCATGTGGGCTATTTTGTTCGCTTCCTACACACGCTCCCGGGGGCAGGTGCTTCTTTTCTCCTGATCTTGCGGATGAGAAAACTCAGAGATGTTAAATAGGTGACCCAAGGCCACCAACTGAAACTCGAACCCACCAACCCTAGGAGCTGAAGCTGGTGGGCAAGACAGGCCATTACAATCCCTGCAGTTCAGAGGGGCTGGGTCTGTACGGAGGAAATCAAGTTAAAATGAGGCCATCGCTGGGGCCCTAAGCCAGTACTGACTGGTGCCCTAATAAAAATGGGAATTTGGAGACACTCACACGGGGAGGATGCCAGGTGGAGACGAAGGAAGACATCAAGGTGACGCGTCTACAAGCCAAGGAAACGCCAAAGATTGCCACCAAGTCACCGGGGGAGCTGGTGGCGAAGCCTAGAGCTGATTCTGCCTCACAGCCTCGGAAGGAACCGCCCCTGCGACATCCTGACCTTGGGCTTCCAGCCTCCAGAACGATGACTTTCTGTTGTCTAAGCCATCCAACTCGTGGTGCTTTGTTACAGAAGCCCTAGCAGACTAATACAGCCATAGACATGATTTAAAGTTTTCTAGTAGGCACATTTTTAAAAAGGTAAAAAAAGTGAAACTAAATTTAATAATATAGTTTAACCTATTATAGCCAGCGTATTATTGCTCCAAAATATGATCTTCGTAAGAGCTATCCATGAGGTATTTTACGTGCTTTTGTCCATTATTTGTTTGGTCTTCGAATTCCTGTGTATTCCACCCTTACGGCACATCTGGTCGCACGGACCACGTTTCAAATGCGGAGCTTCATGGTCACGAGTGGCCACTGGCGGGCACGTTGGCCCGGCAGGTCCTGTGGATTTGAATGTTTCTCTGCATCGATTCTGCCACCGTTGCCTGGGAGGTGTCTGGGCCTTGGGGAATGGTCGACTCCCTTTTCTTGTCCACCCCTTTGGGCACAGAAGCCAAGGCCAGCTGGCACCTCTGGGGGCTAAAAGCCCTTGTGCCTTCAGTGATTGCATCCTGGTGGCCCCTCCAGCCTGGCCTTGCAGGTTTTTGTCTGTCCGCGGCCCTCTGGGTGTGGGATACAGATGTGCACGTGGGTTTGTTTTGCCTCGTGTGTGACTACACCCATGTGCTTTCATCCTGTGCCGAAGACGCTACTGCTAGTGTTCTGACCACAGGCAGAGCCTTTCATTCCTTGTCATCTTCCCCTAAAAGAGTTGGTGGTGATGACTAGCCTGAGAAAACAAGCCAGGAAACGATTTTTCCCCCTCTGGATATGCAGAAGAGGGAAAAAGAAATCATCCTACCCTTGTACTGGGGTCACCAATTTTCCCGGGTGCCTGAGACTGTTGGTTTTTTGTTTGTTTTGAGACAGGGTCTTGCTCTGTCACCAGGGCTAGAGTGTAGCAGTGTCATCGTAGCTCACAGCAACCTCAAACTCCTGGGCTCAAGTGATTCCTGCCTCAGCCTCCCCAGTAGCAGGGACTACAGGCGTGTGCCACCACACCTGGTTAATTTTTCTACTTTTTGTAGAGACAGAGTCATGCTCTTGCTCAGGCTGGTCTCAAACTCCTGGCCTCAAGCAATCCTCCTGCCTCAGCCTCCCGGAGTGCTAGGATTACAGGCGTGAGCCAGACTGTTGGGTTTTGACACTGAAAGTCTCACATCCCGGGAAACCCTCCTTTCCAGGCAAATCAGGATGGTTGGTCACCTCACCTTGTACCCAGCTGGGGGCTGTCTGCCCCAGAAATAGGCGAGCACTCTTATTCCTGGGGATCAAAAAAGGTAAGAAGGGGTCAGATGGGTTTGTTTGCTGACTCAGAGAATTGAAGAGGGTGAAGCTGAGGCAAACTGGGGAAACTGAGACCCAAGGTGGGGCAGGACTTGCTGGGGGTTGACAAGGCCGCCATTAGATTCCATGGAGCACCCTGCCCGCCTGCCTTCCAGGCAGCCACAGCCGTCTGCTGGGGAGGGGTGTCTGTGCACCGACAGACCCAAGAGCAGAGTGTCCTTGGTGGGGAAAGGTGGCAGTTGACAGTATGACCAAAGGGTCTAGGAGTGGGAAAGGGGGCTGCAGACTTGGCCCCACGCCCCAGGGTGTCAAAGCCGGGGGAGCCTGCCCCGAGGGCTGCAACTGTGAGTGTGTGTTGAAGGAGCCCATTGTCCCCCCAAAATGGCCCAGCTGGGATGTGTAAGGTCACTCAGGAGGGCTCGTCAAATCTGTACCGAGGAAGGTGGGCCTCACCGGGGTGTGTCTTCCACCATATGCCAATGTCGTGGGCTCAGTCGGGGATGTCGTGGTGTCCCCCGGGCTGCAGCAGAGAGCCTGGAGGAGTCCCAAGCTCCCCCAGGAGCCCTGTGCCCGGCATGCGGGCCGGGGCTGTGCTGCGGGAAGGGGCTGCAGGCTCCCCGGGCCTGTTCTGCAGGGCCGGCCTCCTCCCTATACCAAGTGCTGCGGGGCTGGGGCCCTGCCTTCTGCTCTGCTCCCCCAGTCTCCCTGGGATGGCCTCACAGAGCCCTGGGGGCTGCGGCTCTGGGAAGTGGCCTCATCTTGAGGAACTTTAGTTGTATTTCATTTTTAACCAAAAAAACCAGGAAAACCAAAACTCTAATTTGAGTCCTAGGGCCTAAACTATTACACTGGTGATTCGGTTTCTTTTGAATCCTTTAACCTTATTTCACAGTTTCCTCTCTTGATAGTCGCCTTTCAACTCATGATTAAGCTGTGATTCTCTGCGGCCTGCCTTGGAAGGGACAGCCCCGCTTGTCTGAGGCATCTGCTGTGTGCCAGGCACATGCTGGGCGCTTTGAGCTCCCTGACTTCACACTGCAGCTTTGCCTAGTAGGTATTTATCACCCAGATTCGACAGATGATGGGAGGAGATTTGGAGTTTAAACTCCTGTGACGTGGTGGCACTTAATACAGTGTTACTTTCACCCTTCTCTTTTGCCCACTTTCCCTCCTTCCTTCCTTCTTTCAGTTCGCCCCATCTTCTTACTGACTTGAGGATGTTCTGTTGAGCTTCATCCTCTCGGCTGAGGATCCCTTCAGAGGAATGTTGGGCCAATGGGGTTGGCTGTGAGAAAGGCTCACCCCAACAAGGGGGGCAGGAGGAGGTGGGAGACCTTAGAGGGGGCCTCCCTTTCCCCTGTGCTGCCTCGGGCTCCTCCCACATGGACCCCCTCCAAGCTGCATCCTCAGGGGACCTTGGCTCTTCCTTGCTCACAGTTCCAGGCAAACCAGGCTGCAGCAGCCTCAGGGCCTTTGCATAGCTGCTGCTTCAGCCTGGAGTTCCTTCTCCACCAGCTCTGTTTGGCAAGCAGCGACTCACCTCTCCAGATGTGGCTGAGGCAGCTCCTCTACAAAGCTTCCCCAGCTCCTCCCCGACTTCTAGCAAGAGCACCATGTTATGGCAATTGTTTACCCTGTGTCTGCTCCCCTGCTGGCCTGGGGTTTCCCAAGGGATCAGGTTATCACCTATTTGGGTTCCTATCATTGCATCCGAGACCTATTGATAGTGTTCAGTGAGGTCTTAATGTTGCATGAACAAATGATTGACTAAATGATACCATCCAAACCAAATAAGGCCAAGATGTGTTTTGCATGGAAGAGGGGTGTGTTGGCTTGCTAGAGGGGAGAGACCTGTGGATTGGGAAACTTGGGTCCATCCCAGCTGCTACTATTATTCGATTATAGGACTTTGAACAAGTCATCTGGGCTTTCAGGTGGGTGCAGGCTAGTTCATGTCTCACTTTCCTCCTAGATCTGAAATCCTGCGTAACTGGACTATTGCATGTGTATGTGCGCAAACCCCAGGAACACTGAAACTGGTGAATGGCTAGTGTAGCAGCCTCCTCGGAAGCACGGCCCATCTCACGCCAACACGCTCTTTCCTCTCTCTTCCTCCAGCTGAGTCCTCAGGCTGAGATCCTACCATCACTTTTCCGCAGATAAGGAACATCTCCTTTCCTATGTAATATTTACGGTGGGAAGGCATTGCCGAAGGGAAACTCCTTTAACCAAAGCCAGATTGTAGAGGATTAACAGAGTTAGGAAGTGGTGTATTGGTTTCCAACTTGGACTGGTTCATCGTACTTTTTAAGTTTTGAATATGGAAAGAATTCCCGTAAATCTGCATATGATGGAATGGGTTACAGGCCAGAAGATAAAAATAATTCAGCAAGTTACCTGGGGTCTTCGGGTGCAGCAACACGGCCCGGGCTCTGTGATATCAGCAGACGAAGGCACTAATAAATGAACAAGAAAGTTAGATGCGATGAGCGCTTTGAAGACGGTTGTGTTTCTGTGGTATTTGTGGTTATTGTTCTTTTCCGACCGCTCGTCCCAGGCTGATGGGAGTCAGGGCTGTGGATGGGCTTCCAAGCCCCTCCTCTGCGCACCACATCCTGACATCAGCTACTTCCAGGGTGGTGACCATCTACATCGAGTCCCTTCAGCTTAAGCATCTCCAGGCTCTGCTGGGGCAGGGAAGACAGGGACGAACACGACGCAGCCATGCTCTCAAGGAACTCAGTGCAGTGAGGAGACAGACATGTCAACTGATAATTACGTAAAGCGAGGCAGCATTTAAGGTGATAAGCTTACTTGCTAAACTTTGTAGGTTCTGACACGCTCTGTGACTCCGGGGCACTTGCTTGATATCTCGGAGCTTCAGTCTCCACTCCACAAAGCAGAAATAGTATCCTTCTTCTGCCTGCCCCATAGGCCATTCTGAGAGTTAAAGGGAAGAGGGAAGGGGCTCTTCTTCGTAGATGAAAAGGATGATTAGTCCTTGTGGCCTAGTCACCTCTTCACACTGTCGCAAAGGCAATTAAATTTCTGCATGAGTTTTGGAGGGGACATTCAAACCATAGCAATAGGTGAGGCTGGTGAAATTTTGAAATGCTCATTTATGTTTTATTTGCCTCTATTTCCCCCTTTCCCTCCACCTCTTCAAGCAGGTAGCAGTGTCTATGGCTGGGCAGAAAGCTGAAGGGGCCTGCAGGATCTGGTGGCCTTTGTGTTCCACAAAGCACACCCTGGGGAGTGCTTGGGGGAGGGAGCAGAGAGGCCCTAGCAGTGGGAAGGAGAGAGGGGCTTTTCCGAAATGGGACAGAGAGGCCCCTGGGCTGTGGGTCCTGGGTGGTCAGAGACAGACCCTGCTGCCTGGAAATGCCCAGGAAGGGAAGGCTGCCTGAGTCACGCAGGGGACGGGACTCCTGCGGAGCTGGGAAGGAGACAGAAGGTGCTGACACAAAGGGAACAAGGGAACGGGACACCAGCCTCTAGCTTCTCACTGGTCCCCCCCCAACTCAGGACCAACGACCCAGCCCTCCCCTCCCCCGACACCTTGACACCATCGAACACTGGGGCTCTACCTGCTTCCAGAGTCAGAGGGAACAGAACGCGGGGAACCTCCGAGAATAAACGAGGTGGCTACACTTAACAACAACAACAAATGGGCAAGATCTATGTAAAAAGAAAAAGAGAAAAAAGAAAAGAAAAAACTTTCATGTACTACTAGAGGACCCAAAAGACTTTCTCAATTTGTCCTCTGCAAAGGTATCCCCTGTCTTGGGTAGGAAGACCTGCCATCCTAAGGATGTAAATTTTTCTCAAGCTAATCTGTGAATGTAAGGATTTGCCAATAAAAAAGACAAGCAGGCTTTTTTCCTGGAACCAGACAAGCTAGACCAAAAATCGACATGGAAAAATAAATAAAGAAAAGTGCCAAGAAAACTTTGAAAAAAAGAGAAATGAGGATGGGGAATTGGTTCTACCTGATAATAAAACATATTATAAATCTATAGTAAATTAAACAGTATAGTACAACTGGATGAATAAATAGATCAGTAAAACAAAAATAGGAAGTCTATAATAGGAAAAAAACTCTTGCAGAAATTTAATAAACAATGAAAGTGAAATCTCAAATCAAAACTGGAGCAAAACAAATTATTCATTAAATGACATGGGAAGAACTGATTCAAAATAATTTTGAGTCTGTAATTCACATCTTATGCCAAGATTAATTCCATCTGGATCGGGTATTTAAATGTAAAAATAAACCATAAAAGTATTAGGAGAAAGTATAGGAGAATTCTTTCATAATTTTGGAATGGGGACGTCCTTTTAAATATGACATTTAGCCCAGAAACCACAAAAAAAAAATACTGACAAAATTTATATACATAAATATAAAAAATTTATTTGTGCTTCCATCAGAAACAAAAGACAAATAAGCTCACAAAAATACTTGTAATTCATACTACATACCCAATGCTAATTTCTCTGATAAATGACATCCCCTACAAATTAATTAGAAAAAGGCCAACAGCCCAGTAGATAAACAGGCCAGGCTATGAACAGGCAGTTCACAGAAAACACAAAGGGCTCTTAAACATATAAAAATGCTCAAATGCAATCATTATAAGAAAAATCTCAAATTAAAATTAAAATAACATAGAATCTTCCTCCTTCGCCATGGCAAAAATACGTTTGACACGGTTCTGATTTGTCAAGGGTGGGGAAACAAACCACCGTCTACACGGAGCATTAATCTCTGTGGTAGGAAACTTAGAGACTTCTACATCCCTGTCCCTGTGTCCCAAAAGGTCCTGTCTGGGAATTTGTCCTGCAGATGTACAAAACGATGGCTGGCAGGTTATTTATTACACCATCGTTTGTGTAGCTAAAGAATGAAAATACACTGAATGCCGCCAAGAGACGAAATAAACGCTGGTGCTTCCATTCAGCAGAATACTAGCCTGCTGGAAAAAATAATGAGGAAGCTCTTCATGTGTTTATGTGGAAAACTTTCCAAGATATTTTCAATGGGAGAGAGAAATATGATATACACACAGGGTGTGCAATATGCTACTATCTGAATCAAAATAGAAAAATACACACATAGCCATCTGTGTGGAATATCTCTGGAAAGATACACGAGAAATTGGTAACTTTGGCTGCCTCCAGGGAGAGGGCCGGGGTCCGACAGCGGAAGAGAGGTTTGCCATTTACTGCACACGCTTCCGCACCTGTGCATGTAGGGACTAATACTTCTTCAGAAGAAAAAATGATTTTGTAAAAGAAATGAATGAGATGGACATTCAGTGGAAGGGGTATTGACTGAAAATCAGTTTGATTTTTGGAAAATAGAGAACTGATATTCTTTTACTCCCAATTCTGTGGACTGGGATTTACACCTGCGATGGTGACCCCAGGACAGGAGAGCCTTATCGGGGCAGATGGTGGGAGCTGCAGGAAGATGGGGCTTAACTCAGTATGAGGAAGAGGAAAAGATGCAGACATTGATTAGGTATGTTATGTGTCAGATCATATATATCATGCTATTTATATTATTATATAAATTTATGATGTAAGCTAATATTTACAAAAATCCCACGTTAGTTACAACTATTGGTTTCCTATTGCTACTATAACAAATTACCACAAATTTAGTAGCTTAAAATGACACAAATTTATTATCTTGCAGTTTAGGACGTCCTGAAATCAAGGTGTTGGTTTCTTCTGGAGGCTTTAGGGGAGAATGTGTTTCCTGGCCCTTTCTAACTTCTAGAGGCCTCCTGCACTCCTTGGCTTGTGGCTCATCCTCCTCTTTCAAAGCCAGCAAGGTGGCACCTTCCAATCTCCTCTGATTCGGACTCTGAGCCTCCCTCTCGCTGGGTCCCTTTGATTACACCAGGCACGCCTGGGTAATCACGCTACTGTCTTACCGCAAGGTCCTTGATCACATCTACAAGGTCTCTTTTGCCGTATTCACAGGTTCTGGGAATTAGGATATGGAGACCTTTGTGGTCTGTCTTTGGCTGTTTTCTGTTGCTTATAACTGAGTGCCAGAAACTAAGTAATTTATAAAGAAAATTATGGAGGCTGAGAAAGCCAAAGTCAAGGGCCTTCTTGCTGGTGAGGATCTCTGCAAGTCCTCAGGTGGCACGGGGCAGCAGTTGGTGGGGGGCTCAGTGTGCTAGCTCAGGTCTCTCTTTGTCTTATAAAGCCACCGGTCCTGCTAATCCATGAATCCATGAGTTCTAGAGGGGACAAATATTCAGACTACAGCAGGAACCATCATTCAGCTGATCACAGTGACTCTCTTCGTTGCACAGTAAAAGGCAGCTGGTGTTCCTTGAGGTTCAAGTACTTTGCCCACGCCACGCAGCCAAGCTGTTAGGACTGAGCAGGTTCTCCTTAGGTGAAGATGACTTTCCGATGGCCACAGCTGTCTGAGTTGGACAGGGCCCCTTGGCTCCCTCACTGGATGTGCAAAGAGAGGCAAGGGCCCACCTGGTGTGGGGGATACAAACATGGTGGGTGACGTGGACGTCACGAGTGCAGACCAGAGCCTCCTGCAGAACTGAGACGCTCATTTGCCAGCTGTGGGGAGGGTGGGACCCAATTGCTCTCTGTGAGTCCCTCTCTGGGACTCGCCCTCAGCTGGAGGGAGTGGCCGTACCCCAGGTGTGCCCCCTTCCTGGGGACAGCCCACATCTAAAGTCTCCCTAAAGGGCCATTCCAGCTCCAGAGCTCCCTGCAGGATCGGCTGAGGCCTTTGCTGTGACTGCACTGCTTCTCAGCATCTCCCTCCGCCCAGTCCTACCCCCGCGCTCCCCTGCAGAAATTCTTCTTGACTCCCGAGAGCACTCCCAGTGACCTTGCTGCATGCACTTCCCTGGAGCCCGAACTGACCTATGACAGTAGAGGTGAAGAGAGGCTGGGCTTCCATGAAGGTTTCTCCAGGCTCTTACCCTCGGGAGAAGACGACATGGTAAGAGTAGCCAGCGTGGGGCTGGAACCTTCCCTTTCTTACCCCTCTCTGCAGCTTGTGGAGGACTGAGATGCTGAAAGGAAGACAGGGCAAAAGCCAACATCATCACAGAGGCTACAACGCCTGACGTGATCTGGCCCCATTCTCTCTCGACCAGCCTTATTCCCTGCCCAGTCAAGCTTCACTGTTCTCTTCACTGTTTCTCGAGGCTGCCAGATGCACCCCCACCTGAGGCACCACAGGGCCTTTGCACATGTTCCCTCTGCCTAGAATATATGTCCTCTCCAGATATCTGAACAGCCCACTCTTTCATCTGCTTGAAGCCTGCTCAAATATCGCCTTCTCAGGGAGGCCTTCTCTGACCACCGTATCTACAGTTGCACCCCATGCCCCTCCCAGCACCCCACGGACCCTTCCCTACTTAATTTTTCCTTGCAGCATTGATCACTTTGTCATGTACTGTAACACTCACTATCACAATATGATATACTGTGCTCGCTTTACAACGTACAATCTCACCCATACGTTTATTTCATCTAAGTGTTTATTTTGCTTGGTTTGTTTGGTTTTGTCTGATTTACTCTTGACTATCTTAGCCACTTAGATAGTACTTGGCACGTAGAAGGGGCGCAGTAAATGTCTGTGGAATGAATGAAAGCGTGGGGCTTGTCTTAAGTCTTGGAAGTGACATGGGGGGTCCAGGGCCCTCGGGCCGAACATTGCTCTGGGGTGATGAAGAGTCAGCGTGGACTGTCGATGTGATGCCTTCCCTTTCTGGGGAGCCTGGGATCCTCGCTCTGTCACCCCCCATGCTCCCTACCCCAGGTTGCAACCACATGGTGTCTGCCCACTGCGGATGGGTCGTCAATTCTTGCATAAACAAGGGAGAACAAACTGGGCTGACCATCCCCGTTTCCCAGATCCGAGAAGGTGGGGTTCAGGGAGGGAGGTACCTTGCCCACTGCTATGGGAACGGCTCAGACTAAAGCCCGAGCCAGCCACATGAATACATTAGTCTTAAGTGACTCAGCTCAGCCCAGGCAGGCGGGAGGAGGGTATAGACTTGTGCCTCAGGCCACCGCACTCAGGGACTTTGTAATCCAGGGGGGAAATAATGCATTATCCTAAGTGAAGTATCTGAGGAATGGAAAAACAAACACCACATGTTCTCACTAATAAGCGGGAGCTAAACGATGGGCACACGCAGTCATACAGCGGCGTATAGTGCGTTGGAAACTAGGAAGGGGGAGGCTGTGAGGGGGATGAGGGATAAAAATTTACCGATAGGGTATGATGCACACTACTCTGGCGACAGGCGCACGAACTGCCCTGACTTCAGCGTCATACAATTCGGACAATTCATCCACCAAGAACACTTGTACTCTCTTAATATTTTGAAGAAGAAAAAAAAATAAAAGAATGGAGAATGTCATTGCTTTGTAGGACACTCACAGCTCCTTTGGGTTTACAGAGACCAGTGGTTCCCAGCCTGGGCTACCTTGTCCCCAGAAGGGCCACCACGATAGGAGTGTATGTGTGGGCGGGGAGGGGGGCAGGTAGAAGGCCCCATCTCATTCAAACATGGCCAAAGTCTAACAGAAATCACACATTTGCTCCAGAAAGGTGACATAGCCCACTCGAAATCTCAGCCTTATTTATCTTTGTCTGAAATTAGATACACTCCAGTGTGAGACAGTGAGGTTGACCAGAAAGTTGGTTAATGTCCCATCAATCCTGCTTTCCTCTCCGGACTGTCCCCAACAAGTCAATTCTGTCCAGAGAGAGATTCCGCAAATAACAGACCTCCGCATCACTGTGCGAGAACGCCACAGAAGCCACAACCCTGCAGGGTGGGCAGGGGATGCAGGAAGAGGGACGTTCAAATAAAACGGAGATGACAGCCCTGCAGGAGTTGAGTCTCTTTTCATTTTTCTAAAACCAGTGACGATATCAGTTTTCTAAATACAAGGCACCCTCTTCTTTGCCCTGCATATGTGTGCAGGAAAGGAGGCTGAGGGTGAAAGCTCCTCTCTGGGGACCCCCAGGCCCGCCCCCTGACACGGTTACTCAGCTGTGGAGCTCCAGGCTGAATCGGTGCCGTGAACCCAAGAGAACCCAGGAAGGGTCCCACGGAGCTGGGTGGGGCCCGCCTGGCAGAATCCCAAATGTTATCTTTGCTGTCTGGATCCTTGGAGAAGACGTAGACCAAACTTAGCTGGAGCATCTTTCTCTGGGGACCTTGGGAAACTTTGCCCTTTTTCCTTGAGAGGCCCCAGGACCTCACTTCAGTACTAAACAAACCACATCATGAAGCTGGGTAAGGCGGAGTTTGGCAACCACCCTGGTGCCAGGCTGCCTTGGAGCACAGAGCCCTGGGCAGTGGAGTTAGATCAAACTTCCCCCGACTTGATTTGGTATTCACAGTCAGGGGTCATGGATGAAGGCCTTAGCTTCATTCTGGAAGTTTCTGAGAGTGAAGGAAGCAGCCTGGTCGAGTGGACAGAGCCCTGGCTGGGCTTGGAGGTTTGAAGCCACTGAGTTGTGTAAGCCTTTGGCCAAATCACCTCCTCCCTCCTTGTGAAATAAGGGGTTTGGACTCTCAAAGTTTTGTTGCGATAATTTTTTAAAAACTCAACTACTGGTTTCCTTGTTGTTTCCTCCCCACCCTCCCAGCCTCCACTCAGACTGAGCGGTTAGAGGTAATTACCCCAGAGAAAGAAGGAACCACAAAGAGCAGAGAAGGGAGCCTGCCTGGCTTCTGATTTTCAAAAATAGCTGGTGCTTTCCTCCTAGTCAAGAGAGATGCCACTGGCTGTGTCCTAGAGACCGTGGTCCTGAATCTTGCACCTCCATCTGCTCCTGGGATTAAATTCTACAAAAACACCAGTAGAAACCACAGTTTCCTCACCTCCCAGCAGGTGACTTTGGACAGATCGCTTAACATCTTTGTGTCTCAGTTCCTACATTCCAAGCTGAGCGTGGTAACACGCCCAGCCTCGCGAGACCGATGTGGGGATCGAATCAGCAAATTACGGCGAGTGCTGAGCCCAGAGTAAGCACCGGATGGAGATTTGCTGTCATCATCGCCGTTATTAGCATTATTGTTACTTAAGCCAGTGGTTTTTCACCTTTTTTTTAATGGCATAGCCTTTTCTTCAACCAAAACTCAATGCCCACCCCAAGTACACAAGGTGGGAACACAGTAGGACCGCTTGGATGGGAGGGGCGGGGAGGTGTGTGGCCTACCCATTCAGAATAAAGCCCTGAGGACACTTCAGGGAACACTATTTAAAAATCTCCTCCGTGGATGAAAATCGAAAACGCCAGCAGGCTGTTAATAAATGCCTGTTTCTTTTGATTAGAGACCAGCCTCATCCATTCAGTCCACATTAGACTACGGCCATGTCTGCAGGGGCCGCTGTCACCTGGGGATGGCTGGGGAAGTTGACTCTCAGATGGAAGCGAAGTTTGGAGGGGGTGCCCGCAGGACCAACATCTGTGCCGTGGATGGGGACACGCAGGACCGGCAAGGGAGAAGTCGGGCTGTGGTGAGGGCCAGAGGCCTCAGCCCACGCCCCAGGAGCTCTGTAGACAGATGACCTGTCAGATCAGAGCTGGGAAAGAGGGCGAGAGGACCAGGGCTTTATACCCAGGATGCTCAGGCTTGGATGCAGCTTGTTCTGGAAGTGGGGAGACCTGGGGTAAGGGGGCTGCCTCCGAAAATGGTGGACGGCTGAGGTCTGTGGGCCAGTCTCTATGCGCCTGGCTGAGCCTGGGGGTCACGGCGTTGAATCACAGGACCCAGACCACACCTGCTGGGAGCTTACGGTCAGGATTAACTCACATATAACTGCAGAAATGGTCAGTGCCGTGCAGGACCAGAGAGGATGCTATGAGAGAGAAAGGCCTCTGACGGAAGGTGACATTAAGCTGAGACCTGGGACAGCCGTGCTAACGTCCGAAGGGGGACAGGCTCAGGACAGCTTACAGACAGAGGAGGCCAACGTTGGGACCAGAAGCCCTTTGGGCCATGGGACAGGAGGGGTGGTTATTCTAGGAGCAACTGGAGCAGGGCTGTCTTCTCTGTTGGTCTCAGAAGGCACCGTGCCTACGGTCCATGAAAATGTCTGAATTGTAATTTTTTAAAATCAAGAGAAAAATATGAATACAATGATGTATTATATAACAATAATAAATCCAGCCCATATCATATTCATCTTTATATCACACAGTTATAGAATAGAATTTTTACTAGGATAGAATTTTTACTTTTTTTTTTTTTTTTAGGGAGGAAGGGACCCACGAAAGCATAATGCAGCCCAGAACAGGAAGCCCTGGTGGGCACGGAGCAGGGTGGTAAATAATGGCCACCTGTGCAGACACCAGCAGGGCCCTGCCCCGTGTCACCGCAGCCTCCTCTGACTCACCTGCGGCTGTGGTGAACCAATCCTGCGCTTGCCGAGGCTTCCCACGTAAGTGCCAGCATTCAGCTGTTTTGCCACAGAACTTTCCAGAAAGCTGAGGGAGCTGCAAGCAGGGCAGCTTCAAAGTGTGGAGGGTGAACCCCCTGGAGGACCTTCACCCAAGCAGTATGGGAGCCCCCAGTACGTGTCCTCACTTCCCCTCCTTTGAGGGACAATCGGTGGCACGTTGTACACCGTCCTCAGAGGGGCCCCAGCGGGACCTGGCCCAACCTACCCACAGCGGGGACCGGGGTGACAAGGCAGGTGACAAGGCACCTCTTTGGCTATCCTTCCTGCATCCTGGGACCACCTCCTAAATCACTCACCTGCTCTGAGTCCCAGTGTCCTGTGTCTCAGGGCTCTGATTTCGAGGAACTTAAACCAAGACACCCGTTACAGGTGGACGTGGCCCAGGGCGTTAGAAGACAGAAACACATGGAGTCCCTCCCGAGTGAGTTGAGCCAGGTGGGGCTGTCAATCCTGTGCCTTTTGCAGGTGAGGACAAAGACTCAGCTCGGCAGGGAAGCAGACGGCTGGGCTGTGAGCTTGGTGCTCATGGTGGGCGGCCACATCGGCCCCCTCCAGACACCCATTCGCCATCCCATGCCTTCCATGGCACGCGGGGTGCTGGGCGCTGTGTCCTCCTGCAGGGGAAGCACGGGGGCCTCAGCCCACCTGGGGGGACGCGACCTGTGGGCAGCGTGGCCTCTGTGCTGTTGAGGAAGGCCCTTCCCGCCCTCCACAGTGCCGCGATGAGAGGGGACAGGAAAGTCTCCCCAACCCCTGCTTAGTGGGAAGAAGGCCCCCACAGGGGCCGAGCAGAAATCCCGGCCTGGGACCCTGAGGTGCCGAGGAAACACTCCTGTTTGTAAATCCAGTAAACACTGAATTTTCCTGGTGCCCTTGGCCAGGTGGCTGAGGGCCTTCCAGATCTTACACCGCCAGGATGCATATTTTTCCAGAACAACAGACAAGGGGATGCAGGGCTAAGTCCTGCCTATTCCCTGGGGGGCGCATGCTCTTCAGGCTCAGGGAGAATCTTCCAGTCACCAGTCGTGAGCGGGGTCTCATGGGGCCGGGCCATGCGTGGGCACAGGGGACACGGATGTGGCTCCCACCCGGCCCCCGCCTCAGAGGACTCGCAGCGTGAGGGGAAACACGCAGAAGCAGACTCACTGCAGTTCCCACGACGATCGCCGACTCTCGCCCAGCGCTGGGTGTGCGGGGCCGCTGCGCTGTGCGTGCACACACCGCGCCGCTCGACCTACAGAACCACCCCAGGAGAGAGGTTTTCCTGAATGTTCTCAGTTCTGACACACCAGTAACTGGGAGACTTAATGCTGCTTTAATAACAATATTTTACAGAAAAAAAAGAAAGATGTCCTCACTAAACGTATGCCTTGACTTGAGATGTGCTCGAATTTCTATGAAAAACATGGCTCTTGAGATTGAGGGAATATTGTCCCCATTCTGCAGCTGAGGAAATGGAGGATCCCAAACGTCTGCCACTTGCTCCCTGGCTGGCCCCTTGGCTGTGCCGCTCGCCAGTGACCGGCGGGGCTCACGGAGGCCTGGATAGTCTCCAGGGGCCTCGACCATCACGGCGTGGTCACGGCTGGCGCCTCCTTTTGCTCCCAGGTGCCCGGCTCAGACCATGAATCGTGGTCTGAATATGGCGGCTGACTCGTGCCCCACAAAGTTTTCAGCCTTTCAGGAAGTGCTGGCCTTTCCAGAAGGCCCGACTTCTGCTTCAGACTCCCCCATCACCCCTCTGCCCCCCGACACCCACCCACAGACACACATGGGCATGCACATGGGCATACACACTACACAGATGCACACACACCACACACACATAAACACAGACACACATATACCGTAGACATGCACGGACACACATAGACTCACACACACCATACATACCACACACAGATACACACACACACACATACATACCACAGGGACACAGTCCCATACACGCACACTCAGACACATGCACACATACAGACTTACACACAGACACATACCCATAAGCATACATGGACACACACACAGACACATTATATATACCACATAGGCACACACATACACACACACATACACACCACACAGATACACACACATACATACCATGTGACACACATGCCACACACACAGACACACACACATACACTATAGACATGCATGGACACACACAAAGACTCACACACACACAGACACACATGCACACCATATAATCACATAGACACACAGGCTCACATACCTACACACATGGAGACACACATGCCACACAGATACATTCTCTCTCACACACACACACACACAGCCCCTTACTCAGCTGACCCAAGAGACAAATAAAAATACAATCTACCACAGTAAAGTTCCCTCACACACTCAGCAACTGCTGGGGACACTACTGCAGAGCCCCAGGACCTGGGGGAAATTGGTCCCTTCTAGGACGTTTTTCCTTTACTATTCAGATGACCCTTTTACAGGGGAAGGATGCTTTTCAATGTTAAAGCCTATGATAAGTTTTCTCCTTCACTGTTTAAAACTCTATTACAAAGCTGTAACATTAAAATCAGCTTGGTACTGGCACAAAAACAGAGCCATTGACCAGTGGAACAGAACGGAGAACCCAGATATAAAACCATCCTCATATAGCCA
>NW_012150485.1:99263-102871 GCF_000956105.1 Propithecus coquereli
TGGGGGGCGGCTGTCTGGCTTCCCGAGCCTCCGGTGGCGCCTGCCAGAGAGGTGGCAGCGATGCGCAGGGAGGCTCGAGGGCTGGTGCGGAGTGGCCTTGTAAAGGGGTTTATGGAGGTGTAATCTTGAAAACTTGATAAACCTCAGGCACCTCATCTCTGAGGTTCCTGTCGAGTTTCTCAAGCAGTTTGACGTGAAGGGCTGGGTTGCAGCAGACCTGCAGACAGCGGGGCGTTTGGAGAGTCTCTCCTGCCAATGGCCAGGCTGGCAGGAGGGAAGACAAGGTTCTCTGGGCTGCCACGAGCCAGTGACATCCTGCTCAATGCCTCTCATCAGGAGATGGTTCTCAAACAGGGAAAGGGGCTTGCCTGAGGTCAGGACCGTGAGGTGGGGACAGTGCAGGGTTAGGGCCAGGCCCTGCAGCCTGGCCAGTCCCATTTGTCCTTCACCGAGAGACCCCTGAAACACACAGCAAAGCTGAGCCTGTGCAGTCTGCAAGCCTACCCCTTGTTCCAGCGGTGCCCGGTCTAGCAGCCACTTTGTTCTGCAATAATATCTACTTCGTTTTTACCCTAAGCCCAGTTAGCAGCACAGAAGCAGCTGGACCACCGCAGTTACAGGAAGGAATAATTTGCACCTGAATGAGCACACTGCTGGCTCAGTGATCTTGCACTGCACCTGTGTATCATGTTGGGTGCACTGGCTGGGGAGATAGGAGTCCTGGGTTCAAAGCCCGTCCCTGCCACTTCCCGGCTGTGCGCCCTTCAGCTAATCACTTAGGCTCCCAGGTCTCAGTTTCTTCATCCGCAAAACGAGGATGCCAAGAATATCTCCCTTGTGAACTGTGTTTGTACGTGCTTGTGTGTGTGAGAGAGGATTGAGTCAAATAATTAGCACAGTGCTGACACCTAGTCAGCACTATAAAACTGTTAGCTATCGGCTTCCCCAAACCCCTCAAAAAAATCAAGGACAAAAATGTTTAGGTTTCCTCACCTGTTAAATACAGAGCTGACTCTCGGCACATGGCGTTGGTGAGCAGATTAAAGGAAGACAACATCAGAAAACGCACATGCTCGTGAATATTGGCTCAATTAGAAGGACATCATCTCTAGTACTTTATATAAGACAAGTTTACGATAAAATTGTTTAAATAGAAATTTTGAATGTTTAAAAAGAAAGAGAGGAAGCAATTAGATCAAATATCCATGCTAATAAACTTAATTGTATTTGAGCATAAAATTTGGCACTGGGCTTCTGGAAAAGGGGGAAAGGGGAAATAGGATGAAGTAAGTCATCCTCATTATTCACGTATTCAGCAATCAAGTCAGCCGGCACTCGCTTAGGGTGTGCTGTGTGCCAGGAACTGCTTTTGGCAAGGACGAGAGGAAAGAGTATTGATTCTTCGGTCCAGCCTCTGAAAGAACTAAACTCTAAGCTCAGTCTACCACGTTGGCTCTGGAATAATTTTACAGGGGGATATAGCAACATTCCTATAAGCAGCTCCTTAAATGGGTCCTTGATAATCCTGAAGTGCTTCACCTAGAAGTCAGGCGAGGCCTTCTTGCAAGGCCATTGCTTTAAAATCAATTTGCAAATCGGCAACTTCAGGCACCTTTCTGTCTACAACGGTACAGGTTTCACGGGCATGATGGAGAGAAACATATGCGGGGAAACAAATGCAACGCCTAAGTAAGTCTTAATGTGGATCTGGGGTGGGAGTTATCAATTCATGCTAAATGAAATACGCAACCGTTCATAACATGGTAGGAAATGTGAAAAAAAGATGTTGCAAAGAACTTGGATAGGAACCAGGATTAGGGTCTGATGTTTGGCTTTCTAAGTAAACACGTCTAGCTTTTTATTTTACAAATAACAATCTGGAAAGATGCATTAGGGAATCTAAATGCAAAATAGAAATGAGTTTATCCAGGTAAGTAAGGTTTTATTAAACAATTTAATTCATTCCAGTTCCTTTGGAAGAAACTGTGGGTTATGGTTAATGTTCTGAGCCAGACAGAAAGTGCATTCATGAAGCCACCTGCATTTAATATACAACTGTCAGAAGGCTGCTCACCAGCCCTTTCCCCGAGACGAACAAGCCGAAGTGGATTTTATTTTGGTAAATGCAACAACAGAAATGGCCAATGAATATTCAAGGCAAGGAAAGTCTTAAACCAGAACATTAGCAGCTGAAAACACGAACAGGATTTCGGAGAGCAAAGGACCTCTTACAACTCTAGCCACTTCCAAACGCAGTGTGCCGGAAAGAGACTTTTCAGATGTGATACGGGAAAAGGAAAACAAAAAGCCAACTGGAATTAAAACACAGGTCCCTGCAGATACTGTGAAAAAAAATAAATCAACTTATGAAATAAGTCTGTAACAGTCATACTCCAACCAGGAAATTCTCAGAACAAGTATAATCATTTTATGAGCATGTAAAAAAATCCTCTGTTCCTATAACGTTCTTTATTGGGAAAGCTAGGCACGTTTGCATTGGGGTTTTCGCTCTCCGCTTGGTATCTCTGGTATTCATGGTTTTGGAATAGGCATTTTCCAAGTCCTTTGGCAAAAGAAAAATCACTGCTTTTTATGTGAATGGATTTAACAGGCATCTGGTAAAAAGTAGTAAAATTATCCATGATTACAAGTACACTCAAAAGCTCTGTAATGCAACAAGTTCTGCACATTGGCGCTGTTGTATGCTCCGTGTCACCTCCTTGAACATCTCCTGATTTGTTCCCCCGTGTTTTCTGTAAGTCACCAAGTCTTTAGTCTTTCCTATTGTTAAACGTTACCTTTTATCTAGGCTTTTAACAGAGGTTGTGCAGGTCACAGAATAGACGCTTAGTACACAGGGGCAGAGGAGTTGGTAAAACGTAACCCTGAGGAATGTAAGACACTGCAGCCAGTGTGGAAAACAGTACGGCGGTTTCTCAAAAAACTAAACATAGAGCTACCATGTGAGGTAGCAATTCCACTCTGGGTGTGTCCCCAAGCATCCAAAGCAGGGACTCAAACCGATATTTGTGCACCAAGGTTGACAGCCACATTATTGAGAATAACCGAAAGGTGGGAACAGCCCCTGTGTCCACTGACGGATGAATGGATAAACAAAACGTGGTCTAACCACACAACGGAATGTTATTCAGCCTTTAAAAGGAAAGAAATGTTGACACATGATACAACATGGATGAAACTTGAACACATCATGCTAAGTGAAATAAGCCAGACACAAAAGGACTAATTCTGTTCAATTCCACTCATACGAAGTACCTGGAGGAGTCAAAGTCATAGAGACAGAAAGTAGAATGGCGCTTGTGGGGGCTGGGGATGGGGGAAAACGGGGAGTTAGTGCTTGATGGGAACAGAGTTTCAGTTTGGGACCATGAAAAAGTTCTGGAGAAGGAAAAGTTCTGGCGGCGATGGTTGCACAACAATGTGAATGCACTTAATGCTACTTAACTGTACACTTAAAAGTGGTTAAAATGGTAAATTCTACCTTATGCATATTTTACCACACCCAAGAAAGCAACCCTGAGAAAACGAACTACTTCTCAGCAGTCTTCAGAAAAGTCCTGTGGGAAGGGCCAAGAGAGGCAGCACAC
>NW_012150485.1:102921-104255 GCF_000956105.1 Propithecus coquereli
GGTGCTGGGAAAACTGGATAGCCACATGTAGAAGACTGAATCTGGACCCACACCTCTCACCCCTCACAAAAATCAACTCACACTGGGTCAGCTAAACCTAAGGAGTGAAACTATTAGAATTCTAGAGGAAGAAGTTGGAAATACTCTCCTTCACTGTTTAAAAAGACTCTCCTTCAGGCTACCTCGCCTGAGGGATGTCGCTTTTTACACGTCCGCTCCCCGAGTGCGGTTTCCAAGGACGTCTCCTCAGGAGGACGGCAGCTTTGGCAGCAGCCTGGCCTGGGAATCTCTGCTGTTCCCTGCTGCGGGGAACCCGCCACGGCCAGGAGAGAGTGTCCAAGGGGAGCCCAAGGCGGCAGCCCCTGGGGACGCTCGGCTGGGCTCCGTCCGGGTTTGCGGAAGGGGCGGGAGGAAGGCTTACGTCTGTCCAGCCCCGCGGCTGAGGACGAGGCCCCTGGGGCCGTGGGTGACCTGAGCAGGCGGCCCGGCCCTCCTGCCCACCCTAGTGGCTCGCGGGAAGCTGGTCGCGAGCTTCCAGGCCTGGCCTTCCCCGGCCCCTCCTGCCCACTCCTGGGCTCCTCGAGTAAATCAGAGCCGTCAGCGTGGTAGCAGCTTGATTAAAGTTCAGGGGTTTAATAGATCATTTAAAAAACCCCAAATGACTCCCACCCCGGCCCAGCCACCTGGCCCGCTGCCCCCGGTGCGCAGCAGCCCTCGGCCGGCACCGCCAAGGCCAGGCCGGGCCGAGGTTCCTGCCTATTCCCGGAGGACGGCCGCTGCCGAGCGAGCCCGACATTCTCAGCTGCATTTAATCTGCCCGAGACAGGCTGGCGATGAGAAAATGCGAGGGGCAAGGCGCGCGAGGCGAGACATGGAAAAAGTTGGACAGTTGGTCGGCTTTGTTCACTTGGTAACCTGGAGCGGGGCCAGCCTCGGAGGAGCTCCCTTGGCAGCAGAAGTCTGTTCCAATTAATCGTGTTTAACCATTCTAATCACACTTTAGCACATTAATCCTATTTTCAATCCAAAACACATCTGAAACAGCGGCATGTGGGCCTTTTTATGGGAACCGCAAATCAGATGTAACAGAGAGACACAGGGCCCTCGTTTGCTCTGCACTTTCACTGAACTTAAACTTAATAAAATATGGGACTGGCTTGTGGTTGGATTTACTGCACGATGCCGATGCTTTCACATATAAATAGATCCCTTAAGTGACTTAAAAACCTGTCGGAGAGCGCAGTGAAAATTTGATTATAAGGTAACCAGCGCTGCGCTCTCTCCCCCTCCTGCTAACAATGCCATTGCGGGTCTGATCAGTGGGTGGGTGGGTG
>NW_012150485.1:108210-138055 GCF_000956105.1 Propithecus coquereli
GGAACTCAAGACCATGAACACAGACAACAGCAGGGAGACAGGAGACCCCACCTCAGAGCAGGCTCCCAGGAGCGAGCCGAGAAGGCTGCCCAGGAGGGAGCGCTGCTTAAGGAAGTGAAGCAGTCAGCGGGGCCGACATGACAGCAATGGACATCTGTGTGACAGTTGATAGTTCACGAAGCAATTGCTATTCCATGATTTCATTATTGCCTTGGAACAATCCTGCGAGGCTGGTAACACGATTGCCCCCCCCCCCCCCCCATTTGGCAGGTGAAAGAGCCAAGGAGGGCTTGTGTGCAGGGACCAAAGCCCAGAGAGGGAGAGCAGAACGGAAAGGAATGGTGCAAGGAGGCATCCGTCCTTAATGCCTCGGCATCTCCAGGAGGAGAAATGAAGAATGTCCATCACCTCTCAACCTCTTCCTCTTCCAGGGAGGCTTCCTGGAATGCACATTGCCGAAAGAGCATACATCGCTCAGGAGGTTGGGGATGAAGCAGGAAAAACTGTCTACAGAGGAGTGGGGGACCTGCCTTGTGCTGGCAGCTGGGGGTTGGCCTCTCTGACTCTCCATTAACGCCTCTGTGAAATGGGGATGGCAGCCTTGGTGAGGACTGGATAATTCTAGTACCGTCAGACACCTAGCTCCCAGCCTGTGCTCAGGGTATGGTGAGCAAGATGTGAGTTTGGTGAGGAGATGAGAGAAGTAGAGTTTGATTCCAAGGGGCAGTGGATGCAGCCCCCAAGAGTCACCGAACCTCCATCTCCTTTCAAGCTCTTCCTCCTCCAGGAAGGCTTCTGGAAGCGCACACTACCCAAAGAGCATGCATCCCTCAAGGGAGTGGGGTGAAGTTTGTCACCAGGTCCTGGGGCTTCAGCGGCCAACATGGGGTTGGGGGGAGAGGGGCAGACTTTATTTCCCAAGAGCATCTGCTTGGTCCCGCCTCCCCTAGCAGGCTGCAAGCTTCCAAGGGCAGGGCCCAGACCTTCCCTCATCTGGTCTGCTATGCCAAGCACATCCCGGGAGGCACAGCCAGAACTCACAGGTTCCTGTAATCAGGGACAAACTGCTGGGATGACTCTGGGACAGATCACAATGGTGATTCCTCTCAACAAGCTTGCAGGCGGAAGCTGGGACCTGCTTCAGAGAGACTCACTGTGCTAAGTGGCAGTGCAGCCACCACCCTATTGATGGACGAGCTCGGGGTAAAGACAAGACGCCTGTTGTTTTGCACACACCCCGGTGTAGTCTTCACCACAGCCCTGTGCCATGGGACTATTTCCCGCTGTGCAGAGGAGCAGGGGGTCACGGTCAAGGCCAGCCAAGTGCAGGTGGGGCTGGAGGCTCCACCGCTGCTCAAAGCTCTTCCTGCCAGACGCTGCTGCTGTGCTGCTAGAGCTGGGGGCACAGGAGGTGACTGCAGAGTCCTGGTGGCAGGAGTGGGGGCACAGGACCAGGCAGGAAGGGGCCCATGGAAACTCCTTCCTGCCTGGAATCCCTTCCCAGGGCCCGTGTGGGGTGGGGGTAGCCAGCAGGCCCTCTAGGAGCCTTGAGATATAACCAAGGGAGAGCCAGGCACGGAGTCAGAGATGCGTGCAAATCTCAGAGTGCTCCCAAATAGCCAAATGACTATGGGCTCCATGTAATTGAGGCTCAGTTTCCTCACTCTTAAACATAGGCTTAATATCAACTATCTCCTTCTTCTGGAAGAATAAAAGATAGAATGTACATAAATGCTTGATGAGCCTTAAGATGCCACAGATGTCACAGGGCTAGGCGCGCCATAGGCGCTTGGCAGACGTTTGCTGAATGACTGTTGAATAGCCAGTTAGCTGTGTAACAGTGGCTCCTGGTGCCAGATCTATCCCCTCACAAGATCACTCGCTTACACGGGTATGGACTTTACAAGCACTTAGCTGATTTGCTTCATAGACGCCTGGGAGGTGTGAGAGAAGATGCTCTCCACTTCTCAAGGGAGGAGTCGAGGCCCTGAAAGGCTTGCGCCAGGTCTCAGGGCTGGCAGGTGAAGGGGCCGCACACCTGGCTGTGAGACTGGGCTCTTTGTACACCCTCCTGCTTAGAAAGATGAGAGCCTGAGGCCACCCCACCCTCCCCGGCAAGGTCATAGGTCACAAGTGTCCCACTGCCTGAATGAAGAGGAGGGGTCAACAGTGCCTCTCATCCAGACAGCCACGTTCACCCCCTGCTCCCTGCGGCCAGCCCTGTGAAGGAACCTGCACTGTCATCGCCTCTGTGCTTACCTAGGGCCCTGTGTGTCCTTAACGCCAGGGCTTTGGTGCTGCTCTTTTCTGGATCCTGAACGCCTTGCCCAGTGCCTGGCATATAGACATGCCACATGCACTTGGTGAACGAGTGAGTGAATGAATGAATGAGTGAATGAGCATTCATTGAGCAAATGACCATATTTGGAAACGGCCCCACCTTTGAGATGCTTTTTGTCTGGAGAGGGAAGCACAGACATACACTCCACGATCAGGAAAACGCAGCAAAGAGCTACAGGACTGGGGCCGGCTTCTCATGGAGGAGCTTGGGCTGGATGTTTTGCAGGGGGATGGGGGGCAGGGCTGATTAGGCGCGGGCAGCACCTGCAGCACTGAGCTGTAGAGATGGTGGGCCCAGGGCAGAGCCAGCTTCCCCGGCGATGACCCGGGCAGTCACAGAGGGCACCCCACACTCAGCAGGTCTCATGCTCTGCTGCTGCCATCTTGACGTTCTTAATAACTTTTGAACAAGGGCCCCGTATGTTCATTTTGCCCTGCGGCCTGCAGAGCATGGAGCTGTCCTTGGAAGAGAGGAGAGGCGTGGCGTTGGCACCTCTGTCTTTCCTTCTGGAGAGGCACGTGTGTGCAGAGCCTGTCTTTCTGAGTGGATATTCAGCCCCCTTAAGAGCCAGGGTTATGTCCAAGTTTCTTGGAAGCCCCCAGGGAAGGGCCAGGAGTAGAGGCTGGTGAGCAAGACTCTCTTCTCAGGTATAAATATTAAAAGGGCATCAAAAAATTTAATAATCAACATAACTCATATTTTAATGTATTATTTTAAAATCAAAATTAATGCCAAAACTCCACAACATGCAAAATATAAAAGTTTTATATTTACAGGATCAGTAACATACCTGTGCTGAGCCATATAGGATCCCAAGGCAGAAGGAAAATGTGTGTCTCTCTATACATGTTTTCACACTTTTTGTTTGTTTGTTTTTTGTGGGTTTTTTTTTTGAGACAGAGTCTTGCTCTGTCCCCAGGGCTAGAGTGCCGTGGTGTCAGACTAGCTCACAGCAACCTCAAACTCCTGGCTCGGCTCAAGCGATCCTCCTGCCTCAGCCTCCTGAGTAGCTGGGACTACAGTTGTGCACCACTACACCCGGCTAATTTTTTCTATTTTTAGTAGAGACAGGGTCTCGCTCTTGTTCAGGCTGGCCTCGAACTCTTTATCTCAAGCCATCCTCCCGGCTTGGCCTCCCAGAGTGCTAGGATTATAGGCGTGAGCCACCACGCCCAGCCTTTGCAAAGTTTTTAATTATTATTTTTTCCCCCAGAACATTAACACAGTCGCAAAAAAACATTGACAGATTGAAAATTAAGTGTATTAAAATCACAACATCATTTTAAGTCTAAATATTTTATTTTATTGATATCCCAAAGAGAATTTAACATAATTTTATTTTTCTGGCTTTAATGGAAGCAAACTCATTGGTAATATTTCCAAAAAATCTACTCCTTTGCTAATCTCATTTCCAATTTCAATTGAGAGAATTGCCATGTTTGGCAATTTCTCTTGACCAAGGAATAATCTTAAAGGATTTTTAATTAACTTTGGCCTATTGATCCCATCTTTCTTTAAATTTTAATACTTTATTCATCATATTTTTGCTATTCATTTTGTTTTTTTACAAATAATGCATTAAGATATTTATTTCTCAGGAGTTATTTTTTAATGGGTACAGAATTTCTCTTTGGGAAGATGCAGAAGTTCTGGAAATGGATAGTGGTGGATGCACAACATCGCGAATGTTCTTAATGCCACTGAATTGTACACTTAAAAATGGCTAAAATGACAAAATTTATATTATGCATATTTTACCACTATATATATATAACTTCTCGATTCCTGAGCTTGTTGGCACCCTCTTACATTTTGTGCCTAAGGCAGGTGCCTCACTCTTCTCATCCTATTCCCAGCCCTGACCAGATGCTCAGGGATCAGGTGCAAAACTGAGACCCAATCAGCATGTACAGTGGTGGAGACAAAAAAGGGAAAAGATTCTAAATCTGAGCTGAAAGGTGGGTAACACTTTAAGAAGGGTAAGAGGAGAGTGGCTAGATTTAATCAGTGCCCAAGCTTCAAACGAAAAATAGAAAAAAAAAGTGTTAGAAGAAGGTGGGTCCTCATTTTCACAGAGAAGAAACATAAAGCATATGAGGTGGGGATGATTCCAACTCGTAACAACAGTAACCTGTTAATGGTAAGTGTTTATTGAGCACTTACTATGTGCGAGAAGATATGCTAGTGCTGTACGTGCAATCTCTTATTTAATTCTCACAACACCTTAATGGAGTGAGAGACTGACATGATCCTTGTCTGCACATAGGTAAACAGAGGCACAGGGAGATTAAGAAAATTGCCTAAGATCACGCCACTCGTGAGTAGTAGGGGAGGAGTTAGAAGCCAGGTCCTTGTGACTCAATAATGCACACTCTTGACTTCTACGCTGTATTGTCTCTGATACCAACGGTGGCTACCAGTTATAAAGTGGTAGCCCAATTTCCAACAGAATCATGGCTCTTTTCATCCTTTCAGTCATTTATTCACTCATTCATCCAATAAGCACATACTGGCTCTGAGCTGGGCACCCTAGGGAAATATGAAGGTGATTTACCCTGGGTCTTGACCTCAGAGGGCTTGAAGTCCAATAGCAGGTAGGAGGCATGAAGACGTTTGACTATGCTAAAAGGAAGACCGTGCAGGACAAAGCACTGTGCAGCCTCGAATCTGGAGAAGTCACCAGGAGAAGGTTCCAGGAGGTGGTGGCCTTGCTGCCCATTCTGGAAGCCTGAGCAGGCTAGGGGTGCCCACAATCCCGCAGGCTCATGCAGCTGAGAACATTTTGCCTGCAGATAAAGGGGATCACGTGGGATTTGGCAGGAGCACTGGATCAGAAGTCCTGGGCCCTGGGCTCTAGTCTCCTCTCTGCCTCTAACTCTGAGACCTGGGGCAATGTACCTGCCGGTCCTTGGAAACAAAGACCAGGCTGGACTCCATGTGACTAGCTTTCCGTTCTTCAGAAACAGAAAGGAGAAAACATACATCAAATGTCCAACAGATGTGTCAGAGAGTAAAATATTTGGAATCTGGAGATGAAAACAACAGCAAAGTAATTATAAAAAGGTATGGAAAATTGCCCGGTGAGGGGGATTGAATAGGTTTGAGCTGGTTACTATGCTCTGTTCCTCCCCTACAGTTCAGTGTAGCTTAAATATTTGTTCAATATTTATTTTGAATAAATTCCTTCAACATATTAGTGGGTCCCCTTGATTATAAGAATAACAAACTAAGTAACTGCGTCATCAAGAGAGGTCCTTAAACACCGAAGGGCCCCACCGTTATCCCCAGTGCTCTGACAGCTGGAGAGAGGGGCGGGTGCTTGGTTGTGACCAGCACTCGGGCCGCGCCAGGCCTCCCGCTTACCTGCCTGGGAGGAACGCAGGAATTCCTGTGGCCGCGCTGTGGCTGTTCAGTGCTTTGAGGTCATCGCAGCCCCAGCCGACTCCCTGAAGAGCCAGGCGGTTGCGGGAGGATGAGAAGTTCAGCGCTGCCCCACCAGGCCTCGGGGACAGCTTGAGCAGCATTCGGGAGGAACTGGTAGCTCCAGGTCTCGGGGACATCCCCCGACGTTCAGAATTGTCTGCTCCCTCTGTCTCTACCATGCCACCACCGTGGTTGCCCTCAACAGCTGCATGCGGACGGGCAGAGAGGGAGCCTGTAGGATCAGCCAATCACTATCCAGTAGACTCATAGATGTCCATCCCTGGTCCAATCAGGTAAGGCCTAGGTGAAAACAGTGGGTGGTTCTCTGCCTATGAGAGTGAAGCGCCTGCCCCTGGTCCAATCAGGTAAGGCCAAAGTGAAAACATTAGGTGGTTCTCTGCCTACGATGGTGAGGCTCTTGCCCCTGGTCCAATCAGGTAAGGCCGAGGTGAACACCGTGGATGGTTCTCTGGAGAGGACCGGAAGTTGCAGGCAAGCCTCAACAACTCAAGAGAAAGTGGTTTTTGGTAGTTTCTTTTCCTGGAGAACGAGAATTGGTGAGAGAAAAGTCGGGAAGACCATCCTTGGCTTTATCTAAATAATATTATGATAACAATGAGGAGGAGAAGGAGAGGAACAGTCGCTAACACATTTATTGAACTCCTACTGGGTCCAGGCGCTGGGTTTCACGTGCTCTATCTTCACTTACAAAACTCTGCTGGCTCAGCCATTTGCCCCTCCACATCCTCTCCTTGCCCTCCCTGCACCCCTGCTCCCGACTGGCTGACCCTGCTGGACCACATGGTCAGGCCTGCCCTGTCTCTGGCCTCCTGCGGGGCTCAGCCGGTGGAAAGCATCCGCGGGAGACAGGGGTGGGAGGAGGGAGAGACCAGGCATTTACTGCACAACTGGCTGGGCCCTACACTGGGTTACCCCTCTCTGAAGGTGGCTGCCTCCAAAGGACTTTCTTCTTTGGGATCCTAGTACCGTCCGTCCTGCCTTCCCCCATCACCCCCGTTTCTTAGGGCCTGGAGTAGTTACAGCTGGCTGCAACCTGCCACTTTGTAAATAGACCCTTTGTATATAAACTCTTTTTGAATAATCCTAGAATTATCCTATTTCAAAATTGCCACCTGCTTCCTGCCCGGGCCTGACCGATTGCCCCAGCCCACGAGGTAGATGCTACTCTTCCCCCTTTGCACAGATTAGGAAGTCAATTCTTACATAGTTAAGGGATTTGCCCACAGTCACACAACATACATGACAGTGAGAATCCAAACCCTGGTCTGTGTGATGTGAAAGCCAAACTCTTCATTCCAAGAGGATCCCTGCCACAACAGCAGAGCAGAATCCCTACCCAGTTCTCTGTGGCACTTTCCACGGCAGAGAGACACCCCTCATGAGACAGCTGGAGATGAGTGAGCAGAGGTTGAGCGGCTCAGGCCACGTTCTGGAAGGAGCATTAACCCTCTGAGCCTCGACAGGGAGTCTGCACAGATGAAGAGCGTGGAAAGGACTTTACATAAATAACAGACCGAGGAGCAAAGGGAGAGGGCAGGGAGTGAGCCGAGGGACAGTGGGATAGGAAACGGGAGCAGAGAAGAAATACAGTTTTGGCTGCAGACACTTAAGAATGTTCCAGGAGACAGATGAAGGGGGAAGGACGAAGCCCGACAAGTTAAGACTGGACTTTGCTCGGATTATGTCGGAGAGGAAAGAAGAGGACGAGAGGTGCTGGGGAAGCTCCGGGGTTCATCTAAGATGCTGCTATTGACAGGGGGGGAAATTGAGGATTTGCAGGCCTGGTGGAATTGTCCCAGAGGTGGGGTCAGAAAGCGCTGCACCAAAGGACTGCATGCATCTGCAGCAGATGGCTGAGAGCCGCCTGAAGTGAGTAAGGACTCAGGGCCGTGGGAGGAGCTGTTTCCAGTCCCTGCTGGAGGGAAAAGGTGCGCTGTGACCACCGAGCTGTGGGAACCAGGAAGGACAGAGGGCAAGACAGGCAGGACCCCGCATGAAACCCAGGCTGCAGAAGGCTCTGAATTGCCCAGATATCCCAGGGTGGCTGAGGTGAGGGGTGGTGGGGGAAAGGGAGGATGATGCGAAGGACTCAGAATTTGGGGGCAGAGAAGGAGAAATCCTAATTGCTTGGAGGCAGGAGGAAAAAAAGAAATTGGAAAAAGGAAAGAAATGAGAATAAAACTGGGGCAATCTTTCAACCTTTACAATTGTTGCCGGTTGAATTATGCACCCCAGAAAGACATGTTGAAGTCCTAACCTTCAGTATCTCATCTCAGAATGCAACTTTATTTGGAGATAGGGTCTATGCAGAGGAAACCAAGTTAAAATGAGGTCATTAGGTTGGGCGGGCCCTAATCCAATAGGACTGCTGTCCTCATTAAAAGGGGAAATGTGGACACAGACACACACAGAGGGAAGACCATGTGGTGACACACAGTGACAAGATGGCCATGTGAAAACGAAAGATTGACACGATGCAGCCACAAGCTAAGGAACACCAAAGATCACCAGCAATGCCAGAGAGTAGAGAGAGGCAAGGAAAAATCCCCTGTTAATTTCAGAGAGAGCTTGGCCCTGCCAACACCCCGAGTTTGGACTGTTAGTCTCCAGAACTATGAGAGAATAAATTCCTGTTGTTTGAAGCTGCCCAGTTTGTGGCACTCTGTTGCAGCATCCCTGGGAAACTGAGACAACAGCTATGAAAGCAGGGGTCAGAGGGAAGGGACAGTCAGTGCTCAGCATGGCTGACCTGGGTCCTGGGGGTAAGGTGGCCACGGGGAGTCCCGAACCCTGGAAGAAAGGCACCCAGAAACATTCCAACAGCAACGGCTTACTCTGCTGCAGTTTCCCACATGCCTCATGCTGTTCCCTACACTTCTCATGCTGTTCCCTCTGTTGCAATCAGCTTCCCCCAGCTTCCCCACAGTGGAAATCCTCCACATCCTCTAAGACAGAGCTCCAAGGCTCTTTCCTCTGTGAGGTGTTTCTTCCTCCAGCCTACCTGAGACTTAGGACGTATCCGTCTGTCCTTTCCTTTCCCAGTGCTGGATTTGGGAAAGTGCATCTCTGTGGCCTCACCTTACACCTGGACGTCCGTTTGTCCTGTTGTCTGTCCTCCTATTGCTGCCTGCCAGAGCGGACTATGTCTCCCCCGCTGCTCTTAGCACCTAATACACCACTAGGCACACAGTGGGGGGGCTAATACGCAGGGGCTGGACTGAGTTGAATTCCTAGTGTCACTTAGGTAACATCAGGAGTAGGAAGCCCAGACAACGTTGTTTTTATACTTCTCCAAACTGCTTTAAGTGTCTCATTAAGTAATCGCATGCTTAATATTGCTGGGAAATGGTCTCTAAATGCCAGAGTGGGAGAAAGCATTTTTCAGAGAACAGGAAATGATCCAATCTTTGCTCAAGTCTCCAGCTCAGTTCTAAATGGAGAAACAGAATATTCCCAAATCCATAAAAAAAAAAAAAAAAAAATGGATAGATAATACAGATGTTCCTTGCTGTATAAAATAGATTACCCTGGCAATATTGGGTGTAAATCAAATTTTAAAAAATCAAATTACTTAGAAAATGCACCATGGGAATGTGCTTTTAAAAGGAATCCCGCAATGAATTCTTTTGTAAATCAAAGAGACACTCATTCATTTGGTCAGTCAGTCATTTATTTATTCCAGCGGCTCTTAGCCCTGGCCAAACATCGGTATCACCTGGGGAGCTTTTAAAGAATATGCTATACTGAGGTCCACCCCTGGAGATTATCTTTTAATTGGTCTGGGGCGGGGCCCAAGCCTCAGTATTTTTAAAAACTCCCATAAGATTCTGATGTGTAGCGGGCTTGAGAACCACTGGTTTATTCAATAAACATTTATTAAGAACCCTCTAAGTCAGACCTGGCCTAAGTGACTCCTAATAAGACACAGCTTGCTTCTCCCAGGAGTTTAGAATCTACTGGCCAATACAGATACATTAACAGACAATTTCCCATGTAATGTGAAGTCTGGGACTAATATATTGGTGTTTGTGTATTTTATAAGTTTAGATTTTTTTCATGCAGCTGATTGGGCTTTATGTATTCACTGAGACACAGTTAAATAACACCTTCAGGATGACTTTATCTGATTTTAATATTGTGACCCAAGATCTCCTTGGGTTAGTATCTATTTGCCTTGTGTATCTTTCTCTATATTGTTACTTCTATATTTCTGTGGCACCATAGTTTGAATATATCTCTTAAACATCATGTAATTAGATTTTTAGAAATTGAATCTGAAGAAAATTCAATCTTTTAATTGATAAATTTGATCCCTTATATTTGTTCATGCATTTAGGCTGACTTCTGCTGTCTGGTTCTGTGTTTTCTATTTACTATGATTTTCCACGGCTTCTCACTTTGCCTGCTTTATAACATTAAATCACATCTTGATGACTTTCTTTCCCCCTTTTAATTGTTTGGAAGTTATATATTGTATTCTTTTATAATTGTAGTTTTCAGCCTTACATTATTCAACTTGTTTCTAAGTTTAAAAATATTTCTTAGAGGTTAAAAATATTTCCATCATCTTCCAGGACAATACAATGGTGTTAGGTTTTAACTCTGATCTTCTACCTCCCAATTTTCATCTAATATTTGTCAAGTATTTTCGTTTTTCCTTGTGTTTAACACTCCCCCAAACCATGAATTTTTACAAACAATGTTTATTTAGATTTAGCAACACATTTCCATACTTCATTTCTTCTTGAATCCCACTCCTTCTTGCTGGATTTAGTATTTTTCTTTTTGAAGTAGATGTTTTATTAAACTTTACAATTCCTTCTATGCATTTCTGAATTTAAAGTGGTCTCATAACCAAAAATTATTAAAACATTTTCTGGAGAAATATTAATGTATTTGGTTGGGAGAGACTGTCCCAGATTGTGCTGAAGAGTTACATGTGATGTCATTCTAAAATCTGAGCAGTTTGGGACCCCCTGCCATGATGGCTCCTGCCACCATGCTGTGAAATTGTGTTTCCATATCTACAGGAACACAGGTGGGCCTCCCATCAGGGTCACCAGCCTGAGGGAGTGACACATCACAGCCCAGCCCCTCCTTCCTCCGTGCATTTTACAGCTTCCTTTGTAACAGTGCTTGTACCTGCCAGTCGCCTTGTGATTATGCCTGGACACCAAGAGTTCCCCTGCCACATGCTTGTCCCATCTCCCGGAGGACCTCTGTGGACAGTACATGCCCCTTCTTAAATTCCCTTCACACTGCACTTCAAGCAAGGTCAGATTTTTCTTCTTAGATGGAGGTCTGGCTAGGTCTTGAGAACACTTGGGGGTGGGAAACTTCTTCGTCTATATTTTCTTTATATATTGTCAATTGGAAAATAAACAAAATGCTGAATGGTATGCATAGTCTACTTCCAGATGTATGAAAAGGCAGATGTGCGTGTGTGTAAGAGACAAAAACTGGTCATAGCATTTGCCTCTGGAGTGGAAAGGAGACTTCATACTAGCAAATATCCTTCTGTGTGGCCTGCCTTTCTTCTGTCACATGCGTCCATTATTTTCAACTGAAGAACTAATTAATATGCAACAAACCGCAACATCAGTAATATATTTCTTTGCTCTCTCTCATATTCAGCACCCCATCTTATGTTCATTATTATTTAAATCATCAGCCACTTCTTACGTGAAGGAGGCTGTGAATGATGTGGTCTGGGTCTTCCCAATTCCTGCTTAGTCTTCAGCATCCCTTCAAGAGTGATGTTTTTGGTTCCCCAATCTTTGGACTGTTACCCATACACCCAAAGAAGCTCCTCCTCACCAAACAGGGAGATGACACGCCTCAGTCAATGAGGGTGTCACTGGTCCTGCCCAAAGGCGTCAGCCACCTCTTTGGCACTGGGCCGGTAGAATGAGGCGAGCTGGCCTTGCGCAGACACAGAAGGTGCTCAGTAGCCCCGCGCGTGAAGCAGCAGGCAGGGGACTGGGCTGCCAGTGGCTCCTGAGGACCACGCCCCGGGCAGGGAGTGCCGGGGTGGGTCAGGAGGAGAGAAGAGCATTGCCAGGTACCGGCTGCATCACGGAGGGAGGGCTGAGATCTGTTCTTCAGAAAGAACTTTCTGGAGGTAGCGTGCAGGAGGCAGGGCCCAGGGGCCCAAGGGACTGAGTTTCTGCAAGGCGGTGTAACCCCCTGCAGGACCGCGGTGAAAATTCAACAAGAACACGCGTGGCAGATACGGACGCCTGTTACACACGTCGGAGCCTTTGATCAAACGTCCTCTCTCCCTTATCTCTCGCTCTCATTTGCTGCGGCCTCCTCTCCGCTCCCCCAACTGTCTAATAGATTCGCCGCCCTCTCATCCTTTTTGTGCTCTTCCAGTTTTCAAAAAGTCTTTCATTTAAGAGATGTAATGGGGTGTCGGGTGAAGAGGCATTAGAAAATTACGCCAGCCACTTTGATGTGGGTGACAGGGGCAAGTCTCACCTCACAGCAGACGCTCCTTCTCCTTCCTTTTTTCTTTTTTTTTTTGGTAAATTTTATTACTTTTATTGTCCTCAAAAAACATAATACATGAATACATTCTCAATGTTAAAAGTCAAGTAAAGCTAAAGTCCTTCTTGACCCTCTGTCCCCATTCTACCCTCTTCCTTGGAAGTAATCAAAGCAATTAGATTGATGAGTCTGGTTTTCCTGACCATTTTCCTACATATTACATACTTAAGTAAGATCCCATAAAAACGCATAGCGGTTTTGTGTGTGTGTGTGTGTGTGTGTGCACGTGAGCGTGCGCGGCATTTTGTTTTTCATACATGGATAAGACTTTATGAATTGTTCAATGGCTTGCCTTTTCATTCAACCTTTTATCTTGGGTGTATTTCCACTCCAGCCCTTAGAGACGCGTGCTTTGTCTTTTAGTTGTCACGGAGCATTGCCTGGTTTCGGGTGGCACACGCTGTTTTGACCCATCCAATATCTACTCTGCGACAGAACCCGGTTGTGTTTGAGTACTAGTCTGCTTGGGCTGCCATAACAAAGTCCCATAGACTGGGATGACTTCAACCACCGAGATTTGTGTTCTCACAGTTCTGGAGGCTGGAAAGTCCAAGATCAAGTTACCGGCAAGTTTAGTTTCTGGTGAAGGCCGGCTTCCTGGCGTGGGGAGGGCTCCTTCTTGCTGTGTGCTCACAAGAGGGAGAGGAAGATCTCGCTCTCTCATCCTCTTTTTAGAAGACCACCAGTCCTATTAGATCCGGGCCCCACCCTTATGACCTCATTTAACCTTAATTATCTCCTAGAAATCCTGTCTCCAATTACAGTCACACGGGAGTTAGGACTTCAATGTATGCATTTGGGGGAGACACAATTCAGTCCGTAGCAGGTGGGGGTCAAATGAATGCCCCTGGGAAGTGTTCCCCTTTGCCTGTCATCCACCCACTCTGCCTGGTCTACGACATGTGCTTGGTAATGGTGAGCTTTGTTATTTATTTATCTGACAAAAGTTACCACTCGCTGGCCTAGGGCAACTGACCTGTGACATGGACCCAGTTCTCACTCACTCAAGTGTGTCGAGCACTCACGCCACGTGAGACCCCACACTTTACGTGGATCATCTCATGGCTATTCACAGCCCCTGGAGGTGGGTACAATGATTAGCCCCATTTTCCAGGAAATTGACACACGGCAAGGTGGGGCAGGTCCCCCTGGAGGAGCAGAGATGGGACGCAGCCACACCGGGTTGCAGTCCCTGCTCCTACCATTGCCACCTGCTGGATAAGGCAGCTGGGAGGACCGAAAGGAAGACATGCACCGAAAGGCTTAGGTACGTGCTCCCTGCTCAACAAATCACAGCTACTGGTACTGCCTCCCCCTCTGCCCCTACGTCTCGTCAGTGTCCTCCTTCCTCAGGAGAGGCCCAGCGTCCAGTCTGCACTAGGCGGACACAGGCGGTCCCTGCAGGGAGGCAGCCCTGTGCTTTGGGTTTGAAGTTTCCACCTTCGCCATCGACTTGTTGTGTGACTTTAAACCTCTCTGTGCCACAGTTTCCTCTTCTTTAAAATAAAAATAATGATGTCTAATTCACAGGCTTACAGGGGAGGATTAAATAAAATATCTGTTGATTAAAGTGAATTTTCCCAATGCAAAAAGAAATGTAGAAAAGTTTGATCTCTGGTAGCAAGAAATTAGAAGACTCTTGTCCTTCTGTAATGAAATTTTAATTTCTCACCTAAGGCTCCGGCATACTCAGCCCAGGTGGTGACATCCACGTGCCAGACATCTTGCTGTGACTTCACACATTATTGTGAATCTTTACAACAGCCCCCAGAGGCTCCCTTTTTACAAGAGAGGAGCCCATGGAAGCTGAAAGAAATTGCCACAGGTCCCACACATGAAAGGGCAGAGCTGTGCCTCAGACTCTGGTCCATCTGGCTCCAAAGTGTTTTATGTTGAAAAGAGAAATTTGCCTTGGATCTACTGTTTCCCCTCCATTACCTGTTTAAGGCCACCGGGGGAAGCAGGACATTGGTGATTCTTGCTTCTTTTCAGATCTTATAGGAAGGAACTTGTGAGTCCCAGCTGCAGCCCATATGGTCAGCTCTGTAGATGTGGTGTGTGGTGTTTGCGTGAATGTGCGCTACCTGCGTGGAGCACGGGGTCTGTGAAATCTGGGGGTGTTTGACAGCAAAGGGAGCATGCAGGGAAACAGAGATAGCTGGATGAGCATCCCTCCTTCTGAGGGACACTAAATGTTCCCCCTCACCCAGGACCCCCAGTTTTGACACCTCCAGGACATTAGCAGGCCTGAGTGACAGGTGGCTCTTAGGAATCGCATGACATTTCTTGTCTATCATTTGGTTTTCCCTAAACCACACAGGACAAGGTCACGTTTCGGGTTAGATCTCTGACAGTCAGTTCCGCAGCCTCCATGGTGGGTTGGGGTGAACCCTGGGGGGCTTCACCCATAGGCAGAGCTACCCCAAGCTCTCTGGAGAGCACGTGGCCTTTGTAATCAGCAGATGTGGGTTTTAGTCCAGCTCTAGCCCTTTCTACTTGGGGGAAACCCCAGGTAATCACCTCGTCTCAGTCGGCCTGGGTCTCTCAGTCTGGAAAGTGGGGTGGTTGTGCCAACCGAAGGAGACGGAGGGGCAGGGTGCACGGTGTGGAGCCCGGCACGTAGCCAGGACTCTCTGCAAACGACAGCTCCCCTCTCTTCTCTCACCTGCTCCTCCTAGGACTGGGGTTGCCACACTCATGTGGGGACCCAGGCTCTGCCGCCCTGCCCTCCTTCCCTGACTGGGCTCTGGGAGGACCTTGGAGGACCTGGCTCCAGAATCACCGACAGCACCTCGGGAGTCTGTGTGAGCGGTGGTAGCAGAGGAGTGGGAGATCCGGCTCCAGGCTCAGCTCCAGTCCTGGAACAAGTCCCCTCCCCTCTGGGTGTCGGCTCCTCAAACAGATGGTGGAGTAGATTGAGTTAGCAGAAGAGACTCGTACATTCCGAGGCCCTCAGAAAACAGAAATGGATGTCAAGGGAAACAGAACCCCTGAACCAAATTCAAAACTGAGGTTTTTGCTTGCTGGATTTTCCAGATTTCTGAAGAAAATCAGAAGTCAAATAGAATCTCATATAGATTGGCTTCTTTTCTTTCTTTCTTTCTTTCTTTCTTTCTTTCTTTCTTTCTTTCTTTCTTTCTTTCTTTCTTTCTCTTTCTTTCTTTCTTTCTTTCTTTCTTTCTTTCTTTCTTTCTTTTTCTTTCTTTCTTTCTTTTTCTTTTTCCTCTCTTTCTTTCTTTCTTTCCTTCCTTCCTTCCCTCCCTCCCTTCCTCCTTTTCTCCTTTCCTCTCTTTCTCTTTCTTTCTTTCATATATTCAGAATCCAACCCTTTCTTTCCACCTCCACTGCCACCACCTTGGCCTAGTCCTATCATCTCTTACCTGGATGGTTGCTCTACCATCTAACTGGTCCCTCTACAGTCATGAATCAGATCAGGTCCTTCCTCTGCTCAAAAACCTTCAGTGGCTTCCCAGTTCCCTCTGAGTTAAAGTTAAAGTCCTTGCTACAGCCTCAAAGAGCCTCCATGACCTTGTCCCCGTTACCTCTGTGTCCTCATCCCTCTCCAGCCTACGCCACTCTGAGCCCCCTGGCCTCCTCTTGCTCAGGGCATTGGTCCCAGCCCTTCCCATGGCCTACAGCTCTGTTCCCTCAGAAAGCAGCTTGGCTCAAGTCTTCATGCAAAGCTCCCTGTGTTTGTCAGGGTTCTCCAGAGAAACAGAACCAACAGGAGATATATGTGAAAAGATTTATTATGAGGACTTGGCTCATGCAGTTATGGAGGGTGGGAAGTCCCATGGTCTGCAAGAGCGGGAGAACCGGGAAAGCTGATGGTGTAACTCGGTTGGAGTCTGAAGGCCTGAGAACCAGGGGAGCCATTGGTGTAAATCCCAGTCCAAGAGCAGAAGATGAGATGAGATGTCCCAGCTCAAACAGTGAGGAAGAAAATAAAAGGGAGGTGGGTGGAAATCCCTCCTTCCTCTGCTTTTTCCTCTGTTTGGATCCTCCACGGATTGAGTGATGCCTGCCCACATCGGGGAGGGCCGTCTACTTCACTGAGTCCACGGATTCAAATGTTAATCTCATCCAAAAACCCCCTCATAGGCACACACATGGAAACAATGTTTAATCTGGGCACCCTGTGGCCCAGTCAAGTTGACACATAAAATGAACCATCTTACTTTCTCAAACACCTTCCATGGCCACCCTGTTGAATGCTGTGGATCGATCCTGCTTCCTACATCCCCAGCTTCCTTACCCTGCCCTGACTGTTCTCATAGCTCTTACAACTCCTAACATGCTACAGAGCTTACACGTTTAGTTCTTTGTCTCCTTCACCAATGTGCTCCCTACAGGACAGTCTTGGCGGGAAGGTGCTGACGTGTAAACAGGTGGTGACAAAGGAGCACCTTAAGAGCTGGGAGGGACAGGAGCACAGAGAAGAGGGAGCACAGAGGAGGGAGATGCTCTGCCTGGGCGTGAAGAATGATGCTTGGACAATTTCATGATCGTAGGTGAGAAGTATAATGCCATTAGGTTCAGTACAGTCATGTCACAATTTTAAAAAATATCAGTACTCAATATTTACAATGTTAAGACTATGTAAATTTTGTTCACTGCTAAGCTGCATAGTATACTGTGATTGAATTTCCTTGTATTTAATTACTGCTTAGTAAGGAGCTAATTATTGTCTTTTTAAAAAATGTCTTTTTCTATGTATTCCAAATATTTCTATGTATTTCTATGTATTTTCTATGTATTTGCCAGAAGTGTGAGCTTTCTCTCAATACAGTCAAGCACATTGGGTCATTGATCAGTTTTCTTATTAATTCTGGGAGCCTTCTATTTATTCTCTGCTCTTGGGATGGTTTTTCTCTAGACCTATTGTTTAGCCGTTATCCTGAAAATTTCCTTAGTCTCTATCCTGTGTTAAATTACTTATTTCATGGATTCCATGTTGCTATAGACCAAATTGTGTTCCTCCCAAATTCATATGTTGAAGCCTCAACACCCAGTTTGACTGTATTTGGAGACAGGGCTCTTAGAAGGTAATTAAGGTAAAACGAGATAATAAGGGTAAGGTCCTAACTTTATAGAATTGGTGGGCTTTTGAGAAGAAGATCTATTTCTTTCTCTTCATGTACACACATCAAGGAAAAAATGTGTGAGGACACAGCGAGAAGGTGGCTATCTACAAGTCAGGAAGAAAGCCCTCACCAGAGCCCTTCACCTTGCTCTTGGATTCCCTAGCTTCCAGACCATGAGAAATACAATTCTGTTGTTTAAGCCATCCAATCTATAGTATTTTATTATGACAACCTGAACAGATTAAGACACATGTCTTCCTCTTTCATAGCTAACTCCTTTATTTTGGTGGAGCACATCCTTTAGTAGCTTTCTCAGGCATGGTTAATGGGAAGTAAATTTTTGACACTCTCCATATCTAAAAATGTCTTTAGTCTACCTTCACACTTAGTTGCTACTTTGGGTATTTAATTTTTGGTTGGCAATAATTTCCCTTGGAATGTTGAAGTCATTGTTCTATCATCTTTTACCTTCTAATTATTGACAAATTCAGTGCCATTGTGATTCATGATTCTTTGTATATGACCTGTCCTTTCTTCCTCTAGAAATGTGTAAGATTTCTTTCTTTTTTTTTTTATTTCAGCATATTATGGGGGTAATGTGTAAGATTTCTTTATCCCTAGTTTTTAAAAATTTCTTCATGATGTATCTTGGGGTACATCATGGCTTTTTATTCTTACATGAACTATGTCTTCAGTGGGCCATTTTAATCTAGAAACTCATTTGATTACATTGTGTAAAATTTAATTGTACTATGTGATTTTTTTCTTTATCTTTTTTCAATCCTCTCATTTTCTGGACATCCTAATAATTTGTCATTGTTCTTCCTACTTTGATTCTTTGATTTCTTGGCTTTTCTATTTTCCAGCTCTTTGTCTTTCTATGATATTTTCCAGAATATTTCCTCAATTATATCGTCTAACACTTTATTAAATTTTTATTTGACACAGGTTTTAATTTCTAAGAGCTCTATAAATGACCTCCTGTTCTTGGAGGCAATATTTTCTTTATCTCTCTGAGGATAACAATTAGTGGTTTTGAAGCCCCCATTTCCTATATGCCCCTTTGTTCTGGTTTGTTGGTTGGTTCTATGCTTTTCTCCAATGTCTGGTGATTCTCAGCTCTCTGTTCATACTGAAGAATAAAGCACTAAAAAGCTGATCGGAAACGCTGGGTGCAGGGATGGGGCTTGTTGACTTACGGGCGTCTTTAGAGTTGTGGCTGTTTCTTTGAGGGATCCCCAGGTGTGAGTAGCTAGAATTACTTTTTCTCAGACCAGTTTTCCCACAGGGGTTTCCTCCAAGCTCGTGCTTGTGAGGACAAACCTGGCTTCCAGCATTCGGGAGCCTGAAGGGGGAAGGGCAGGCGTTCCCCCATTTAGGGAGCCTACTCTTATTCAATCCTCCATTTTGAATATGGCACCCCACCCCCCCACCGCTGCCCCAGGCTGTGCCTGGTGCTGTTGGCTCCCTCCCCTCCCTGGCTCAGTTTCTCCCAAGATTAACCTTTACTCTTCTGCCCATGTGCAGGGTGGGTGTCTCCACGGAGCGTGATTAGGGGGAAGATTACCTCATTTAAGGTTCCAGCTGCTCTTGGCCCCACCCTTGGACCAAGCTTCTTCTTCCAGGACACACCTTGCTCCCAGCCCTGCAGACACCCGCAGCCTCTAACTCCTGAGTCTCCGGGGGTCTGGTTCCTGAGTGCTTGAAGCTACCTTCCCTGCCCTCCAAACCCCAGCAGCCCTGCTCTGTGAGTCAGTTACTGTTGTCCATCCAATTATTTTTGGTTAATTCTGGGGCCTACCTTCCCCTAACTCCCCGTAATTCTCTCATTTTGGGGGGGTTTGTACCTTTGTTATTCCTTTCTTGTCATTTGAGAAGGTGTTTGAGAGGATGATAAACATGTATATTTAGCCTTCCATGTTTAATAAAAAGTCAGTTCAAGGGCGTCCTTTTCTCTTTAGCTTATGGTTGTTCTTTTCTCTCCACCACACACAACTGCACACACCTACCCCCGCCAACAAAGTTAAAGGAAGCTTCAAACTCGGCAACAGAGACCACATGCCATGTGAATCAGGGAAAATTGGAATCAGCAACCATTAGCAACACCTGGCGTCTTCATTGTGCATTAAAGCATTTGTAATAATACATTTGCAACATAATATGTTTTTATAAAAAATTACACTTTATTTACTTTTATTTAAAATGTAGTACATTTATATGCATTTGTGACACATGCACTCGTAATACATATGTGGATTGTTATTAATTAATTGCTTTAACTAATAAGTAAAAATAATAACTATCATTTAAGTAATAATAATAATAGATAATGTGACAACATACTCATGTTTGGCTGTAGACAAAACTCTTTTCTAATTCAGTGTCTTGTGATTAGACGGTCAGTCATTTGTCTAAGGACAATGAGGAACAAGGGAAGTGGCCCTGTGTTTGGAGTCAGTAGACTTGGGACAGACTCTCCCCTTGGCCACTGTGAGCCCTGTGGGTGTCTTGATGGTTCCCTAACCCTGCTGAGCTGCACTCTCTGGGGAGTCCAGGACTTCTGCAGCTGGTGTTCTGGGTCCCTGCTCCACTTCCCTGGTGAGATCGGTTAGAACCCAGAATGTTGTCGTGTGTTCAGTGCTGCAACGCCGCTTCTCCCCCAGGTCCAGAAGCCTCTGCCCTGGGGCATTTCCCATGTCCTCCTCTCCCTCTGGCCCTGCAGAGTCCTGGCCTGGACAACACCTGGGTGCAAAGATCCAGCTGCTTCTCCAAAAGCCTTTGGGAGCAAAAGGCTTGTGGGTTTCTTCGCTTTGTGATAGCGAAGAAAGGAAGGTTGGGTGGGGGTGTGTCCTACTCCCAGTTCAGACTTTGCATAGAGTGGGAGTTGTCAGCCCCAGAGAAAAAAAAGGGAAGTGACATTCGTAAAGCACCTGCTATGTGCTCAGCCTCCCCGACACTGTGGGGAGGGACTCTCACTTTCCTAGGTCAGCCACACAGGGCTGGGAGACTCGCCCAGGCCTGTAGGTGGCGGGAGATGGTGGTGGTGGGGCCTGGATCACACCCAAGAGAGAAAAGTGGGGTGAGTTCCAGGAGCAGCACAGGGCTGCTGCTGACTGAAAGAAAGGAGGAAGGAGAGGCGTCTTCTGGGAAATATGTCTATGTGCCCACCATGGGGAGGCTCAGGATGGCCCTGGCAGAGTCCACCCGGGAACTTAGGGGGTGCTCTCTCCCCAGTGGTGCCTCTGATCTGCTGGGAGGACACCCAGAAGAGTCAGGCACCAAGCTCAGGGAGGAGCTGAGAACAGAGTTCAGAGTCCTTGCTCCGCATGGTGATGGGCCAGACCCCCGTGCCCAGGGAAACCACTGGTGGAGGAGGAAGGGTGGCCCTGTGCCCGGGACAGGCCAGCCTTGACCAGGACGAAGGAGGGAGTGTCACACGCAGAGCGCAGCAGACCGCGCAGGGGGCCTCGCTCCCTTTGCAGCTTAAGCATCCTAAAGGGTGGAAGGCCGAACCCCGTCATGGCCGACTGGACTCCACCTCGGAGTATTTGATAGGGGTTGCATATCGCTCTCCCTCGGCCTTGAATCGTGACAAAAGGAAAGTATTTATTACCAGGCAGACAGAGCCCTCCGGCAAAAGCCCGTCATCTCTGATTTGCCTGTTAGCCGAGGCTGTGGACTCAAATGCAGTTTTGTTTTTATCTATTTGCATGGAAGCTTTCCAGAGAAAACAACAATTTTCGTGACCTGCGCACTTTGTATCATGTTAATTAGGTTTGAAAACTCATATATTGTTTTCATAAGGGCTATTACATTTTCTCTAATTAAATTAAGGGAAAAATAAGGATGCACGGCAATAATATTTATTATTAATACCAGACTCCAGAGGCGCCCAGCAAGTTAAGTCAAAGGCAAGAAAAACCCTTGAAGACAGCCTGGACTTCAAAACAATGTGGTATATTCCAGGTTTCCAGCAAATCGTTACTCTGAACGTTTTGGAAAAATAGAAAGTGAAAAAAATGGACCCATTTGGAGAAGAACAGGCTTCTGGTCCCCAGTTCACACTGAGTCTCTGGGATGTTTACTACTGTTCCATTAGAGTGGTTTCAGCAAAATTTCAGCAACTTTGCTCCAAGGAGAGCATTGACTTGGATTTCATGCGGATTTGAAAGTCATAGCCAACTGTGATCTTAGTCCAGCCAAAAATGGGTTTCCTTAGCACAAAGAGGGTTTCCTTCCCCCTTTGAGGAAGTCAAGTCAAGCCAGGAAGGCAAAGGAAATGGCCCCTGGTGGAGAAAGTGTCACGTTGGAGAGGGAAATCGGTGGCCGGGGATTAGTTGACAGGAGCACACTCCACCCTGGGGCAGGGCCCTTCCGGAAACGGGGCTAAGCGCAGGCAAGATTCTAATGGCTCCAGACTGAGTTGCAGAACAACCTTCGTGGAGCTCATGGCTGGAGTGGGCGTTATTGCTTGGGGCCACCCGCCTAACACCCACTGCCCTTTCCTAATAACACCCCGATTTCCTTTTCGGGCACCCCCTTGGAAAGCAGGCGCAGTAGAGGTCCAAGTCTGGTGCTTGCCCTCCCCCTGCAGAAGCAGATGAGGCCCTGAGGCCCATCTGTCTTGTCCTTTCTCTCCGGACCCACCCCTGCCAAGGGGTTTGGCCAGCCAGACTTTCTCTCCTGGACCTTGGGCTCTCGGGTGGACTCAGGGGTGGAAAAACTTTGGAGTTCACTCATGGCAGCACTTGGTGCGACTACTGTGCATCCCTGCTGCCCCCAGCACCCTCAGGGCACTTCCTGACTCCCTTGTTCCCAACTGGATCCTCAGCTTTCCACGTGGGCCTGTGAGACTCTCTTCTGGGTTTACCAGAACGTATTTCTGTTGTTTGTGACCAAAGAACTCCAACTGTTGCCACGGTTTCCACCCTGAACATGGAGCAAGGGTGTGGAGAGTGGCAGGCAGGGGCTGGAAGCTGCTCAGGTGGAGCCCATGATCCATTGGTCTGGTGCAAGGAAGAGCACTGGACTAGGAGTCAAGGGTATTGCTTGGAGTCCTGGCCTTTCCACTATGCCCCACTGAGAGAGTCCGACCAGCCAGTTTTCTTTCTGGGCTTCGTCTGCAAGATGAAGCATTTGGGATATGATACTGATGACGATAAGGACAAAGAAATCTACAACAGTTACTACAATAATAGCAGCTGTGATTTACTGACTGCTTAGTAGGGGCCGGGGACTGTGCCAAGCGCTGTACATGCATTAGCTCGTTTCATCCTCACGACAACCTCAGAAGACTCTGTGATGCTCCCGGTTTCAGAGATAGAGAAACGGAAGCTTAGGAGGATACAGCACCTTGCCTGGCGTCACGCTGACAGGAAGTACTGGGGCCCGAACCTGGCTGGTCTGTATGGTCCACCGGTGGTCTCTAAACACTAGGGCGACTGCCCCAGTTTGCCTAGCACTGAGAGGTTCCCAGGACACAGGACTTTCAGTGTTACAAGCAGGACAGTCCTGGGCAAACTGGGACGATTGGTCACCCTACTAAAGACCCTTCCAGCCTGAATGCTCTGTGGTTCTGGAATAGCATGGAATTTGGGAATTTGGGGAGCTGCCTGGGGAGAGCCCTGGAGCACATGCTAATGGTTTTCAAACCTCAAAGTAAAAGCGAAACCCACATGGGGTTTCAGATGCCACCTTCAATTGCTGCTGAACCCCGTTCTGCTCAGCCGCATCCTCCAGTGGGAGAGGAATTCCAGAGCTATTCCAGCAAACTCCTGCTGGAATCAGCCAACCCCTCAATCGTTCTGTAAGAGGCCCTTCCTCTCACTTTCCTGTCCCCAGGCCACACCAGGACTGATCATCGCAGTTGCCCCCTCCATCGAACACCAATCTTTCCAATTATGGAACACCCAGGGCCTGAAAATGCTCCATGAAATTTGAATTTTTAAGAAATTGAATTTCGTTTTCCAGCTGGCTCATGCTGGAACGGTCCCCTCTGAGACCCGACCGGCGGAGGCTAACAGAGTCTGGTGCCTCTATCTGCCCTCGTCTTGTGACTTACTTCTTTTTTTTTTTTTATTTGAGACAAGGTCTCACTCCATTGTCCAGCTAGAGTGCAGTGACATCATCATAGCTCTCTACAACCTTAAGCTCCTGGGCTCAGGAGATCTTCTTGCCTCAGCCTCCCCAGTAGCCGGGACTACAGGCCTGGCTAATTTTTCCATTTCTGTAGAGACGGGGTCTCGCTATTGCTCAGGCTGGTCTTGAACTCCTGGCTTCAAGTGATCCTCTTGCCTCAGCCTTCCAAAGTACTAGGATTACAGGCTTCAGCCACCTCACTTGGCCTCACTTCTTGATTTATTGGTTCACCGAACATCTATTGAGCACCTACGATGTTCCGGTCGCTGGGCTAAGGACTAGGGGGCCAGAGAGAAACATGTCGATCACTGTTCTTGAGATGCCTCTACCCAACCAATTCTCACACATGACAACAGTGGTGGGGTCTGTGCTATAGGAATGGACAGGGGGAGATTAATTGAGAACCAGGTGTCCCAAAGCAGCAGGTGATTAACAGGTCTGCTCCCCGCCATCCCTTGGCCTTGCCCCGATCGTAGCTGGTTTCACACTGTATTGTCATCTTTCAGCTCTTCCTAATGCCTCATCCAGGGCTGGGTGCACGCAAAGTGCACGCTGCGGTTGACTAGACCCTTCCTGCAGCAGAGTGGCCTGCAAACCCGGGCAAAAAGCTTTGCTGAAGCAGAGAATCTTTCCTAATACGATTAGTTGTCCTTTCTCAATGCTCAAGGATTCCGTTTACTAAATTCCAATTTCTTCATTTCATTGCGCCGGGTTCTCTAAAATCGGGCCTATCTATTAAATCAGGTGCTGCTACCAAGCCAATCTGATACAACTATGGGAATGTGGCCTCCTCTTGGAGCTAGGAAGTAAGGACAGAGTGAAAATATGTCAGAAATGTAAGCAAATGTTGGAAAAACATCAGCCATTCCAATGATCATTGACCATTTTCTTAAAAGATAAAAGGAAGCCTTTGAGGATAACACAAAGACTTTTGGACCGGAGGTTGGGAGAGCTGGGTTCTAGGGAAAAAACATTAGAAGAACTAGAATTAGAGATTCTCGGTGTTCACAGCACAGTAAATAGCAAAGATTAAGCCCACTGGGGGGTGAGGAATCCTCACTGAAACTGAGCCCAGTGAAAGTCGACGTGTTGGGCCCTCAAAGACAACCTTCTGAATAAGACCTCACTCCCACCAGCCACCACCCACCCCCCATCCGTCAGCCGGAACTAATCCCACGTTCACACAGGCTGGGAAGGCGCAGGCTCCTCGAAGATCCTCTTAACTTTAATTAAAAAGCTTTGACGGATTTCCAAACACTAACAAAGCCTGGTCACCCAACATGTTTCATGTTTGTCATCGGGCAGCCCCCTGGTCAGGTTTGCTCCAGCTCCTACAGGCGATGTGGTTGCAGGCATGAACAGGTATGCTCCTCTCCCCACCTTTGGGCATCTTCTCCAGCCGTGTCCAGCCAGGGAGCCCCCCAACAGCTGTTATAAAGAGGGCATTGTCCATCTGGGATAGGGTGGGCATTTGTAACACAGCTGGATGCTTCTAGATTAATTGCATCAGGGGGAAAAGTGTCAAGGTTCTGGGAAACTGTTTTGCCATCCTAAGCCAAGGCCAGCTCCAGTGTCAGTCATGGCTGGTGTCTAGTTGGTTCACACCAGCACATCTTTGTTGACAGTTTAAAGCCGGCATCCATCTGCTTGGTCAATGCCCATGTTATTCTGACTGATAAATATTTGGAACATCACTCCTGCTGCTAACCACCTCAACCTCACCCTCCTCTCTGCCCTGTACCGTCCTATCTGCTCCAGAAGTAGTGGGCAGGAGGAGATGGAGAGAGAAATGTTCCTAGCAGACCTCCCTGTCCCTGGGGCCAGGTCTTGCCATCCTCCTGCCCCAGCTCTGCAACTTCAGGAGCCCCCTTCACTCAGCAGGATTTAGGCCAAGTTCTGCAGCTAATCTTCCCATTCCAGACTCCCTCCTCCCCTCCACTCCGTCTGCCCTCCTTTCCTGACCCTGCCACGGGGGACTCCACAAATGCAGGCTCACAGCCCTTCTCTGCATTCCGCTCACACCAGTCCCTCTTCCTGCCCTGCCCGGTATTTCCGCAGCCTGCTGAGGTCCTGCCTGCCCATCCCTTGGTGACCTGCTAACCCTCCTCCGCAAACGGCCAGCCTCCAGCATCCACGCAGGGTGAATCCCTTCCTCCTCTTTCAAAGTCCCTTCTTTCAAAGCTCCAGTCAGCTTGCTTGGTCCAAGTTCCTGTGGGCTATTCTAGGGCAGAGAACAGGTCTTTTGGTGTCTGTTGCCCCCGTGGTGTGTGGAAAAGCACCCAACATATAGCAGATATTAGTAAATTGTTGGATTGGTTTATTAGACACTCCTAGGGCCTCCTGGCCCCATCATTCTAGAGCTGATGGTTTCTGAGACCCCAGTTCTCGATCCAGAGTATGTGGATGAGGGGAGAAGGGAAGGCCCAACAGCAACTGTCCTCTGGGATAATTATGTCAGGGCTTTGACACTGTACATAGTTGATGTCAGTAGTAGCATGTGGGCAGGCGTGGGCCTTGGAGTCAAACAGGCCTGGGCTGAGCCGGTGTTCCAGCTGTGTGGCCTCTGATAAGTCACTCAACCCTTCTGGGCCCCAGCAGCCTTATCAATAACATGGAAATGACTATGCCACACCTTGTTACCTTGAGTATAAATGCCACAATATCTGCAAAATGCCTGCACAGGGTAAGGCCTGGAAGATACTCTATAAATGTTGGCCACAAAAAGCTGGAGCTCTGGGTTCAATGTGACACTCTGAGCTCAGTGGGGGCTGATCAGAACTGTAGTTCTCAGACACTAAGCAGGCATGCGAATCACTTGGAGGGTTCCCAGCTCATGGGAACACAGGTGGCTGGCCCCGTTCCCCAGCCTCATTTGGTAGGTCTGAGGTGAGACCTGAGGACCTGTGTGTCTGGTAAGTTCCCAGGTGATGCTGATGCTGCGGGTCCAGGGGCCACACTTTGAGAACCAGCACCCGAGGAATTACCAAGAGCATCCTTCTGTAGCCAGAACATAGTCAAATAAATGGAAGTCCCTAAGGGTTCCCATAAGAGGCATATTTTAACTAACCAGGATGTTTTGCAATGATGCAGAAACTTGGAGTATAAGTCTTTGCCCAAAACACTTTTCTAATTGGCAACAGAGCACTCATCTTACCCATCTTACCCAGCACCCCTCGCCCATGATTGCTGGTAGTGGTGCACTGTGTCTGTCCCGGGACATGTTAAATCTGGAGGTGTGATGGGGCTAATGGAGCATGCAGACCTAATGGGCACGTACCCTCTTGGAAAAGAATGACTGAAACCTCACTAGCTCTGTGGTCCTGGGCATGTTAATTTAACCTCTCTGAAATAGCCTCAGAGTGAGAGAAGATATTTGCAATACATACAACCGAAACAGGACTCGTAGCCAGAATATGCGAAGAACTCTTACAAATCAATAAGAAAGACAATTCATTAGGAAAGTAGGCAAGTGACTTGAACAGATATTTCATGCAAAAAGACACCCAAATGGCCAATAAGCATGTGAAAAGGTGTTTCACTGAATTGGTTTTCAGGGAAATGCAAAGTAAAGCCACAATGCAATCCTATTATACCCCCAACAGAATGGCTAAAATTTAAGACTGGTAATACCAAGTGTTGGCCAAGATGTAGAGCTCTAAGAACTCTCACACACTGGTGGTAGGAGTGGAAATTGATAGCATTTCCTTCAGAAAACTGTGTGGCCATATCTACTGAAGTTCAATATATGCATGCCTTATGTCCCAACAATTCCTCTTCTAGTGTCTACACAATATACATATGTATATTGTATGTATTTGTGTATATATGTCCACCAAAGATATATATAAATATGTTAATAGCAGCATTCTTCATAATAGCCCAGATTTGGAAACAACACAGATGTCCATCACCTGATGAATGGATAAATGAATTTATTATAGTATATCCATTCAATTTGAACTTCCTGTGTTTTATAGCCCACGTTGGTTGTTGAGTGCATTTCCCTGTGTCTCACATGCTGAAGTGATTGTGAGTGCAGAGTAGGCTATACTAGTTCATATTTCCTAAGCTCCCAGGTAAAGGGCCACCCTATTGGTTCTTTCGTGTCTATGAGCTTGACTCAATCTTCTGAGTAGCTGTGTGGTGTTGGCGGTGTTCTCCTATTTCACAGATGAGAAAACTGAGGCTCAAAGAAGCAAGATGATGCTATCAGCTATTTATAGGTCAGCATCCCCAGGCAGAACGTGAGCTGAGCTGCTCTTATGTGTGTGTGGCTCTTTTATCTCTGTCCCTCCAATAGCCCAAGCATGATGCCAGGCACTTCGCAGGCAGTCAGTAAATCTGGGAAGAATCAAATTGGTAAGAAATCCTTTTTCCGTGTTGCTCGAGAGCACTGGGATCGTGTTGGTAGTGTGCATGTGTGGTGGGGGGAGGGGCTTGCAATCGGGTGGAGGGTATGGCAGTCTCTTAAACCCCCAGGCGCAGATGTCCAGTCTCTTAAGAAAGCACGTACCCAAATGACTACCATCTGCACCATGATTTGCAAAGCACGTCCATGCACACCGACTCACTTGATCTTCCCAGAGACTCTGGCAGCGGACATCATTTCGCCACTGTTTTGTAGAGGAGAGTGTAAGGGCTTTGAGCGTCTGAGAGATTTGCCCCGACCCCCAGCTTCTGCAGAGCGGAGGTGAGTCGCAAACCCATGGCCAAACCCAGGACATCCCTTACGCTACACAGAGCTTGCAGACTCCAGCTCCCAGATCTTCACGTGTTCTGGGCCTCCTGACAGGTACATTCTCTTACCTTCCTCCCTCCATTCCCACCATATGTGTCATCCTGCGTGGGCCTCTTCCAGGATGCCCAGATGTAGCAGCCTCCGAGGCTGTTCTCTTCTCTGGACTCTCAGCATGAATTTGCTGCCTGATGTTGGGGAGGGACTTCTCGGAAAGCTGTGGGGTCTTGTTTCTGCCCCTGGCTGTCCAGTGTGCTGACTCACCTGTGTCTTCTCCCCAGGGCACAGCACAGTGTTGGGCCCATGGTAGCCGTTCAACCAATAGCTGGTGTTGTGGGTCAGGTGCCCCAGAAGCCAACCCTGAGACTAGGGTGTGAGCATCACGGCTTATTTGGGAGGCGATCCCAGGAGGCACAGCTAAGGCAGTGGGGAAGTGAGAGAGGAGGGGAGGGAAGGAAAGCCAAGGAAGGTTCGTGACTGAGCAGGTTAACGTTGCAGCTCCTAGGCTCACTCTCACTGGGGACCTTGGGGGAGTGTGGACTGTGCCTCAGAGTTGTCCCACCTGAGAGGATAGGAACTGGGGGGCATTTCCTTCCACCTCCCATCCGTCGTGGGCTGAGGGCTGCTCCAGGGAGCATTCTTCCCTAGTACTTCCACCTGCTCCTCCATGTGGGCCATGAGGAAGCCCCTAGGTGGAGAGTCTCAAGTGCTTGCAGTGGGATGCTGTTGGAATATACCAGAACCAAGAGTGCTGAAGAGATGGGGCTGCGACACCACGGTGTCTGCTATACTCCATAAATACGGGGAACTAACACCTCTTGTATTAACCTGGATGGAACTGAAGACCATTCTTCTAAGTGAAGTATCGCAAGAATGGAAGAACAAACACCACACGTACTCACCATTAAATAGGAACTAATCGATCAACACTTATGTGCACATATGGAAATAACATTCATCGGAAATCGAGCAGGTGTGGGGGGAGAAGGGGATGGGTAAATTCACTCCTAATGGGCACAATGCACATTTTCTGGGGGATAGACACACTTAAAACTTTGACTCAAACAGTGCCAAAGCAATTTATGTGACCAAACTGTGTGTATCCCCATAATATTCTGGAATGCAAAGAATGGTTTCAGAAAGTCATCACTGAATATATGAAATTTTTATTTTTAAACTTCTCATTATGGTAAAATACAACACAAAATTTATCATTTTAACCATTTTTAAGGGTACAATTCAATGGCATTAAGTACATTCACATTGTTTTGCAACCATCACCGCCATCCATCCCTGGGACATCTTCACCACCCCAAACAGAAGCACTGCGCCCCTGAAGCAACTTCTCATTCCTGTCCGCTCCCAGCCCCTGGTAGCCACTTTTCTACTTTCTGTCTCTATAAATTTGACTATTTGAGGTGCCTCATATAAGTGGAATCATTTAATATTTGTCCTTTTGTATCTGGCCTGGATATAGACATTTTTAAACTGTACATATTCTTGGGCCCAAAAATAGCAATTCTGGGAATCACTTTATAAGAAAAAAACTCAGCA
>NW_012150485.1:138650-191884 GCF_000956105.1 Propithecus coquereli
TATGTGGTATGAGTGTGAGAAAATTGTTAGAATACACATGAGGAGGATGGGTCTAGGGGAGGTGGGGTTTAACTTTATTTAACTTTTTGCAATAGTGTCTATCACTGCTGAAATACAAATTACAGTAACCAAGGCAATCATCCTATACATCATGACCCAGTAATTCTATCTCGGTTATATACCCAAGTGAAGTAAATGTTTATAGTTGTCAATGCTTATAGCAACATTATACACATTGGCTAAAAACTGGAAGCAACCTAATGTCTATTAAGAGTAGGTAATCACTAATTATTTATCCACATATACAATCATCCAATGGGAAATTACACAGCAACAAAACAGAACAACCTGATGCATGCAACAAGGAGAGATTTTACAGACACTGTGATGTGCTAAAGGAGCCCAGCTCCATCCAGGTGAAGGTCAAGAACCTGTGAAACCAATTTATGGTGTTCAAGATCAGGAGAGTCCTTACCTATCTTGGGGGTGGTGGGAGCTAGGGAGGATACTGACTGGGAAGGGGCATGGGGGAGCCTGGAACTGTCCTATACCTTGATCTGAGTGGTGATTTTATGAATGTAGGTGCGGTCACGCATTGCCTGTTTTGTCTTTGTGCAAGCACCACAGTGTACTTACACAAAACTAGATGGCACAGCCTACACAACTACAGTACACACCTAGGCTGTATGGTCCACCCCTTTGCTCCTAGGCTACACACCTGTCCAACACATTGCTGTGCTGAATACTGTAGGCAATTGTAACACAATGGTAAGTATTTGTGTATCTAAACATAGAAAAGGCACAGTAAAAATATACTATTATAATCTATGGGACCACCATTGTAAATGCCGTCGATCGTTGACTGGAATGTCATTATGCACGACTATATATGTAAAAATTCATGACAGGCTGGAAGATGTGTGCATGGTATAGTACATGTCAGATCTCAGTAAATAAGAAAACACTAATAATCAAGACAGGAAAAAAGAGGGAGAGAGGGAGGGAAAGAGAAAGGAAGGAAGGGAGGGAGGGAGGGAATATGTCAGGTAGAGGTGACAGCACTCTTCTCGTGGCTCTTTCTAGAAGGGGAATAACAAATACAGAAGGATGAGGGCCGCCAGGAACACTCACCTGGGTTTACTGGGGGGAAACACCTGCCCCCCCATTTCTCTGTGCTTTGATGCAGAACTGTGCAGGGAGGCAGGTGCCCGGGCTTTGGGGTTGGGCAGAATCCTGGCTGTGCCCTAACTGGTGTTCCCTGGCCAGGCCCACTGCCCCTCTGAGCCCGGAAGCCGTGGGCGGCCCACTGCCCTCGCAGACCCTCCAGGAGGCCGGCAGGAGATGCCAGAGGTCTGCCCGCCGTGCCCAGCTCATGCTAGGCACTCACTCAATGTGGCCGCCTTTCTGCAGAGCAGATGGATCTGTTAAGTTTCTGGACAGAGGGCTTTTGACAGGTGAAAGCATTTGAGAAAGAAAATCCTTCTTGCAGTAGAATGGATGATGGGAAATTTCTTTAGAAAAAAAAAAAAGTCAAGCTTCCAACTCAAGCAAGGCTTTGGTGAAATTTAAGCATTTCTCTGATTATGTATCTAATATTGACCAGAAAGGGGAGGGAGTGGGAGTAGATAAAAGACACTTCTTACTCAAAACTGGCTTTTTCCTTTTTCCATATGCTGTGTTTATGATTATGGGGCTTAGAGCACTTTTCTTCTTGTATTTCATAAAATACCGCATCTATCCACATAATTCACCGCACTGCCTTTCCCCTGATATTTCGTTGCAGAGGAGGGAGGGAGAGGATGGGATGAGCCTCTGGGGCTGGTTCCGCACCGCCCTGGCAGACGGCTTTACCCTGAGTCTTCCCAAGGACGAGACTCACCAGCAATCAGCAGCCAATCTCAGCCATTTCTTCCAGAATTCCCTTTTCTGTGAAATCTCACTCCACCGTGTGATGGGAAAGACTGCTGACAGAGCAGGCTGTGCTTGTGTGTGCGTGTGGGGTGTGTGTGCGTGTGCAGGGGGCGAGGAGGAGGGCTGGAGGCAGCAGGAGAGGGGAGGTGTGTAAGGGGCCGTGTGCCTCTCTCTGGGGTCTGTAAGTTGAGGGTTCTGGGGGAGGCGGGTGTTTACTGAAGCCATGGACAGCCTTTGCAGGAGTGCAGTGCGGGCACCACTGGGGCTTACAGTGTGCCCGGCAGTGTGGGGACATGGCTAGGGGTCCTTGGGGGAAGAGCCATGAGGAAAGTTGAGGCACCCTGTGTGAGAGTGGCTGGGACGGTGTGGGCAGGACACTTCCATTTGTATACGGTATCGACTGAGGCAAAGACCCCAAAACACAGGACCTAGGGAGAATCCCTCTTGGCACTGCTCTCCCTTGGACAGGTAGAAGGGTTCCTTGGGATCATGGCATCCAAACCCTCCACTTTGTAGAAAGGCAAGCTTGGAGGGCCCTTCCCGTGCGTCCTGGGCCCTTGCTGTGAGTGCTGCTCAACACCGGCACCTCGCACAGTAGCTCACTCAGCGTCCCCCCTCTAGACAAGGAGCACTGGAGGGCGAGGAGTGGGCCTTCTCCATCTCTCTGTCTCTAGGATCTACACAGAGTACACAGTAGGTGCTCAGTAATAGCCACTCAACGAATGGAAAGGAAATGAATAAAGTGGCATGCCCGTGCTGGTCCCTGCTGTGCGCAAGACCGAAACTGCTCAGCTGTCTGTGAGGATGGAGAGCCTCAGGTGGCCGGCGCGTTGGTGGCAGGTTGGAGGAAGAGGCGCAACAACGGCCCGTGCTTCTGCCTCCGGCAGGTGCTCTTCACTTTGCACTTCCCGCCGTCCGTCTTCCGAGCAGCCTGAGGGGTGGGTGCCAAGATCCCCAGCACACAGACAAGAGCACCGAGGCTCAGGGAGGCTGCGTGGGCCCAAGCTCAGACACCGTGAGTGAGGGGTGCTGCTGGGATCCGAACCGGGGCCTCGGGCTGCAGGGTCCCGCCGCTCTCTGCTACTGCGCGCCTCCTTCCTGCAGAGCGGGGTTCAGCACTGGCCATGAAACCAGTCCTTTCATGGGAGAAAGGAGAGGGCTGGCCACACGATCTTGGTCGTATCATAAGGCGAGCTGCTCCAGGTGGCTCCTGGAAGCTCATCTCACCCTGGTCACTGCCTTGTAAGCAGTGTTTTCTAGAAAAACTCCCTTATGAGTATGTTCTTGACATACATTCTAAGCAGAAGGCCCAGGAATGAATGAAGCCCAAAACAGACCTACCCGACAGAAAGGCCCACTAGAGACCTGCAGAATCTTTCTCAACCATACCTGTCCCGACAGGACTACCCCAGGGGTTGCCAGGACATAGTCTGGCCACCTCCAAAACAGATTGTTAGAAATGCACCATCCCACCAATACCTCCATCGGAAGCTGAAAAGATGGAGGCCCAGAGAGGGTGATGTGGCTTCCGTCACAGCGTGGTCCAGTGACAGCGCCAGCAGCGTCTGCTGCTCAGGATGCCTGACCCTGCTCTTGTCACATGTGCAGTACCGAAGCCTACCACACCCCAGGAGGCTTCTGTGTCACTGGGTTGGCCTCACCCTGGTATATGACGCCGCTGTTGCTGGTGACGGCCTGTGGTCTCACCCGTGTGTGTTACCTGCTCGCTCATCGCTGTTCCTCCAGGCCCGTTGGAAGTGGAGGACAGTAGCCCAGGCTCTCACCTGGGAAACAGAAGAGCAGAGAAGGTCAGCGCCTCACCCAAGGTCACAGAGCAGAGCCCTCGAGGCAGGTCCCAGACTTCGTTTAGCTTTCCAGGAAGATTTAGTGTTGAAACATTTTAGGAACCCCCTTGCTTGAACCCAGCATGTATCTGTAACATTGGGCCCAGGCACTTTTCACTAGATGAGAAAGCCATTCGGAAGGTGGGCTATGTCTCCATCAGAGCATGAAACTGCCGTCCCTGGATCTTCCTGATTAAAACTTTCCAGAACATTTGTTGACCTCAACTCACAGAAAAGTGAAGGAAACTCATTTGCTGAATCCTACCCATGTGTCTCGGCCAAGCCACATCCTCAGCCCTAAATGGTCCTCTGCACACCCTGGACAGCAGGTTATTATCCAGCCTGACAGACGGGGGGACGGCAGCTAAAGACATTAAGTGACCTGTCGGCGCCACCTGGCCAGGTCTGGGCCGAGCACCATTTTGGGGCCCAGCTCTCACCTCCAGCTTTTTCAGCTCACCATGTTGGTGTCTAGCAGACCAATCCCTCAGTATCCACAGCCAGAGGGAAGATTCCTTGGCCCCAGTAGGCTGGAGACAGTCTGTTTTGTTGCACGAAAGTAAACAGCAGTAGAACTGCTGTCTCCACATAGTCCCTTCCGAGTATGGCAACAGAGTCTGGGAAGGGGTAGCCTCGGCATTCCTGAGGCCTCCGTGGTCTGAGGTCTGGGTGCCCATCCATCCACTGCTCTCTGGCCATGAGGAATCCCCCATATGGAGATGCACAGGTAGGCAGGAGCCATGAGGGATGGGAAGTGTCTTCACATGCAAAGGCAAGAGTCCCTGTGCTGGCCCAGAGTCCTCCCCATGGGTGGCCACCCTGAGCTGCCCTCTCCTTCTCAGGGCACCCAACAGAAATGGGTGGTCAGGCTGCAGCTACAGCAATGTGGGAGGGGATCATCGTGTGGGATTACACTGAAAAGCATTCATGTTAAAATACACTGCCCAGCCCAGGCCTCGGCACGTGGGAGATGATCCAACAAAGATGAATTTTTCTGCCCTCCCCCCATTCCCAGCAGGACTCGGACCCAGGAATTTGGCCACACTGTATGTGACCAGAGAAGTTGGCCCCTCAGCAAGCCAGCTGTGCCCAGATGTTTTAGATGCTAAACCCTTCTGCTGTAAAGAGGTGTTGTGTGGAGAGGGGCCCCCGGCTGGAGTTATTAATGAGCAGAGGAGGTGGGGAAATCCACCCTTCTGATGCAGCGGTGGTGTGCTTGCGACACACTCAGGGGCAGCCTGCTAAGAGCCCCCTCGGTCTGTTGGTGGTCCAGGCCAGCTTCCACCTCTCAGCCTGCAGAGACCAGAGCAGGACCCTCAGCTAATTATCTGCCTTCCAGGGGATTCTTCCTCGGATTTGGGGATTTGGGGTAGGGAGCCGCTGCCGTTAATTGGTGTCTTCCCAATAATCCTCAGATTAAGTCTGGGAGGATTACACTAAAGAGGTGAGAGGGTAATACCCGAAATAAACGAAATAAACGTGAGCATCCTTCCTAAATGCATTCTTGCCAGCAAGTTAAATAATCCACCCCCTCACCGGCCTGTTCCTAAAAGATTTAAATACCAATTCTGGGGAGGGGTGGATGGGACACATAGTAGATTTCTACCGATTCTGACTTCTTCTGACATCTTTCAGAGGCTTCGTTTCTGAGCTATTTGATTCTCTTTGACGATTGTCAAGTTAAGTTTACTAAAAACTGGAGAAGACTTTGTTCCGGGGTGCGGGGGAGGGGGGCTGCTGGATTAGAAACACGAACCCGTCCCCGGCTTGTCCATCCACCCTGGCATCATTTTATTTCTGCGTTTCTGCAAGGCTCCAAGTAATCAGTTCCAGAGGACGAGCTGGGGGAACCTTGGCAAAGGGCCTCCCTCTTGGCTATTGCTTCAAATATTTCACGCAGCTAATAGCGTTGTGACGGGGCCCCAAATGTGGGCCCTCAGAAATCTGCAGTGCCCCCTGTGAATTGATGTTCTGATGGGCATTACCCTTACTCCCTTGGGAGAAGTTCCCTGGAGGCCCTCGAGCAAGAAATGAATGTTCGAGATTCTAGCTCAAGAGTTTTGCATGAATTTTCATGCTTTGAAAGAAGAAAATCTTAAAAACTGGTTGATAATCACAGTTCACATTTACTGAGCATCTATTGTGTGCCTGGGCAGTCACCCTCTCATTTAACCCTGACGATAGCCTGGTGTCATCGTCCCCAGTTCCCAGATGAGATAGCCAAGGCTCCCAGACAGCCAAGCGGCAGGGCGGGATCACACGCAAGCGCTGCCGGAGCTCCACACAGGTGGGAGGGGAGTGGGAAGAGTCCTCTCTCCGGTGCAGAGTCTCCTGAGTGAGCTCCGAGCTGCACTGTGCCGGCGCCCTTGGGCTCACTGAACCGACCTCCAGAGAAGACGTGGACGTGAAGCATCTAAGGTACAGAGTCCTAGGCCAGCAGAAGCCTGAGCTGTAGCCCCATCGCGGCCTCCCTGCCAAGCAACCCATTTATCTCCCTTGGTTCTCCTCCAGGGACAAGTAACTCCTCTCTCCTGGAGGCAGCACACACCATCTGAAGGCGGCTCTGGCTGGGACCTCAGTCTGGTAGGTTCTCCCAGCCTCGGAGGAAGTGAGGCTCCCACTCCTAGCCCCACAGGCCCACAGGGACACACGTCTGTCTCCGTCCTGCAGGAATGAAAAGATAGTTTCCAAACCACCTCTTCTTCTTCACAAACGTTTGAACTTTTTTCCTGCAACCGAATAACAGCAGAGAGCTTAGTAGAAAACAGGTTTTTCTGTGTAACTCACTGGAAAACCATTTTTGAGGCCAACTGGAGTGTTCTGCTCCTCTTCTTAGCACGGTGCCTAGAGGACACCCTAGTATGGGGGTGTTGATGGCGCGGCGTCGGATGCGCCGCCATGGAGAGGTTGACCCTGGCCTTGGAGGATGATTTCTGGGCTCTCAGCTCCAGCCGCGCTGCTTATTCTCCGTGACCCTGGACCAGTTACGACCCTCCTCTGCAACTCTTTACAATGGCGTTAGCACCGCCCTCGTGGACCTGTTGTCAAGGTCAAATGAACTAAGGAATGAACGGCACAGAGCTTGTCGGGTTGTCATCTTCAGCACGTGCACAGGGACGCTCGGGGTTCCCAAGGCCATCAGGGTCCCAGGCACAGAGCAATGCTCAGCTGGCAGATCCTTTTCCAATGAATGAATAAAGTGATATACACACGTCCTTACTAGAAAGCCAGGAACTGGTGGCAGGTTAACTAAACGAGCTCGAATAGCAACTCTCTGATCTTAGCGTGCACTTTGCTTTCCTAAGGCTCAGTTTCCTCAGTCTTGTAAATGGGTAGGTGTTATTACCTTGAAGCATTTTAAGAACAACATGTGAGAGACAGCCAGTGCCTGGCACACGGGAACTAGGTGCATTAACGGGTAGATAATAGGTAGATAATGGTCAGCCGTCCTCTCTCCACTCCCTTTTCTCACTGCTATGTGGAGATAAAAACATTGCCACTGTTAGCATATAAAATTCCATTGATTTTTTTTTTATCAGCATTAGCAAGGAGCTAAATGATCTTACAGAAATAACATACTCAGAACATTGTGGCTTTTGTAAATTTGAAGCAACATATGTGTCATTCTGCTCTTCGCAGAATTAATTGTTTTCCAAGTGGCTTGCTCCCCAGGTAACCCGATGTTGACTGCAATAATGCAATTTTCATATCACAATGTTGTTCTAAAGGGAGTGTGTCTGTTTCACTTAGGCCTGCTGAAACCCAATCTACAGGAAAGGACATTAGAGCAGAATTGGAGGTTAAATTTCATTTGCTGATTTAATAAAAACTAACAGGATGGATTTGGGGATATTTCATTAATCTTTCTTTCCTTTCAGTGCAAAGGAAATTAAGTTCACTCTAGTTCAAACTTTGTTTCACTCTTATACAATAGGCTGCCAATGTCCACTTTCTCTCTGGCAAGTTAAAACCTAATTAGTCACAGAAAATTCTTCCCTGACCCTGTCACCGTTAGCAGAAAAGCTCTGAGCAGGAGGCCTGTCTGTGTGCGCGCACACACACACACACAGCACCGCACACACCCCCCCCCACGCACGGACTCACACACACTACACACACACACACACACACACACCACCACACACGCACCCCCTGCGCACGGACTCACACACACACATATACCCACAAACACACACACTCACAAACACCACATCTATCACACACACCACACACACACGCACATACGTCATGCGCTCACACACCATATCCACGCCCACATACACTGCACATACACCATGCACGTACCACACCCACACACACACCCTTCTCTGAGCCTCATTTTACAATCAGCGGTTTTAAAGCCTGGGTGTGACGACGTTCCTAAAAACATTGACAGACGCAAGCTTCGCAGAAGCCTGTTGCCAGGGACTTCGTCACATGATGAGCAGGACGTCCCCAGAGGCGTCTGCTTCACTCGCAGAAGAGGCCGGGCCGCTTTCACAATGGAAAAGGATCTTTTCAGCCGTAGGCGCCGTATTCTGCACGTGGCTTTTAAATGTCAACTCTGCGTTTTCACTCTGTTGAGTCATTTTCAGGGGGAAATCTGTACAACAGGCAGGGTATGAGGGAAAAGGCCCTGGGCTCGGGAGCCCCCAGGGAGCCCGCGTTTGAGCCCTGGCTGTTGATTTGAGCTGTGTGACTTTGGGCAAGCAAATTAACCTCCCTGAGCCTGGATTTTCTCTTAGGGAATAAATAATTCCTGGTCTACCTGCCTCTGAGAGACATGTGAGGGTAAAAAATGGCCTTTTAGTGTTCAGTCTAACGCAGGAGAAGGTGCTTTAAAATCCCACTATAAAGCAATATGGAGATATCTTAAAGAGATACAAGTAGAAGTACCATTCGATCCAGCAATCCCATTACTGGGCATCTACCCAAAAGAACAGATGATACTCTATAAGAAAGACACTTGCACCCGAATGTTTATAACAGCACAATTCACAATCGCAAAGATGTGGAAACAACCCAAGTGTCCATCAATACATGAGTGGATTAATAAAATGTGGTATATGTATACCATGGAGTACTATTCAGCTTTAAGAAACAATGGTGATATAGCACCTCTTGTATACTCCTGGATAGAGCTGGAACGCATTCTACTGAGTGAAGTATCCCAAGAATGGAAAGACAAGCACCACATGTACTCACCATCAAATTCATATTAACTGATCAACACATAAGTGCACATATAAGAATAACACCTATTGGATGTTGGGCAGGGGGAGGGGGAGGGGGGAGGAGGGAGGAGGGGACGAGTATATGCATGCACAAAGAGTACAATGCGCACCACTAGAAGAATGGACATATTTGAAACTCGGACTTGAGGGGGAGGGGGGGCAAGGGCAACATACGTAACCTAAACATCTGTACCCCCATAATATGCTGAAATAAATAAAAAAAAAAATCCCACTATGTCACATACATTAAGAGCTTCAGCCTCTCGGTAGCTCTTCTGGGAGCCTGCGGAGCTGCGCTAGGCACAGGGTTGGGGGGTACGGGAATAAATACAAATAATAAGACATGGCAGCTAGCGGGTCACTAACACACATTTACTGCAGGCTGGGCACTGGCTGAGTCCTTTGATGCAGCGAGTCCTCCCGCGGGAGGCACTGGCTTTCCATCCCCATCTCGCAGATCAGGAAGCCGAGGCTCGGAGGTCACGGGGGTTTGGAGGCAGCAAAGCCGGGGCTTGAACTCTGGTACCCGCGACACGGCCATGTGGCGTCAACTGCTGCAGAGCTGCGATGCCACAGCGGGGGCAAGAAGCAGCCCGAGTCAAGGGGCCGGGGGCTCCACGGTCTCCTTGAGCCTCGGCCTGGAGAGGAGGAGGGCACTGCCAGCGTCAGGAAGGTGCGGAGGCTATTCCACAGAGGGCAGTGGGCACGCGGTGCTGGGGAGGAGGCAGCCAGCTGGAGGAAGGGGCTGGAGCGGGCATTCCGAGGGGGAGGCAGAGAAGGTGCGCGCCAGGAGAGGAGAGGCCTGGCCTCTCCGGGAGAAGGGAGGGATGGGGCAGAGGGAACCGGAGACCAACGGGGGCTCCTGGGAGCTGAACCAGCCCCACCAGCGCGTGTGAGAGCGGGAACAACCCGACCTTCCCCACCCCCACCTGAACCCCCACTTCCGCCTGCCCTGCCTCACGGCGGCCACCGGCCACCACGGTCACTACCTCTTAGCGTCAAGGGAGGCCAAGTACTGGCCCGGGCTTGTAGGCAGTGGGCAGTGGCTCCGGGTTTGCAGTCCAAGGTGGCTGAGCCCTGGGTCGTTCTCCCTGCACAGAGCCGAGCTGCCCTTCTTTCCTGACGACCTCCCCTCCCTGACCGCTCACCGGGGGCTCCGTCCTCAGAACTTCCCCAATCAGGGCAAGGAATAGCCTCCCCCCTGAAAACTCAGAACCCCAATCCCAGACTGTCATGGGTAGAGCGCCCCGAAGAGGTCACGTCATCTGATGGTTTTAGGACACTTCTCTGCCTTACAGCTCCCCAGAGAGGCCTCAGAAGTCAGATCCCCAGGCCCCAAGCCCCAGACAGAGGAGGTCCACTTCCGTCTTGCTACTGGGGCCTCCTCTTTGAAGAAGTGTCTGCCCCTCATTGTTCGGCCAGACACGCTGAGCGGCAGGGCGTGGGAGAGACTCGCCCACAGACCCTCAGCGGGGCAGAGCCCGGCCGGAGGGTCCCCTGAGTCCCAGGCCAGACTCCTTTGCACGGACTTGCCCTCAGGCCCCTCACAGACAGGTGAAGGAAGCTCCAGGCAGTGGCTCTCTGGTCCCCCCTCTGTCCCCTGGCACTGCCTTTGTGCAGACTTCACCCTGCCACCCGCGGTGGCCCAAGGAAGGAAGGAATGGAAGAGGTCACGAGAGCAGAGGGAAGGCCGGGAGCTGGAGAGCACCGGTCACAGCCAGGACAGGCAGAGTCAGGGGCTTCCTACCACGGGAGCTCGGCGAGCAGCCAGTCTGGCGGGGGGCGGGGTTTGGACCTGGATGATGAAACAGAGAGCACATTCCCGTTCTTCCTCCGCCCACTGAGACCAACATTGCTTCAGAACCTTCTCAACCCAGGGCACCAACAAGCGCAACACAGCGCTGTGTCACCTAGTATACGGCAGCCACTCCTCTAAGCAACTTACAAAGTAAATACGCACAGGTACTGACCCTGTTACCATCCCCATTTCACAGGCGAGGAAACCAAGACACAAGGATGTTAAGTAACTTGCCCCCTGTGACCTGCAGTGTGAGTGGCAGGGCTGAGACAAGGCACAGTGGACGGAGTCCAGTGTCTTGTGTTCTAACCACGTCACCAAGTGGTCTCAGTCAGAGCTAGCAAGGCCCAGGCTGTGCACTGGGCCAGGTCATACTTGGGTTCGGTTAATAGTATTCATCCAGCCAGCCTGTCGGGCCTCCCTGTCCACCCTCCGTCGTTCCACCTGGCTTTATTGCCTTCAGAGTGCTTGGAACCCTGAGCGTGTTTGCTTGTTAGGTCTTGCGTTTCTGTTTCCTGCCTACCTCTGCCCTCCACAGCGTGAGCCCCTGGGGTCGACGTGTTCTCTGCAGGCTGCGTGTGGACACCCAGCCATCTGTCCCCTTCAGTGCTGGACCCCTGGACCCGGGCCACAGCTGGGGCCATGCCGAGGGAGGGGTCCAGGCCCAGTCAGGTGTGAGGCACAGGCCAGCCCAGCCTTTGCTGCAGCCCCAGCTCACAGAGCGCAGAGTCCCGCGAAGCCCTGGCAGACACAAGCCTTGTTCAGCTGGGTCAGCGACCTCACCCTCGTGCAGCTGCTGACCGGCTGGGCCTCTCCTCCAGGCCTCCTCCTCATCCTCTCCATGCCCCATTGGAACTTCAGCTGTAAGGTCCCCACTTCTTTCTTCCACCCAGGCCCGAGAGTGTGGCCTCTGATTCTCAGGCATCTGGTGCCAATTCGAATCCTCCTGCTGGGACTCCTGAAGGTCCTTGAGTTGAGTCTCTTGCCACAAAATCCCAGTCCTCACCGCCCTGCCTCTCCCTCATTCTTCTGATGTGTAGCTTCTTCCAGGAAGTCCTCCAGGATCCCCCCAACTCGCAGGCTGGTCTGGGTGTCCCGACTGTGGTCCCGCAGCATGTTTGCAACTGTACACGCTGTCATGTATGTGTGTCCGCCAGTTGGAGAGTCGCCAGCCCTGGACTGTGAACCCTTGGAGGGCAGGGCCCTTGCCTTATTCTTGGCTGTACTCTGAATTAGGCGTGCAATTCCTGTTTGCTTAGGGAAGAAATGAATGAGCAAATTCTGTTGGGGTGCAAACATCTCATTTCGAGCCCACCTGGTGCTCGTCCATTCATCTTCCTCGCCCTCCTCATCATCCCGCCAGACACAAAGTCTCGCCGGGAGTCAGGGGGGTCTCTCCCAGGGGACAAAATGGTGTCACTTGACCGACTGGCACTTGGGGAGCCCCTGGAGGAAACGGACAAGGCTGCTGTGGATCGGAGCCACCACCGCGACCTGGCAAAGGGGGAAGGCGCTGGCCTGCGTCCCCCAGAAGGACACACGTCAGGGGAAGGTATTAGCATTCCAGCCGCTCCCCAGATTTGATTATGGCTGATAACAATCAGGAGGAACCGCTCTGCCAGGATAGCAGCGCCAGAAGCGGCCTAATTCAATAGTCCGAGGCTCCGCATTGTTTATCCATCTCGGGCCCGTCGAGGTCCTTGCGAGAGGAAGGGCGCTCGGCCCTACAGGACGGCGCTGGTGCTGCGCCAGAGCCCGTGCGCCAGGGCCTTGGCACCGCCGGGAACAGGCTCCTCCCGCGTCAGCACATTCCTGGCAGGCTGCTGGGGAGGCGAGCTTCCCGCCCAGGGGTAGCCGCTTCCTCGTTCTTGCTTTCACTTTTGGGAGGGTGGCTGTCCTGCTGTTCCCAACTGGCCACCCCTCATGGTGGCCCATAAGCCAAGCCAACCTACACACAGGCCCAGGGAGCTGATAGGAAACTCACTCTGCTTCCCTGCCTCTCTCTGCCAAGGTCGCCCAGCAAGGTCTGCAGACAGCTGGGGCCCAGAACGAAGGGGGCGGCTGAGACTGCATGAAGCGCGTGGCCTGTCCTGCGACCAGTGGGCTCTCACTCACCTGTAGGGGTCATTTGAAGATGCGACTCCTCTGCAAAGCCTTTCTGGACCCCCCAGGCCGAGCGAGCCCCTTCCTCTCCAGCCCTGCCATCCCAGCACCAGGTCATGAGTGCCTCCACGGCTGTCGACTTCTCGTGGGTGGGATTCTACTTGAGCCCCCATCTCCTTGGGCCACATTTCAGTGTGTGTGGCCCACTGGCCGTGGTCTGGAGGCCAGGACTGGCCAGGCTGCCCCTCTGATTTTGGATCAGAGTCAGGGGAGCCCTGGGCGTTGCCGTGGCCACAGGCTGGAACTGCCCACACCGCCACCTCTGCGGAGGGCTCGGTTCTGCTGACCTCAGTGCACACGTTCCAGGCCAGAGCATCCGCTCTCTCCCTGCAGGCTGGAGGGAAGATCCAGGGGGTGGGTGAAACCAGGTCACCCCCTCCACGGCTGGGCCGTAGCTGAGAGACAGTGGATTCCTTCTTTCCTCAGTACTGCCCGAGTGGGCCCCAGCCCAGCAGCACAGACACAGACCTGACGAAAAGCAGCAGCTTTTATCAAGCACCTGCTGTTTACTCTTTCCTCTGTGCTAAGGGCTGGGGGGGACACACCCACACAAGAGGGACGAGCGGACACTGATGTGGGAAAAGTGAGTACTGGAAGTTGGCTTATAGGTTTGGAACATTTCTGCCCAATTTAAGGGTCTGATATAGTGGCCCAAAAATACTTTAAAGGAGGATGTTGGAACTATCAAGTCAAAATGTGACACATGTAGGCCGGGCGCGGTGGCTCACACCTGTAATCCTAGCACTCTGGGAGGCCGAGGCGGGAGGATCGCTTGAGCTCAGGAGTTCGAGGCCAGCATGAGCAAGAGCAAGACCCGTCTCTACTAAAAATAGAAAGAAATTAACCAAACAACTAAAAATAGAAAAAATTAGCCGGGCATGGTGGCACGTGCCTGTAGTCCCAGCTACCTGGGAGGCTAAGGCAGGAGGATCACTTGAGCCCAGGAGTTTGAGGTTGCTGTGAGCTAGGCTGACGCCACGGCACTCTAGCCCAGGCAAGAGAGTGACACTGTCTCAAAAAAAAAAAAAAATGTGACACATGTTATAGTCATTTAACCTCTTTGGGTGGCATCTCCACAGGTTTGTGGAAAAGAAAATGAGGAAAATGCCTTTTTGGTGTGTTCATATACCAATGGTAAACATGGGCAGGATAAAAAGCCAGTTTGTACCTCGGATGACAATATAGTTGTGTGCGTGTGTGTAAATACACGTGACTTCTCATAGATAAACTTGAACATAAAACTAATTATAAAACGTGCCCACATACATGTTTGTGCATATAATCTATCTATGAAATATACAGAGAAGTTCTTCCAAAATCTGTGTTCCTGGATGCGAGGATTTCTAGTATTGCTGAAACACATGAAGCTGATGTCACAGCATAAGTCACGACGACGACACAAGTTCATGAGACAGAAGATCCTAAAAATCCAATTGGCTTAAGGAGCCTCCGGCTCTGTCACACACACGCCTGACTGAATAACCGCGGGGTCGGGGCCTGTTGCTCTCACCGAACCGCACCCCAACAATCTGGGGTCTTAGTCCCACTCGACGGGTGTCAAGAGCCTGCTGAGTACCGAGGGCGGCTGGAGCCGGCGAGGGTGGTGGCGGGGTCTCCCGGGCAGGCCGCAGGAGGAGGGGCTGAGCAGGGCCTTCCTGTAGTGGGCTCGGGCAGCAGCAACAAAGTACCGCGGACCAGGGGGACCTAAACAGCAGAAATTCATTGCCTCGCGGCTGTGGAGGCTGGGAGTCCAAATCAAGGCGTCGCAGGGTTAACTTCTTCTGCGGCCTCTCTCCTTGGTTTGCAGACAGCCGCCTTCCCCTGTGTCCCCACATGTCTTCCCTCTGTGTCTGTGTCCTAACCTCCTCTTCTTATAAGGAGAGCAGCCAGGTTGGATTAGGGCCACCCGGATGACCTCATTTTAACTAGTTACCTCCTTAGAGGTCCTGTCTCTACATACGGTCACATTCTGAAGTCCTGGGGTTCGGTCCTCAGCACACGAATTTGAAGGGTGGAGGGGTGGGGGTGGGAGACGCAATTCAGCCCACATGGCCCGGGAGGATACAGGAAGGGTACCTGGACTCAGAGTCAGAACGCCAGGTGGCCAGCCCAGCCCTGCTCCTGAGTGGCCCTGTGGTTTGAGTAAAGCCGCTTCGCATCTCTGAGTCTCCATTTTCCCATCTGTGAAACGGCTGTAATGATCCTGCCCTGCCTCTCACATGGGGCTATGGAAACATCCAGAGGTGAAAGAGACAGAAATGTTTTGGAAGCTGTAAGTCACTTTGCACGTGATCTAAAACCATCCCTGTGCTGGGTGGAGTCAGGGACTGCCGGTCTGGCTGGAGAAAGCATACAGGTGAGTCAGGGAAGTTCAGGTTGACAGGTGAGTCGGCACACAGCAGACCTGCAGACGGTGGTGCCATGAGAGGACATGAGGGACAGCAGTGGTGCAGGGAACCATCCGCTGAGCGAGGCTTTGGTGGGGAGTGAGGGAGGAGGGCAGCTGCTAAGGCAGTTACTGTGGGAGGGGTGGCTGGGTGCTTTCTAACAGGCACGCCCAGAAGGGGCCAATGTAAGGTCGAAATCCAGCCCCCTCTACGCTTGCTATGCCATATCAAGTGCAGGCTTCATTGACCTGGAGAAGGGGGCTTTTTTCTCTAAGGTTCTAGAAAGTTCTGGAAGGTTCCGAAGGGCTAGCAGAGGCCTTGATGGGGCTGTGGGTGAATGATGGTGATTCCATCCAGAAGAAGCAGAGCATAGCCTCCAAATCCCACCGAATCCTTCGTGTCCACCCGATCTCGGCCTTTCCCTCAAGTCGGCACGGTTCCACTTCTCTGGCTGCATCAGGAATTACCTCTCCTTTGGGCCAAAGACAAAAAAGAATGCAGACTTGTTTCCAGGATTATTAAATTACATACAGCGTATTCTTCCCGAGCGCGTCCCGTCTTAGTGGGGTTTAGGGCTGCGTTCAGGCCGGCTGGGCTCCGGTTACCTCTAATGAGGATAATGATCAGGAGGCTTAACGATAATTCTGCATTGATTCTCTTGTGCCTGCAGAACCTGTGTTGGCCAACTTGGACGAGGGGAGAAGATCAACAGAGGGCCGCCTCCACCAACGCCACGCCGCTCACCCGGCGCTCCCTCACCTGGGTCTGCTCGGGCCATGGCCGCCGGCCTGTCCTACTTAAGAGCGGCCGATGCTCTTGGGATGGGATTAAACACCAGCTTACACCCCGTGGGAGAGAATGAAAATTGGAGCAAGAAATAAAAACCCAAACAACAAAAAAAAATGCAGCTAATTCCATCCTGTCAGCGGTGGATATTAAAGACTATTCGCTGGCAAGCCCGGCAATGCATAAGCCACAATGGCACTACTGTTGAGTTTTAATTTAATTTTCAGAAAGGTAAGTGAAGCCTCAAGTGCCGGCTGGAGAGGAGGTGCTGGAAGCTTTTCTTTGCTGCAGCCAGTCTGAGTTTTCCCGAGGCCTGGCCGAGCGCGTTCCCTGCATCGGTGAGGGGAAATGTCCAAACAATAACTCCAGGAACTGCTGTTTATTGAGTGCCTGCTCTGTGCCCTGCCTTTGCACAGAGTCTCAGAGGTAAATGGAATTATCTCTATTTCATGGAAGAGGAAAATGACGCTCAGAGAGGCTATGAGATTTTGATGAGGTTGCCCAGCAAATAAAAGGCAGAACTGGGACTAGAACCCAGGTCTTTCCGGCTCCACTGACCTCTCCAAACCCATGGCGCCTGTTCTCTTTCACCGTCCAAGCCTTGGGGACCTGTGGACTGGAAAGTCACCTCTTTGGCTCTGTGTCCTGCAGCAGTTGTGGCTTAGGAGTTGAATGAAGCTGTGCCCCCTTCGCACAGCTCTCCCACCTACAGAGAGCGGTGGCCACACAGCCACCCCCTGGTACTCTTCACTCCTCAGCATTTACTAAGCACACGCTCTTTCCCGACACTGGGCTAGGTGTTTCTCAGGGGTTACCCAAGGACTAAGTACCGATTTATGCCCATCTTATAGCTAGGAAATGGTGGGGCCAGAAATTGAACCCAGACCCTGACCTGATATCCAGGCCTCTGCTGAGCTACCTCCCTTGTTCTGATACCAACAGACTCATTCTGGGGGAAGCTCTCTTGTAAGGAGGAATAGAGAAGACAGGAAACGGTGCGGGAACAGGGAAGGGACAAACAAAGGCATTTTACCACTTGTCAAGCTGTGAATAATCCACAATGTTTTTTAAGTTGTCAAAGGTTGCCAGCCGCTAATGGGTTGTCGATTGTCATCCTGTGAGGCCGCGGGAAGTATTCACTGGCGCTGCCCTGGGAGTGGGCAGGTCAAATGGTCAGAGGAGATCAGTGGTCTGAGAAAGATGTTTCTAGCCTGGGTTTTCAGGAGCCCGGAGACATCAGGCAGGTGCCTGATGAAGACTTCAATCAGACAGACCAGGTTTAAATCCTAGCTCAGCCTCAAACTTATCGGTGCCCCTGGACATTTTACTTATCTTTTTGGGGACCCAGTTTCTTCATTCACTACACACAGATACACACACACTTACCACCTCCTCACGCTGGCATAGGGTGTTGGGAGCTACGTTGACAACTTTCATGTTTTACTCTTTCTACAAGGACATGAGCTTTTGAATACACAGCTCACATGCTTTTAGCTTTATAGTTTACAAAGAAATTTCCCATTCATCATGGGAAAAACTGGTCCGCATTTTTCAGATGAGGAAAACTGAGGTCCAGAGAGAAGCAACTTCCCTGTGTTCCCCCCAACCTGCCAGAGAGCATTCTAAAGCACAAATCTGATGATGTGTGTTTTGTGTATGTGTTTGTATGTTCATATATGCACATGTATGCACAATTGTGTGTGCAGGTGTGCACAGGTATGCACCTGCATGTGTGTAAAATCTGGCCCCCACTCACCACTCTGGTCTGAATTCTCATCACTCCCTCCTATGTCCCCACACCCTCACCTGCTGTACCAGCCCAAATGGGCCCCTGGTAAGTCCCTGACTACTCTGTGCTTTCTGCTGTCTTCATGGGCAGTGTTATGGTTCGGAGCCCTGACTCTGGAGCCAGGCTGCCTGGGTTCAAATCCTGTCACTTACCTTTCTGAGGCCTCAATTTGTTGATCTATAAAATGGGTTTAAGAGCACCTATGTTAGGAGGTGACAAATGTATTAACATTTGTCACGTATTTAGAACAGTACATGAACACATTTCAAGTGCTACATGAGAGCTTGCAAAATATGTAAATAGGGTTCTCTCTGCAGGAAGGTTTCCATGTTTCAGGACTGGTTTGGGTTGGGGCCTATTCTGTGCTTCCCACCATGGTGGAGCAAATCTCCCTGTCCTGGAATTGTCCACCACTATCAGCTGGGAGATACACTGTCTTTGAATCCCCAGCTGCCAGCACTGTGGGACTTGGCCCATCGGGGAGTTCAGGAGGTTTTCCTGTGGCCCAGCCAGGCCAAGCACAGTGCAGCTCTTCCTTTAAGGCAGCATACTCTGGATAAACCTCTCTGGAGGGCAATAAAAATAATAGCCGTGCTAGCTAAGCCCATGAACAGAGAAACTTTAGGCTGTGACTCTCCAATTAAATGATTCCTCCTCAATGCAAAATTTTTTGATTTTTATTGTAAACTTCTCAGGGCTCTCCATCCAAAAGCATAATTGCGCTTACCCAAACAGTCACATGCTGGACGGATACAAGGTTTGGAGAAGCTGCCCTTGCTGCTGACCCATCTGCGCAGCTGCCTGTGTGGGACTCCCAGGTCTTGTGTCTGTACCCAGACCAGACAGTCCTGACAGACACCCGATGGCTCGCAGCTCTGGCAGAAAGTGGCAGGGGAGAGGGACATAAGACCCAATTTTAAGATGTGTCTTCCGAGTTCAGAACTACCTAGAGCAAGTCCAGCTTTACCTGGAAGACATTAGGTGCCTTAAAGGAGAACCCAGGGACCTCAGGTTCTCCAAGGAGACCCCCTGGCAGAGGTGTGCTGGAACTGGCATGCACTGGCCCCTGAGAACCAACTGTTAAACCTTTAGGAATTTTTCAAGTAGATTGTTAAACAGAGTCAAGATTAAAAATTAAATTAGGCAAATCTATAATTAAATAACTTAGAAACAAAGATAACAGTGGAACTATTCTGTATGGTACTACGACGGTGGATACATACCAACCTACATCTGTCAAAAGCCACAGAATGTAGCTGTGAACTCTGTGGTAAACTGTGGACTTTGGATAATTAAGATGAATTAATATTAATAATTGATTATGACAAGGGTACCACTCCGGTGCAGTAATGGGGGAGGCTATACATGTGTGGGGAAGGGGGATATATAAGAAATCTCTGTACTTTCTGGATAATTTTGCTATAAACCTAAAACTGTTCTAAAAATAAAATTTATCGATTAAAAATAAAAGATAATAAATAGTCAAAACTCATCACTTTCTAATCATTTTACCAATACCTAAGCTCTTGAAGTTATTTACACCTATTTTATCTGTATGGTGGAAATACCATATGCATGTGCCACTGGGCATCTTTTCCCAAATCCAGGTACAAGTGATGTCACAGTAATAGCTTGGAATCAGCCGTGATGGGAATGTTTATAGAAATTGACAGACGCTACCAATCAGGAAGTAATTTACACTGTTGTGTTGATTGTCTAGACTTCAGAAAGTGATACAGAATAAAGTTAGTGTGTCATGTCTATAGCTGTTACTGGCAAAGAACCCCCAAATCCAAGAAATATTCTCCCAGCCTTTGAAAACCATTATCTGAATCAGCCAAGAAGCCGTCCACATCATTGATCAACTGGCGAAGTCTTCATTGTTTCACTGTTGTCTTCCTTGTTAACATTCCCGTTGGAAGTGAGCTCATTCTTCAATCGCAATGGTAGCTGGCTGTAGATGCGGGAGTTCAACAAAAGTCAAAGAAAGCATTCTGTGATAGTCAAGTGGCCATGTGGCTTGCAATAAAGAGAATTGGTATATTTTATTATGGATAAATCGCACACTATACATCTTTTCATGTCAGTAAAATTTATAACAAACCTCTCCCTGCACACGATTGCCTGACTAGAAGCTTGGGCTAAGCTGCTTGGCTTCCCTCTTTGTCCCTTAAAATAAAAGGTGAAGGAAGCACAACGTGGACTTCAAAATTGAACAGATGAATCGTAGAAGAGCTCTATACGCCAGCACTCTGCCAGACACTCCCCCACCCAACCCTCACAGTGACCTCTGAGGGAGGTGTCTTGTTAATAGTCTGGGTTGCCTTGGAAGCAGGTCCTGACACGAGGAATCAAATGCACGTTGCTTATCCGGGAGATGGTCCCAGGGAACACCGGTAAGAGAATGGGGAAGGCGGGCCAGGAAGGGAAGCCCACCCATAAAAGCGTGTCATCAGCCAGTTCCATCGTGGGTGCGGCAGGGGTCTCGCGGTGATGGGGTAGAGCTTGCACTCGGGACCGCCCCAAACAAGACAAACAAGACGCGGGGGAGCTGGGCTCCTAATTGCCGTTGTTTGAATGCTGCTCTGGGAAACCATTAATTCATTACACTGGATCCCATTATACAACATGGGCCCCCAACCTTTTTTGTGTGAGAACAGAGATAACCTCAGGTCTCCCTGAGAAGGGATGAGAAAAGCAACTCAAACAGAGTTTGGAGATGGAGAGCGAGAAGACAGGGACAGCCGTACTCTCCCAGCACTCGGTTTTTCTCTCCCGTCTCCAGGTTCTTTCTCCTGTTCTCGCCGTGTTCTCAGAAGGCTCCCCCGATGGATGTCAACGACTGCGCGCCCCACTCAGTCTGACGCCCGGGTTTAGGTCCAGTGGGTAGGCAGACAGCCCCTTCCCCAGCGCGCAGGCAAAGGCGGGAGGAGCGCTGGCTGGCTCTGATTGGTCTGGCTGAGTCACCTGACCAACTCTATGGACCAATTGCATGGCAAGTGGAGGGTGATTGGCCAGAATTCTGCCTCCTTCTGGAGAGGCCCACCTGCCGGAGAGGACCCCCACACACACCTATGAGACCAACTATGACAATGGGCATGGTGACTTATGTCCCGTCCGTCCCACAGCTACTCGTTAGGCTCTATAAATTCTATCACACTGGTTTATAAAGTATTCTGAAGAACGTAGAAAGAGGGGTAAGGTGAAGGCCTTATAATAACATGCAAAATGCATCTGATACGTAAGTGAAAAATAGCAGCATATGACCCTGAGCTTACACCAAAGTGTCTTGTCTGTTCACCTTCGTTTCTGTCTCCCTTTATTAAGACTGTGTGGTTAGTGAGGACACGGGGTAGGGATTCTGTTTTGTTCATTGCTGTAAGTCAGGCATCTGGAATGGTGCTTGGAATGCAATAGTTGCTCACTAAATATTTGATGAATGCATTAACTAGTAAAGAGTGTGGACACGTAGGGAAGGGAAGAGCTAATTTGTAAGGGGATGGACAATGTGCATCCTCTGCACCTGCCCCCCACAATTTTTCTAGTTGTATGTGACGTCATTGCAATACATGGATAACAAATAAGGAGAAGCAATGAATGCCAGAACCAAAGTGGGCACCTCATTAAAGCCAGACCATGGGTCTGTTACCTCTGTGACCAGGAAGAATTTAGAAAAACACTCCAGGGTAGCCTGGAGGTACTATCCCAGCACTTCTCAAAGTTTAACGTGCACACTGTAAGACAGATGTGCTGCCAACCTTCGCAGAACTTATGTGCCAGTACAGAGCCTTTCAGCCCTACATGTGCACCTGGGATCTTGTTAAAATGCAAATGCTGATTCAGCAGGTCTGGGGCAAGGCCTGAGATTCTCCATTTTTTAGAAGCTCCCAGATGGCGCTGCTGGCCCATGTCCTGCACATTCAGTGGCAAGGTGCTATCCTAACTCCTGAGAAGGACTTCTTGGAGAGCTGAACACAAGTGTCCTGGGCTGCAAAGGGGCTGCATAGGAGAGCAGAAGAGAGTTGGGTCCAAGCAGAACCTCTCCTAGACAGGAAGTGACTGCATCTCTTACAACAGCTTGGTGTTTGATCGCACACCCAAGTGTGGCTTACTCTCTGGCCCAGCGTTGCCACCTCCTCACCCCTCCCCACTGTGTCCCAGAGCCTAAGCTGAAGATCCTGGTCCCTGTCCTGGTCCAGCAGCTTCTTGTTACTGGCCTCGCCTGCTTCTGTGTGACCTTCTCCTGCGTCTCAGAGCTCACCACCCCCTGCAGGAGACTCTTGCTTTCCTGGGCCACTCTAGCTCTTCAGGGCTGCTGCCAATGTCCTGGCACAAGAAAGGGGCCCACCTTCCCCATCCCACCCCTGGCCCTCCCATGGCCTCCATGCAGGAAGTTTTGACCTGGGGCATGCAGTAGGCTGAGTCCTTCTGCCCCAGCCTCACTGCACGGTCTTCATACACCTCAGTTTCCACATTTGTCAAATGGCACGTAAGCAAAGAACATGAATCAGTTATTCACAAGTGAAGAAGCCCCAAAGACTAATAGGCATATGAAGGCATACTCTTATTAGTAACTAGATAATTGCAAATTAAATCAACAATGTGACATCACTTTACATTTATCAGATTAATCAGAGTTAGAAGGCAGAAAAGAGGAAAGCATTGGCATGTGTGTGGGGAGGTAGGATCCCTTCATGACACTATGGAGTGTCATCCTGGAAGGTCTCAATCAAATTAATTGTATGTGTCTCCTATGACCCAGCAATGCCACTCCTCAGTGTTTGGTCCAGAGAAACTTGCACACAAATCCAGAGGGGGATATTTATGAGGATGTTAATCACATCATTGGTTAGATCTAAGGGCATTGGAGGCAACTTATATGTCCATCATAAGAGAAATGAATAAGTAACACATGCTAGATGTACACACTAAGGAATACCACAGGCAGTTAGAGGCAGACATATGCCAACATGGGGCACGGACAGAGCATAAACACATAGGATTGAATGAAAAAAAGAACTGGCATGATACCTATAGCACAATCATATTTATGTACAATAAAATTACATGGACGCAAAAGTTTTAAAGTAATAAAACATGTTTTATAATAATGGGAGTGTGGGATGGTAAATGGGGGGAAAAAGGGACTATATTAATCAATAATCGTCCATACAGGAACCTAGCATGGACCAGTGGTGACTCGTGGCCATGAACTGTGAAGTATGATTAACTGTGCCCTCTGCACCTTTGGTTCTGAAACAATCAAAAGCCAGGCCTGCAAATCTACAAGGCATGTGTTCTTGGACAAGGTGATTACCCTCTCTGAGATCTGCAGTACTGCACCACCGGGCTGTTGTAAGCCTCAGTGGTAAGATACGTAAAGGACTTAGTCCACAGCCTGGCATCTAGTAGGTGCTTCTTCAATGGAACATAGTAGGTGCTTCTTCGATGGAAATGAGAGGCAGAGTGCCATGGTGGCCCAGCGTGTGGATTCTGGAGCCAAACAGCCAGAGTTCAAACCCCATCTTTGCTGCTTGGTGACAGTGCGACCCTGGCATGTTACTTAACCTTTCTATGCCTCAGTTTCATCATCAGTCACATGAACATAACAATAGCCTGGGGCCTCGTGGGGCCGTTGTGAGGATTCACTGAGTTAATATCTCTAAAGTGCTTAGAACAATGCCTGACACACACTAAATCCTCAATAAGTGTTTGCTTTTGTTGTTCTTATTATCAACTCATTATTAAAAAGAAAGACTGAGTCCTCCTGTAGTTTTTCCCAAAATTGAGACTCTACACTTTCACGAGTCTATGAGATGCCTGTAATATGCTCAATAGAACAGGGTGGCTCGCAGGAGAATGAATTACTCAGTAGAGTCATTTTCTCTTGTCATTCCAGAAACCTGAGTGAGATGGTCATTGCTTTTGCAAGAAGCCCTGGCGAGTGGCTGGAGGCAGGGCAATGGGGCAACACAGGACAGGGCGGCAGGTGTGTGCACCTGACTCGGGGCCAGTCCCACCCCCAGCCCCGCCCCAGCCTCCTCTCCACTGGTGGGGGCAGCACCGCTGGGGTCGCCACCCCAGGACCCAGAGAAAGGCCTCATCCCCCACTTGCCAGGGGCGTCCATGGTCATATGGCAATGATTTGGAACTCCAGGCTGCAGGGTTCTCGAGGCAGGAGCAGGCTAAGATTTCCATAAACACGAGCGCAGAGCCATTTATGGGTCTTACTAGAAATTTTATTGGCGTTTGGTCGTGTTGGCATTGTGCGTGCCTTCAAATGTAAATTAGATTACTGGCAGTAGATTCAATTTAGCGGTAAAAATGTAAAAGGAGTTGAATAGGGCTGAGGATGAAACAATGCAATGACTGTTCTTGGGTCAACAAAGGGTGAAATCACCAAGCCAGCACACTGTGTGGAGGGGGCGGGCTGATGTGGCGGGTCGAGAAGGAACACAGGACATCTCCTCCACCACTTGGAAGTCAGATGAACTTTGTCCCGACGGCCACCTGAGTTTCCTGTTCCCCTGGAACGTGCAAGGCTCCGTGTAAATGCAATAATTTTGCCCCCATAAACATGAAACACACACCGCATGGATTTTTGAGGAAATATAGTAATTGCAAATTTGAAAAGAAAGCCCACACATCCAGGGCTTAAGAAGTTCTGGCTGACGAGCAGCACCATTAACAGCTGACATTTATTGAGCACTTACTGTGTACCATGCACTGTGCCAAGGGATTCTCAACAACATTCTTTGAAGTAGGTGCTTCTAGTAGCTCCGTTTCATAGACGAGGGAACTGAGACAGAGAGAGTTGGAGTGATTCGCCCAAGACTACCCGGTTGGTAAGCGACACAGCTAGGACTTGAACCCAGAGCCTGAGCGTCTAACCATTACATTTTAATTCTCATGAGAAATTCAGCATACGAAGTGCCCGTGTTCTTTCTATATGGGCTTGCACTGGTGTGTGTTCACACACATGGCTAAGTGTGTATGTGTGTGTATGTGCAAGTAGGTGTGCGTGCGTGCATGCATGAGTGTGTCTGCATGTGGGTAGGTGTGTGGGCGTGTACCGAGTCAGTGTATGTGTGTGAGTGTGCGTGCATGGGGTATGTGAGGGGGTAGGTGTGTGCTCACATGAGTGTGTGCACACGTAGATAAGTGTTCTGCACGTGTGAATGTGTATGGGGGTCAGTGTATACGTACATGCATGGGGGGTGTGTGCACGTGGGTAGGACTGTGTGCACATGTGGATGCGCATGCTGGTGTGTGTGCACACACACATGAGCGCAGTGCAGGTTGATGGAGGTGATGATGGCGTCTGACTGGGGAGTTGGGGGAGGGATGCTGTGGGAGCCTTTGCTGCAGGCAGGCGGCCCACAAGGCCTCATCCACAGGGAAGGCTGGGTGACATCACGGTAGAGTCAGGGTTTCTCGCCCTGATAATGCAGCTGCAGGTCCCTGATCAGCCAGCTGAGCCTCGGCTAGAAAACTGGGAGAGGAGTCATTTCTAAAGTCCCTCAAGTGCCAAGATCCGGGGATTCCGTCATAAAACCAGAACTAGGGGAAGGTGGGGAGCACTGCTGCACTGGTCCCTCTTCCTTTTGTACTTCCCCACCCCGGTGCTCTGCTCCTCCCCAGCAGCAGGGACACCCTGCGGTCTACATCTTATCTATTTTCATCAGGACCCTGAAGAGTGGGTGTTATCCTCACTTTCCTGAAGAAGACACTGAGGCTCAGAGTGGTGCAATGACGTACCCAAGTTCACACAGGACTGCAAATCCTCAGCTAGAGAAGCCTGAGCTGTGAGGATGTCTGAGAAATTGTGTGGCCACAAGAATGTGGGCTTCCTGGAGGCAGGACCAGACTCTGTCCTGTGCAGTAGCATTCCTCCAGTGCTGAACAAATGGCAGCTATGATCATTGGGGTTGTAGGTCACCCTAAAGCCCTAGGGAACCTGTATGTGGCTGCTTAAAAATCCACGGAGGTTTCCAAAGATGTGGCTTGAGGGTATAGTGCCTTATGTGCAAATTTTCTCTAATGGTGAACTTCAGGTACCGTGGCAGGCCCACGGGACCAGTGTCTGCAGGCAGAAACCCTTGCCAATGCCTTCAAACCACCTCCTCGATGCGGCCTTTCTTCCTGGTGTGAACGGCGACATCCTATTGATGAATTGGTTGTGTCCAGAGGAGGTCTGATGTCAGGCTGACTGTCTGCAGCACAGAGTTTGGGTCCTGGCTCTGTTACAAACAGTGGCATGACCCTGAACAAAGTCATTTTCCCATTGGGGGGCCTGAACTATCTTCCCTGTACTGTGAAAGCTTGGATAAAGTGACCTTTCTCTATGACACTTGAGATGAAGCTAACAGGGAAATAGAAGTTTCCAGACCCCGAGGACAGGGCAAGCTACATAATTCTTAGGGCCGAGAGAGAGTAAAAAGGCAAGGCCCCTGGCGGTGGTGGAGCATGAGGCAGAGTCTAGGTCCCAAGTCACATGCCCGTGAAGCTGGCCCTGCCAAGGAGACTTCCCAGAGACCCAGGATGCACCTTCTCTGGGGACAGGGAGCAATTTTCAGCAGGGCAACATTCCCTTTTGCCTCCTCTCTCTGGGATAGGCTGGGTCATTCCAAAAATCAAAATTCAAAAGACGAGAGGCAGTTTGAACCCTCTGTTGTTTGGAAAATAAAACTCTTTACTGGTGCAAGAAAAAGAGGCAACCTTTGCAGACATCTTCCTTAAGGTTCATCTGAGGCAAAACCTTGTCCAAATCCCTCTGAATGTGCAGCTGCCCAGCGGCCAGCATCCTGGGTTCAGTGCTTCTCTCTCCCAGGCTCAGTTTTCTCATGTGCAAATTTGATGGGGGTGGACCAGACTGATCTTCCCCCAAAGTCTCCTTCCTCTTAAATGTATTTATCGATACCCCAATGCAGGCAAAATTATCATTAAAACCATTAAAGCTTTTTATCACTTTTTTTGCCCATCTGGTGCCTCAGGTGGAAGTTCATGACATTTTCAAGATTAAAAATGGATCAAAGCAGTCATGAGTGTGAGCATGGAAAACTTGGAGAAGCCATCAGTCCATGATTAGCCACGCAAACCCAGGTTCCTGCACAACACGAGGCTATGGAGTCGCTACAAATGGTGTAGAAGAATTAATGGTACAGAAAGATACTGAAGCTATATGGAGGAGTAAATAAAATAGGTTTAAAATGGCGTGCATGACATAATTCTACTTGAAGAAGAAAACATTTGTATAATAACATTTATAAATTTCCAATATATGTATGCAGAAAGAAGGGATAGGCCCCAAACACTAAACATGATTATTTCTGGGTGGTGGCACCATGTGCTTTTTACTTTTTCCCTTATCTATAGTTTATCTTAATTTCCCACCATAAGCATGTGTTACTCTTGAACAAAAATGACCAGCATCTGCCTGCTTTATCTAGAAGCTGAGCACCCAGGAATTTGTTCATCTCAGTTTTGCTGTTGGCTCTTCTTGCTTCAGAGCGCTTTGGGAGTGGATGGGGGTAGGGGCAACTTCCTCCGGAGAAGGGGTGGGCTGCTAAAGCGCTTGATCTCTTTTACGGGGTTCCCACACACACGTCGGCTTTCTCCACGGCCCCTGGCACTAGTGGGCACCTGCCGCCACAGACGCACAGGCCGGCCCTGCAAGCCTCGGGGCTCAACACTCTCTGGCCACCGGCCCCAGGCTTCGGGCTGGGGAGGCAGCCCAGCCCCCAACTGGGCCCTCCACCTGAAAGAGATTAGCCGGGACCACCAGAAGTCTGCAACCCTAATCGCGGGGATTTTGTTTCTTGTTTCCTCAACGAGCTCCTCCAGGTGTTCCTGGTGATTAGCCGCGGCCTGGGCGGCTGGTCACTCACTGTGCCACCATTGTGTCCCCGGGCCTGTTTCCCCGCCACGTGGCCTTTGGGGACGACCCCAAATAAAAATGGCGAGAGCAGACTGCCAAGTGGCGGGACCATTTACGGGCGGGACGTGCGAGGCCGAGGGGCACACCCGGAGGGATTTACAGCTCTGCCTCGTGCCCCAGCCCACGGGGACTCATTTGCTCCCAGGCGTCTGGCTGGTCTCCTTCACGGAGTGGTGACACCTCTGTGACGCAGGCCTGGCTTGGCTTGGGGATGCATGTTTTCCTTCTGGAGGGCTTGGTTTTGCTTTCCTGCTGGGATGGCCTCTAAATCCCCCTGATTGCCCCCGAGTGGGGAATGAGATGGTCTGTTGCACAGACAGCTGCCCCCACCCCGGCAGATAAGCAGGGAGGGCTCCCCAGCCCCTGAGTGTCTCGTGTTGCAAACACGCCCTCCCCGCCCCTCTCGCCACTGAGGAAGGCTTTGTCGGAGCAGTGGAGGAGACCAAGAAGTCCCCAAGCAGAAACCGGGTGGGTGTGCGCGGGGAAGGTCCAGTCTGGGTCCCCTCTGCCCTGGGATCTGCGCATTTTCTAACGCTACAGTCGCAACAGGGTTTAAGAAGCAGGAAATAAAGGAAGGGAGGAAGGAGAAAAGACAAAGATGAGAGAGACACTCGGAGCTGTCCGCTACTCCTGATCCATCCCCTGCCCTTCTTGGGTGGGAGCTTGAGGAGCCCACAAACCCTGCAGTCCCCAGACCCAAGCTCCCGGTGGCCTTCCAGGGGCCGAGAAATGCTCAGAACAACACGCAGAATCGTCCTGGACGGTATTCACTGCTTCCCCCGGGTTCCCAAAGGCTCACGGTGCGCCGTTCAGAATCGCCGCCCTAGTTCATCCCCGTCCGATACACGGGAAACTCAGGCTCCGTGAGGGGCGGCCGGCCCCAAAGTCACATGGTGGATAAGTGGCAGAGCCAGCACCACACACCCTGAGGCCGGGTTAGGACGTCACTGGGGGTTGGCGCCAACTCGGAGGTCATGCCCTACTCAACAAAAACAAAAATAAAAGCAGCCGCTGCGCATCAGACGCTGCTCGGAGCATTTTACATGTAATAATTCTTTAATTCTCAAAACAGTCCTACGAGGTAAGTTAATATTATTGTCTCCATTTTATACACGAGAAAACTGAAGCCCAGAGGAGCTAGTCACTTGCGCAAAGTCACGGAGCCAGGCAGCTGGCCGCAGAGGCTGCACTCGAGTGAGCGAGGCTGAGACGACGGGCAGAAGCCGTGTGCGCTTTGGAGATTCAAACTCTGGTTCTGCTATCGACTCTCGAACTTTCTTCTCCCCTCTGAGCCTCAGTGCCCTCATCTGGAAAAAGGGTGCCACCATTTCTACCTCTCCTTTCTTGGAAGGATCAAGTGAAATAAAGTAGAGAAGGCCCCTCGCCTGGTGCCTGGCACACCGGGCTCCCGAAAAATGAACACTCGAACCAGATTGAGAGGACGCCAAAGCGCTGCCACTGTTTCCAGAGCAGGAGCCGTGCCCAGGACGAGGGAGGTCGGGCTCTGAGGAAGCAGAGAGAGGTGACTGGGAGGTTAGAAGGCTGGCTTGGTCTCATCCTAGGGGCAGGGTCTGCCGCAGGGCTTTGAGCAGAGACGCAGGATTTGGTCACGGCTCTGCAAAGGCATCTGACTCGGGGTGGTGATCTGCATGGTCTCACTCCCAGACAGACGCTGCTTCTTAGATCCTTTTCGGAGCCGTCATTCAGGCAGGAGTCTCCGTTTTGGCGTCTTAGAGGCTGTCTCCCGCACCCTCGGTTTGAGCAGTGCCTCATCTCCAAAGTGAAAGCCCATTACTGGGGGTGTCCCTCTCCTCTCAGCCAGCCTCCCTCCTGCCAACCCACAGATACCAGCCTGTTAGTGACCCTGATCCCTCGAAGAGACCTGGAAACAAAGAAATAACGAGGAAGGTAATTTCCAAACACCGAGCCCAGCGCTGTGACGCCATTGTGTAGGCACAGGGGACTGCAGACAGCTCTGTTCAGATCTAAGGTGAGGGCAGGTCGAAGATTTTGACAATCTGGGGCATGGTTTTGCTCAAAGTGGTTAAGGCAGGACCAGCCTGTTCTTCCAGAACTCCTCAGTGCCCAGCAAATGTTCAGACCCTTTGCCTGGCATTCAAGCCCTTTCAGCCCTCACCCCAACTGGCATTCTGCCCTACAAGCCCATCAGATGGAACTGTTCTTTTTTTTTTTTTAAATAGAGAAGATGAGGTCTCAATATGTTGCCCAGGCTGGTCTCCAACTCCTGGCCTCAAGCGATCCTCCCACCTCAGCCTTCCAAAGTGCTGGGACTACAAGCATGAGCCACCACACTCAGCCTATTTTTATTTTTTCATAGAGATGGGATCTCACTATGTTGCCCAGGCTGGACTCAAACTCCTGGGCTCAAGTGATCCTCCTGCCTCAGTCTCCTGAGTAGCTGAGACTACAGGTGAAACTGTTCCATCTCCAGCCTGATGTCCTTCCCCTGCGTACTTGAAGGTCCAAGTCTAAATTGTCCTTCAAGACACTTGCACACGCCCCCTTCGCAGTCTCAGTGAACCTGGCCTCTTTGTGCCGCTCTCATGACATTGACGCTGTGTTAGTGACTTGTCACCTCCCCTAGCCTGAGTGCTCCTCGAGGATTGGGCCATGGATTCGTAAACTCTCAGGAGTTCAAAGGCCCCAAATTCACCTGGGCAGGCCCCTGTCAAGGTATGAACTGCTTCCACACTACCCAGCCCTGTGTCTGATCTCCATCTATAAGGACAGAGGGTACTCTCCTCTCAGGGTGGCCATTCCACGCTAGACACTCCTGCTGGTCTGCATTAGTTATCTTCTTTCACAGATGAGGACACTGAGGCACAGAGAGGTTCTGTAGCTTTCCTAAAGCCACACAGCTAGTAAGTGGCAGGGATGGAATTTGAGCCCAGGAGGCCTGGCTCTTAAACACTCTACTGTCTTAACTAAAGTAAGCACCACGATGTCCCAGAAAGTTCTTCCGAAGACTCAGTGGAAACCTACTTTCTACTCATCTGGTCTCTTTTATTCAACATCCCTGAAGAATAAGCTTGATCTTGAGTTAATCTTTGTATCTCCTGCCACAAAACCTAGCACAAAGCAAAAGCACAACAATTTTATGGAATAAATTATTCATTTTTTGATGAAAGTAAAGTTTAATATCACCTTAAGATCAGTGAAGTGCTTCTATACACATCAACTACTCTGAGCCTCCCAATAGGACAAAAAGAACTAAAAAATGTTTTACACTGTTTTCAGCAGTCCTATTGTTAAGTAATAATCTCAGTGTTGTTATTGTGAAATATTGTGTGCATATTTAGGGAAATGGCAAATATTAATAAGTGATTACCTTTTAAAATAAGCAGCTGTCAGTCCTTCGGAAATGGTGACCTGCTCTAAGAGCTGTGTCTACTTCAGGCCTCCAGGAGATAGTCCGGGCGGTATTTTAGTGTATTGAGCAAGATGCACAATCCGACCGGTGTTTGTCTGCAACAGCCTAGGAGAGAGCCCATTGGCAAGGAGGGGTGACTTAAAATTCCCCCATTCCCCTTCCTGCCCTGAGCTCCTCGAAGGAGAAGGGTGTGCCTCGTAGAAGGAAGGTCAGACACAAACTCAGTGGGTGTGACAACGGCCTGAGCACGCAGGGGAGTTTCTTAGGGTTAGGGTGGTGTCGGGAGGCACGTGGTCAGGGATGGGTCTGGCTTCAGAGAAGCCACATGTGTAGTGTTGACCTTAGCGTTTGACCCCTGGCTGCAACTGCTGGGCAGCACAGGGCTTTCTGGCCTCCCTGAGCAGCATCTCTGGGCTCCCCTCCCAGCCTTTTAGGTAATGCTCCCTTGTTAATAGGATCATGATATTAGGACTGGGAAGGAACAAAAGATTACTTTGTGCACCAGCCAACTGAGTCTGCATCAGCCTGGATTTAATTTGGGGAGATGTGTAGCCAGCTAATTCTTCTATAGTAGATGCTACGTGTACACAGCAACTCCCTGATTGACAAAATCCGTGTGCCCCAAACCCTGCCTGGCCTTGAGTCCACCTGGGCCTCAGAAGGGACGTGGGAAGTACAACATCTTGAGGCCCTCTTGCTGGCTATGCATTCTGCAGGGCCCCCGTCCCGGTTTCTAGGCTGGGAACTCGCAGAAGGCAGTGTAGGATAGTGGTCACACCCATGGGCTTTGAGCCCAAACTCCTTGGGTTCAAATCCCAACTCTGCCTCTTACAAACCATGGGTCTTGGGGTTGGCTTAACCTGTCTGAGCTTTATTCCTTCATCTGCAAAGATGTGATAATGGATAATAATCCATTTCACAGGGTAGGTAAGATTAAATGTGTTGCTATTAATATATGCAGAATGCTTAGAACAGGCACTTAGGAAGCCCATTACGTGTTTATTTACTGTTATTTTTATTTCTTTTTAGGCCAATGGAAGTAAGAAGGAAGTGGAAGAGATGCATCTGAGAAAACATTTGAGGGGCCTTGGGGATCGACTGGACCCCAGGGTCACAGGTGGCTGTGCAGGGAGTGGGGTTGCTTGGAGGGATAGCAGACCTTGGGGGAGAGGCAAGTTTGGGGTAGGGGGAGGCTGGACTCTGCTTTGCCTGATACGGTCCACCAGAACGGAGGTGCCATGGACAGGTGGACAGGTGTGCTCGGAGCTGAGCGGGAGCCTCTGGCTGCATTAGCATCCCGGGAAGCCAATGGCCTGCAAGCTACCCCTCTGTTCACAGCTGATTTCGCTTGAGACTTCACGTGGATTTTGTTTTTACCTCCTAGCATGGCTGTGATTTAATTCAGAAACAGCGTGCCCCTCACTGCTCCCACTCTGGCCCAGCAGTGGGGAGAAGCAGGTATTGCGGGGAGCTGTGCTCTGTGCCCCAGTGGCACTCACACCTGCTTCCAGGTGCCATTTGCACCTCCCCTGCAAGAGCACAAAGCAATCCTGAAGCTCACACATCCTTGAGAGGAATGGGTCCTTGTCCTCGTGCAGAGATGGAGGAACTGAGGCTCAGAGATGGCAAAGTCTCACTGACAGTCACGGCTGGCACATGGTGGAGCAGAACCCCTGCCCCTTCCACCCTAATGTCAACCTCACATCATCCAGACAGGGGTGGGCTTGTTCTGCTCAGTTTTCTCTGCCCGAGGAGGCAGGGAGAGATCTTCCTCTTCCAGCCATGTATGCAAAAGAGGTCCCCGCTCTTGTGTGACAGGAGCTGCATACGTGATTGTTCAGAGCAAGAGCAAATCCCTGACAGCCCCCAGTGCCAAACACGGGAGCGTGCCGGATTAAACTGGAGGGCACAGGCCCAGAGGGCATCTTCACTCCCATGACTGCTCCTCTGCCGGGTGGCTGGACCAGCTGGGCGCTGGCTGGGCGTCTCTTTCTCTCTCCACGTGGCCTGCGTGGACCTCTTCACAGATTCGCAGTCTCAGAGTAGTTGAACGTACTACACAGCAGCTGCTTCCCAGGGGCAGGAAACTGCCAGTCCTCTAAGGGCTGGTACTGGGGCTGGTACACAGTTGCTGCTGCTGAGTTCTGTTGGCCAAAGCAAGTCAAAAGTCCACTTCTGATTCACTGTGGCGGAAATAGCTGTGCGAAGCAACATGTGCTCACAGGGCAGGGGAGCCATCTGTGGAGTTTACCTGGACCACCGCGGGCAGGTGGACACCCAGCTTCTGCCGCTGGCTGGCGCGTGTGTGTGCTATATGCTGGAAACATTTCTATTAAAAAGCGTATCTCCCAAAAAGGTGCTGCTTAATATCGCTTTCACTGAGCAGTTCCTCTGTGCTGGACCACTTTATATGCTTTCTCCCATTTGACTGCCTCAGTTTCCTTGGTTGTCTGCACTATTTTTTTTTTTTTGAGACAGAGTCTCACTGTGTTGCCCAGGCTAGAGTGCTGTGGCGTCATCCTAGCTCACAGCAACCTCAAACTCCTGGGCTCAAGCGATCCTCCTGCCTCAGCCTCCCGAGTGGCTGGGACTACAGGCATGTGCCACCATGCCCGGCTAATTTTTTCTATATATTTTTAGTTGTCCAATTAATTTCTTTCTGAGTCTCTTGCTCAGGTTGGTTTCAAACTCCTGAACTCAAACAATCTGTCCTCCTCCGCCTCCCAGAGAGCTAGGATTACAGGCGTGAGCCACCGTGCCCGGCCTCTGCACTACTATTAACCTCATTTTACAGGTGGAGAGACTGAGACACAGTGGCCACCTGTCCACTAATCCCTCTTCTAGGCGTTTATTCTAATGAAACAATTAAGACTAGTTATGAGATGTCCATTACAACATTGTTTATACAGATTGGTTAAGTAAATTTTGAAATATTCATATAACAGAATATCGTGCAACAGTAGAAAAATGTTGATATGCAGTGACCGGCTCAATATAGTAAGTAAAAACTGGGTAATAAAACAATGCATATAATATCCTCCCATTTGGGACAAAAATATATTCAAGGTCCTAAAAGTGGCTTTTTCTAGGGTGGGATTATGAGTAGGAGTATTCTGTCTTTTTGTTAATTTGTGGTTTCTTCTCTTTCTACAATGAATATGTATTGTATTCGAAGTAAGAGAAAAGCAATGCAAGTTGACACCTTGAATTGGTTAAAAAAAAAAAAAAAAGAAAGAAAGTTTTCTGCTCAAATGAGAGAGGTAACAGGTAACTGGAAAATCGCCCCGGGCAGATGGACTCCTCCCTTGACCTCCTCGACCAAATTCAAGGTCTCATAATTGGGCAAATGCTCACGTGGCTAAACAAAGCCCAGCCCACTGTGGGGTTCTCTGCAACGCCCAGCTGCTGTCCTGCCTCTGCAGGGGGACCATGGCTGTGCCCACCCGGCCAGTTTCATGCACTGGGTGCTGGACTACAGCTCCTGGAAGACCTCACGGTCTGCAGGGATCCGCAGATGTGGGAGGGTGGGTAAGGTCTCCTCACCTGGCCTTCGGTGACAATTCTGCTTATTAACCTCCTGTTCCATTTTCTACCACCGATCACACCAGATGGTGACCTTTTTAGAGCCTGCTCCCTCAGGCAACCTCCTGACCTCTTTCTTTCTCCCTCTTTCTCTCCCTGTCCCTCTCTCTGCCAGGTGGAATTCTAAGAAAGTCCCCCAAATTCCCAGCCCCTGGTGGACGCATGCCTTCTCCCATTCAATCAAACATGGACACAGGTGTTGCTGTGAAGGGATTTTGCAGATGTGATTAAGGTCTCATGTCAGCTGCCCTTAATTAAGATAGGGAGCTACCCTGGTGGGCCTGACCTAATCAGGTGGTCAGAGACCGTGTCAGAGATCCAGAGCATGGGGGCCAGGCTCCATGAGGAGAGGGACTGTGTGTGTCTTCTCTACTGCTGCGCTTCCTGTGCCTGGCACACAGTAGGTGGTCTTTAAAAATGTGTTGAATAAAAAATGAATGAATACAGGGATAAGTGCATGTGTTAAGTCCCTGGTGGCAGACTTCATGCAGAGACTATTCAAGGAGACTTCGCTTTTTGGTAACGCACTTAATAAAGATTGGCTCTAAAGTAATCTTAGGCAGAAACTGGGAATAAATATGCTAATAAAAGATATAACCAAACTAGAGTAGTCTGCTGTGGTATGAGAATGCAGATATTGAAAGATAAAACATCCAGACGATGCCGGACCCACAACCAGCCCGTTGGCCACTTCTGGCTAAGAGCAGTCATTGATCTCTTGGTGAAAAGGAAGCTGGAAATCGATGTAGCAGCCCCAGTGGCCCCGCTGTGGTACGGAATCACACCAGGGTGCGCCCTGGCAGTGTGCATGACCCCCTGTAGTGTGGGTGTCTGCCATCCTCAGTGAATCCTGTTGTCATCTTCATCAAATGGGGATAAAGGCCCTCTGGGGTGCAGCAGGCATGGGGTTTCGGCTGGTGGGCCCCACTTCCCCATGACCCTAAGACCCACTGTCATACAGTGTCATACACTGCTGGTGGGAACGAGGAGGGTTGCAACTTTTGTGGACGGCGGTTTGGCAAGATGTGTTATGGGCCTTAAGTATAGTCATGCCCTTTGACCCTATAACTCCACTTTGAAGAATCTACCCAAAAGCTATGGTCAGAAGTGTGCACTAAGACATCAACATGAGGTTTCGCACATACGTTTATTTTTAATAGCAGGAGAGTGGAAAAATGAAATAATCAAATATCCAACAAAAGACTGGATAAGTAAATCATGGTTATCAAATATTTCTCAGCTGGTAAAAATCATGTTTCCAGGGAAAATGTAATAGCATGGGAATGTGCTTACAATGTAACTTTGGGGAGGAGGTATGACTTTTTCACATTTAAAAAAATAGAAACGTTTAAATACTAGAAATGTGACATAAGAAACTTTTATTTCAAAGTGATACAGCAGCCCATACATTATCTTTCATGAGTCCTAAAGACTCATTTGTACAGTCTTGAAATTTCTTAACAAAGATACAGCCATTGGAGGTCTATTTATTTGCCTGTTATAATCTCATTCATACTTTGCAGTTTGTCGCATGGATTTAGTTTACATCCACATGTATATATTAATGTGACATTCAAAACACACACACCATACACACCTGTACTTTGTTCAAAAGACAGAAAAGTTTCACAATGTAATTTTAAATTAAAAAAAAACTCACAAAATACAAAACTGAGTATATGGAATGAGTCCTCTTTTGCTAAAGAAACATTCAAACACAATTACTCCAAGGACCTATCATCAAATAATTGGTGGAGATTACCTACATCTGATAAGATTATAAATTACTTTTATTTTTATCAGTACTTTCAAATTTTCTACCATAAGCATGTGCTGCATTTATATTTAGAATAAAACAATAAACAAGTTTTAGTCCCAAGAGAAAAAAGCCCTGTTGCTCTAGGGCGACATGTGAGGGAAACCACCGCCCACTGCGGAACTGGGCTTAGCAAAGTGTTCTATCTGGTTGGGCTTTCACGCAACATTGTCCCTGTGGGTGAGTTAGGGCGGGTGTGTCCCTGTGCATGAATTAGAGTGGTCACTCAGCTGCTCTAACAAGAGAGAATTTTGTTTCTCTTTCTGGTATTGATGCAGAGGTAGATGAGCGGTCCCAGGGCTGGTAGTTGGTTTTATTCCACTAAGTCATCAATAAACCAGCGCGGGCCGGGCGCGGTGGCTCACTCCTGTAATCCTAGCACTCTGCGAGGCCGAAGTGGGAGGATCGTTTGAGTTCAGGAGTTCCAGACCAGCCTGAGCAAGAGTGAGACCCTGTCTATACTAAAAAAATAGAAAGAAATTAGCTGGACAACTAAAAATATATATATAAAAAATTAGCTGGGCATGGTGGCGCATGCCTGTAGTCCCAGCTACTCGGGAGGCTGAAGCAGGAGGATCGCTTGAGCCCAGGAGTTTGAGGTTGCAGGAGCTAGGCTGATGCCACGGCACTCTAGCCTGGGCAACAGAGTGAGGCTCTGTCTCAAAAAAAAAACGAAAAAACCAGTGGATGCAGCAACTCTGCCATCTTCAACACACAATTCCCAGCTCTGTGTCCCTGGTGGCTGCTCCAGTTGTTGCCAGTGGGAAGAAGGAAAAGAGGAGTGGAGGACAAGCAACTTTCTTTCTAAGGCTATGCCTGGAAGTTGCATCCTTCTGCTCACATTCCATCGGGCAGAAGTGAGTCCCAAGGGCACTTCTAGCTGCAAGGGAGGCTGGAACCTGGGGTCCTGCTGGTAGCAACCGCCCTGCTGATGCAATGGGTCCCTGTGAGTGAGTGGATAGGTGGGCAGGGTTGCAGTAATTACAATGACAAAAGAAAGAAGGAGAGAACAGATACTGGGGTGTGATGAGCCATTTGAACAAAGTAAGGAAAACAGCCAGCCAGTGGGCACAGAACACTCAGCTACCTTTTCCGAGCCAGTGTAAAAAGTACCATATCCACCTATACGGGACGTCCCCCAGAGATTTCTGGCACAGTCAGCGTTGAGTCAGTCTGCCTGTGTCCTCTTTCCACCACAACTGCGAGACTCACCGCAGACAACCTGCAGGAAGCCCTCACAGGCTTGAATTCAGACAACGTAAGCATTTTTCTCACAGCCACAGATCTTGTAGCCACAGTGCCTCTTACTAACTCTCCCCCAAGGCCGTGTGTACTTGTCTAACGTTCAATTCAACCAAATTTTACGAAGCACCAATTCTACGATGGGCATAGCATCTCACACGTTATTCCCTTGCATCCTCATGGTAACCTGGGAGCAATGTATTACTAGCCCCATTTTAACTATGGGGAAACAGAGGCCAGGCAGCAAGAGGCCAAGCTGGGAGCTGAAGCCAGCTTTTCCAGCTACAACGCTGGCGAGCTTCCCCCCACAGCACAGCTGCCTTTTTCTTCAAAGCCTAGAAAGGTTGATGGGCCCTGCGACCTCCCCTGAAAGCCCTGCAGAAATGACCTGCCAAGCCTGCCTGACTGAAGTAGTCATGGTCCTCAGCTTCCTGGAACAAACACCCTCTCCTTCCCGAGTGGGGACCAGCCGGTTAATCCACCCTTTATTTCAGGCAAGGCAGTGCCCCACCACCCATAAATCATTCTCCAGCCCTTTCGATTGGGCAACTCTCCTGCAGACATGCAATGTCCCACGCAGGGTGACTGTGTAGCCTTCTGGACCCCATCAGTCAGGCAAAGCAAAACCAGGAATGTCACGTGGAGCTGCAAACCTAAAATAGATTATAGTCAGGACCCAAACACACCACCGGGAGAGGAGAGGGGTGGTGAACTTTAACACACAACCTCAAAGTGCAGTTTTAAAGTTTCCAGGCCTTGCAAATGAATGAAACAGTGCCACTACCCACCGTGGCGGTCCACGAGGATCCTTGCTGTGGGAGCTGGTTCGCAACAGTAATTTCTATTTTTACTTTTTGATCAAATTCTGGATGGGGCATAATATAGGTCCCTGGAAGGTGCATGCTGGAAGTTTACCTGCGTCTGTTACCAGATTTTGTGTTGTTGAGAAAGGATGCTTAAAACTCAACCCTTAATTGCTCTGAGAAACAACTCCCTGGAGAGGGGATATTTTATTTAATAAAATACAACATCCCTTGGTTCCAGGAACAGACACTAAAATAAAAGAAAGGAAGAGAAGAGGACAATGATTTGCCATTTACTCGGTGCCTGCTCTGTGCCACTCACAGCGCTAGGCACTTCACGTATACTGTCTTGTTCGTTCGTTGGTAACGATGTCTTTATTTTACCAAAGAGGAACTTGAGGGTTTTCATAGTAAAAGTCTGAGCTCACCTCATACAGAAGAGGTGAAATGTGGATTTTAGCCCTGGCTTGTAATATAAAATAATAGCTCCTATTGAGGGCTTGTGTGTGCCAGGCCGCGGTCTAAGAAGCCTTCCTAGGTTTGATCTCATTTATTCCCCTCATCAACATTGTGAGAAAGGCTCCATAATTATGTCCATTTTATAAATGGGAAAACCAAGGCCCAGCAGAGAGAGGTGCAATATCGTGCCCCAGGGCAAACAGGTGGGAGCTTGCAAGCCAGGATGTGAGCATAGGCGCCCTGCCCTGCGCCACCTACCTCAGCCACCACACCGCCTCCCCGCAAAACTGTGCAAGGCTGTGTTAAGGACGTGTGGTTCTGTTGGAGCCAAATGAGAGGGGCCTTCGGTGACCCTTTCACCCAACCTCCCTGTTACGCTGCTGGGCTAGCTCAGGCAGGGACAGGGACGCAACTAGCCCAAGGTCTCAGGCTGTGCAGCTGCACCACTGGGACTTGGCCCTGGGACCAAACTCTGGGACTCCTTTCCACTACCTCACACCATGTCTTCATTCCTGGGTTGGCCGCCATTTAGTTATCGGTAGCCAATAGAAACAGAATGGGAGCCACAAATGCAAGCTATAGATGTAATTTAATTTTTTTACTGGTCAAATTTTTAAAAATTAAGCAGGAACAGCTGAAATGAATTTAAGTAATATGTTTTTTAACCCAACACATCCAAAATATAATCATTGCAACGTACAATCAATGTAGCGATTATTTAGAAGATATTTTACGTATTTTTTGTAGTAAGTCTGAAATCTGGTGTGTACTTCACACTTACAGCACATCTCAGATTGAATGAGCTACATTTCGAGAGCTCAGTGGTCACACGTGGCCAGTGTCTACCTTACTGGGCAGCGCAGCTCTATGGCCCCATTATTCAAGTGTGGTCCATGGACCAGCAACATCGGCAGTCCCTGGTAACACGTGAGAAATGGGGAGTCTCAGGCCCCACTTAAGACCTCCTGAAACAGAATCTGCATTTTAACAGGATCCCCTGAGAAATGCATGTGCATATTTGTCTGAGAAGTGCTGCACTATAGTTCTTATCCTTTTTTGAAACGAGTCCCAAGAACCCTTTGGAATAGTCGAAAACCACGGGATCTTCTTCCCAGAAAAAATATTAATATGCGAATGTGTACAGATTTCTGCTTATAATTCCAGAAACTCCCTAGCTCTTGGAAGCCCAACCAAAGATGCCTAGTTCTATAGATTCAACGTTAAGAATCCCAACTCTGGAACAGTGGTTTTCAAAAAGAAAAAAGAAAAAAATTGTAAGCAGTGCAAACTTCCCTCTTATTTAAAGCTCCATGCATATAATGAGCCGCCGTGGCTGACCGGGAAGCAGCCCCATTCCTGTGTGGTCTGCCTTCCCTCCATCCAACCCCCTGAAGACTTTGAGGGTACCTATAAAGTCAGGATTCTCTAGAGAAATAGAACCAATAGGAGAGAGATGTATAGAGATAGATAGATATGCACACCTGGAAACGTTACTGAGCTTTTAAACTGTGGTACATCCACACAGTGGAATACTATTCGGCACTCAAAAGAAATGAGCTATCAAACCGTGAAAAGATATAGAGGAATCTTGAATGCCTGTCACTGAGGGAAAGAAGCCAATCTGAAAAGGCTACGTACTATGTGATTCCAACTATAAGACATTCTGGAAAAGGTAAAACTATGGAGACAGCAAAAAGCTCAGTGGTTGCCAAGGATTTGGGGGAGGGGGCAGTGAAACTCTTCTGTGTGACACTATGATGGTGGCCATGTGTCATACATTTGTCCAAACCCATAGAATGTTCAACCCCAAGAGTGAACCCCAATGGAAACTATGGACTTTGGGTGAAGATGACCCGTCAACGCAAGTTCATTAATTGTAACAGGTGCGCCGCTCCGGAGTGGGATGTCGATAACGGGGGCGGCTGTGCGTGTGTGGGGCAGGGGGACACAGGAACTCCCAGTACTTCTTGTTCAATTTGCTATGACTCTGTTAAATAAAACTGCTCTAAAAAATGAAGGCTACTTTTTAAAATTATTGAGCTGTATACTTTGTGCACTACACAATAAAAAAGGAAAACATGTTCTTCTTCACAATAACATTAACTAGCATTTACTTAGGGCTACAAGAAGTCAGACCCTGTTCTAGTTCTTTGCTTTCGGTGTCTCTAGAATGCACGTGGTGCAAGGGCAGGGCCTTAGCTTGACCTCCTTCCTGCCCTCAGTGTCTAGAAAATAAAGGTCTGTCAGATGAAGAAATGTGCTCCTTTAAATGTCACCAAAGCCCCCATGCCATAGGAATTGTCACTCTTCCCATCCTACAGAAGACGAAACCAGACGCCGAGAGGCGATGGGCAGCTGGTGAGCGGCAGAGCCAGCCTGTGCCCGGTTGTCTGGACAGAAAAGCCTGAGTTCTGAGCCCTCTGCCCTCTCTCCTCCAGTCTGCACTGACGTTGAACCCCAGAGAGCCCAAAGTGTTCCGAAGACACGCTGGTAAAATCACTCATAGTAGTTTTCACTGTGGTTGAGTTTTCCCTAAATTAATTGCTATTGTCCCTGGGGCCTGGTTACAAAGTGCCCCGATTGTAGCTGTGATAAAGGCTATCCCAAGCCCAGGTTCAACCCACCAGCCTGTCAACAGCATTGACACCTTGATTCCCTGTCACCTGGTAACCACTAAAAGGTGTAATATTCTGAAGCCTTTAATTTTACCTTTCGCAGGAGAAGAAAATTGATGGGGAAAGGTAGGGTGCAATTTGAGACGTGTGCAAATTTCCTTTTGACTCTCATGAATACATATCTGCCGTGGATGCCCGTCTGGGCGAGAGTCTCTGTCCCCTGGATGAGCTAGGTTGACGGCCATCAGCGCGTAATTGCTAGGCTCAGGCCCATCTCTTCCGCTGGGGAGTGAGACCTTGCTCAAGGTCACCGTTGCGGTGTCAGTCTGAAAGTTTCCGACACCAAGTGAGCGGCATCGGGAACAAAACAGTCTTCAGACACAGCAGCTCACCCCGGATGGAAAAAGGGGTGTGTGTGCTCTCCACACGAACGGTGTGTGTGGTCGTGCCTGGAGAGCAGCTGAGAGGAGAGGTTCAACAGTCACCTAGTGGGACAGTGTCAGGGAACGACCGTGCTTGAAACCAGACTGCAGGGACCCGGGGAGTGACCGGGTGGCAGCGACGGGGACAGCCTGCATGGCCAAGGCTCCTCAGAGAAGTCTGCCTGTGGCAGGGAGGAGAGAGAGAGAGGGCAATAGTGTAAGAAATCCATCAACAAATTTTTCTGAAAATGTTTTTATTGTAGTAAAATACACATAAAAATGATCATTTTAATGTGTATAATTCAATGACATTAAATATATTCACAGTGTTGTGCAATCACCACCGATATCTAGGTCCAAAACATTTTCATCAGCCCCAAAAAGGAGAGGCCCGTACCTGTTGACGCCGTCACTCCCCACTCCTCCCCTCCCCCAGCCCCTGCAACCGCCAGTCTGTGTTCTGTCTCTATTTTGGATATTTCATATAAAAAGGATCATACAATATGTGTGTTTTGTGTCTGCCTTCTTCCACTTAGTGTAATGTTTTCAGGGTCCGTCCATGTTGCAGCAACAATCCCTTACTCCTTACTCTTTCTCAATGGTTGAATAATATCCACTGAGTGGGCACACCATTCTTTGCCCTTTCGTTGTCGTTGGGCGTTTGGGCCGTTTCTCCCTTCCAGTGACTGTGAATAGCGCGGCTGAGCACGCTCGCGTACCAGGTTGCTTTCTGAACACGTTGTCAGTTCTTTCGGGTACATCGCTGGCAGCGGAATTGCTCCGTCGCGTAGAGCACGTTTGGCCTGTTGAGGAAGCACCAGCTGTTTCCCGCAGCAGCGTCTGAGGGTTCCACTTTCTCCACACCCTTGCCCGCACTTGTTATTTTCCACTTTTTATTTTAATTTTTTTAAGTGAAAAGTATTTCTTCTCCTTCTGAATGCCCACCCTGTGCTCCCTGGGTGATATAGAAACAGGCCTGGCCCTGCCCTCCGGGAACACACAGCCCGGTGGGGTCGTGGAAAAAAGTCAGACTGAAGGAAAGTTCCGAGCTCTATCCCGGACCCTGCGAGCTTCCGTCTCTAGCTGTGGACAGTGAGAGCTGAGATGGAGACGTGGGCCTCCCAGTGCCTTTTAGAGGGAAGCATGGAGGGAAGGCGTGGACTTTGGCACAAGGACCCTCTAGGTTCAGACCCTGGCTCTGTCACTTGCTGGCTGTGACCTTGTGTGAGCGATTTAAGCTCCCCAGGCCTTTTTTGTTAGTAAAACGAGGATAATATTGTGCTGCTATAACAACATACCTGAGAGTAGGGAATTTATAAAGAGCAGAGATTTATTTCTTACAGTTCTGGAGGCTGGGAAGTGCAAGGTTGAGGGGCTGCATCTGGGAGGGCCTTCGTGGGGCATCATGCCATGGCAGCAGGTGGAAGGGCAAGAGAGCAGGAGAGAGGGAGAGAGAGAGAGAGGGGAAAAGGGGGCCTAACTCATCCTTTTATCAGGAACCCATTTCTGTGATAATGGCAGTTATCTTCGTAATCACCTCTTAAAGATCCCACCTTTCAATACCGTTGCATCGGGGATTAAGTTTCCAACACATGAACCTTGGGGGACACATTCAAACCACAGTAGGGAGTTACTGTGAGATGCAGATAAGTGACAAAGGTGGAGACCTAGCACAGGGCCTAACGCTTAGTAGATGCTCAATCAACAGGCTTTGCTGTTTATTGAAGAAAAAGGGAAGTCAAATAATAAGAGCAGGTGTTTCTTCGTAATCCCGCAGATTAAAACGTCTGCAGACTGGGGAGGTGGCCTCAGCTGTGGGCCAGGGCCGTGCTACCAACATACTCCCTTCTGTGGCTCTGTGACCTCACTCACCTAACAGCCTCCTGGGGATCACCTCAGCCCCCCAGTAATTTTGGTGCTCAGCAAGCTTTGGAGCCGCTGGCTATAGCAGTCTCCTAGGGCTGCCATAACAAAATACAAAACTGGGTAACTTCAAGCACCAGAACTTTATTTTGTAACATTTCTGGTGACAGAAGTTTGGAATCAAGGTGTCAGCAGGGTCATGCTCTCTCTGAAGGCCTGGGGAGCCCCTTCCTTGCCTCCTCTGGCTTCAGGGGGTCGCTGGCAATCCTTGGCATTTCTTGACTGGCAGACGCACCACTCCAGTCTCTGCCTTGGTTGTCACGTGGTCTTCTCCCTGTGTGTCCCTCCAAATTTCTCTCATTTTATAAGGACACCAGTCATTGGATTAGAGCCCACCCTAATCCCAGTCTGATCTCATCTTACCCTGATTATATCTGCAAAGGCCTTGTTTCCAAATAAGGTCACCTTCTCAGAGACCAGGGGTTAGGACTTCAGCATATCTTTTTGGGGGATGCAATTCAACCCATAACACTGGTTGGCAATTAAGCTCAGGCATGAAGTCAGGTTTTATAAAATATAGAGATTAGACAGTTAGGGAAGTCCTCTTTAAGGAAAAGAATACAAAACTAAGAATGCAAATGTAGGTACTGGGCCTTGGAAGGGGCCAAGCAAGTGAGACAGCCTACAGTTTGTTTCATTAACTTCATGGAAAATCAACCTGTGGATAAACCTTATTTATCCCCATTCAGTTTCTAAATTAATGAACATGGAGTTAAAGGAAAAATGACAAACCACAAAAACATGAATTTTATATGTGGACATAATATCTGCATGTACATTACAACATGTCTGAAGAACATAATGCAAATCATGGAGTTGTTTGTGTCTGTTATTTATTTTCCTTTTTGCTTATCTGAATTTTCTAGTCTTCCTACAATGAACATATATTGCCTTTATCAAAGCCATAACCATCTTCTCATTGCTGGCTTGATGTGTCGATTAGAGCCGGGATGTGTCTGCGGCACTCCCAGCGAGCGGCGCGGCTGGCGGTCGTCACAGATATCCTTCCTGGGAAATGCTGTTTCCTCCAGGGCTTCCTGGGCCCTCCCCGCCCCCGCCCCAGAAGGCTGCCTGACTCAGATTGGTACGGCACCCGGACAGCCACTGGCCGGCGTGTGCACAGGAGAGGCCCCGCGATGGAGAATGAGGTGCCGTGGCCGCTGATCCGTTTCCCTGATTTACATCAATTTACATTCCGCTCTCGAGTAATCTACATGAAAATCAGGCAGCATCCATCTATCCCGCCGACATCAGAGGCGGCCTGTGGGATGATAGACCGAGATGCTCCTCACTTCCCAAACCCTGGGCAGATTAATTTGTCAACCAAAGCAGGGGCTGGCATTGTAATCATGGCCACCTAGCACTCTGTTACTGTCTCCAAATTGGATAGATAAATGGAGATTTGTGGTTTATTAACCTGAATGTTTCGTTTGGCTTCATTTTCCATTTCCTTCCCTTCCATAAGGAGTTGGTGTATTTTTCCACATAGGCTACTGATACCATTCTTCCATTCACCCCTCGAACAATAATTTGCTGAGGTCGTCTATGCACCACGCAACTGTTTTCAGTGCCCGGCAAGAAGGTGACTGCCTTTGTCCCCTATTCACACTTGGATTTGATGTCCCTGCTCTTGACTCATTTTTTGAAATAAGTTTCGATGTCGGTATAACCTACACACAGCAGAGCGCATAAACCTCAAGTGCACAACCTGACAAATACTAACATATTTGACATCTCCATCATGGTCAAGGCATAGAATGTTTTCAGTGCCCCTGGAGGCCCCCTCAACGCCCCCACCCAGTCAATATCCTCTACCCCACCCAACACAACCATCACTCTGATTTCTTTCACCATTGGCTAGTTCTGCCCAGGTTTGAATTCCCTATAAACGGAATTACACAGCATGCAGACACGAAAGAGTACACTGTCCAATTCCATTTATAGGAGGGTCAAACACTGGCAAACGTGATTAGTATTTTGGTCACCACTACGTTTGTGAGATTCATCCACGTTGTTGCATGTCTCAATGGCTTTTTATTACTGCGTAGTATTTAATTCCGTGTATATACTGCGATTTATTTACCCCTTCTCTGGTTGAAGGACACTTGGGTTGTTTCCACTTGGGGATGATTTGAATCAAGCTCCCACGAACAGCCTTCTCTGTGTCTTCTGGGCCATCTATGCATTTTCTCTCGGGTCCATACCCAGGCGTGGATTGTGGGTCAAAGAGTCAGCCTGTGTTAGCTTTGCCGGATGCTACCGTCCTCGCCTTTAAAGTCAGTCTGTCCCCAAGCACCATCTCCAGGACCCGTCTCCATGTAAGAGGCAGGACAAGGTAACTACCTACTCTTGCTGCCTCCCTTGTTAAGGATTCTTCACGCAAGCGTCACCCAGCATCGCTGCTGGTCTGGGGAACCGCCTGAGTCCTGCCTGCAGTTTTCCCAGCACTCACAGACACCGCCCCCTTGTGCCCCCCCCCCACCCTGAGGACCCCAGCACCGGCCAGCTGGTGCCCCTCTCGGGGGGCGAGAGCCCTCCTTTTAGCTTCTCAGTTGTAGTGATTCCAAACTCTTTCCTTTGATCCCCTGGCCCTGGACGTGGTAGCTGCTTCCTGCAGCTGCTACCTGCATAATACCTTCCTCGCAGTTACCCAGTTAACAACTTTGTACCTAGCTAGCCACCCTGTATGTCAAATTCTCTGTTAACTACCCGCTGCGGTTCCTGTCTTCTGACTGAACCTGTCCCCACACCAGGCCTTCCGATTCTCCATTCCAGCCTTGGGGGGCTGCTGCCCATCACTAAGCCTTGGCTTTTGGATTTGTGAAGTAGAAAAAATTATAACAAAACACTCATCAGTGTGGAAGCACTTTTTAGGTTCAGCCCAGAAGTCCCCTCTTCTAGAAGCTTCCTGCAGCCTCTAGGATGGTTAGAGTCCCCTGAATGGTGATCACATGACTCCCTATACTTCGCCCTTTCGTTCATTCCACATGTATTTGTTGAGCACCGCTATGGACTGAATTGTGTCCCCTGGACTCATATGTTGAAGCCCTAACCCACATGTGACTGAGCCTAGAGGTAGAGTTTCCGGGGAGTAATTAACATTAAATGAAGTCATCATAGTGGAGCCTGGACCCAACAGGACCAGTGTCCTTATAAGAAGAGACACTCGCGAGTTCTCTCTCCCTCTCTCTCTCTGTCCACACACTCCCACTAAACAAAGGCCAGATAAGGACACAGTGAGAAGGTGGCCGTCTGCAAGCCAGGAAGAGAACCTTGATCTTGGGTTTCCAGCTGCCAGAACCACGAGAAAATTAATTTCTGTTGCTGAAGCCACGCAGTCTGTGGTATTTTGTTATGACAGCCTGAACTGCATGAGACAGGCACCTCCTACACGCCAGACAGATCGAGGTGCTGGGGACAGAGCAGCCATCCAAATAAACAAAAGGCTCTGTCCTCAGGTCACTTCCATTCTCAAGTCAGGAGAAAGAAGAGAAAGGAAAAGTGTCAGTAAACATGTGCTACCTCTGAGCGGGGAGCTGTGGAGGACGGTTCTTAGTGGTCAGAAAAAGTGCCAGCTTGGAGGAGGCTGCAGGGAGAAGCAAAGGAGCCAGCAGTAGTGCAGACGTACAGGGGGAGGGACTCCTGGTGGAGAGCAGCATGTATAAAGGCCCTGTGTAAGGAAACGCGTGGTGCAGCGGCAGCTGCGCCTGCTGAGCAAGGGAGCAGGCGCTGAGACGAAGTGAAACATCCCCCACCTGGCTGCAGGGCAGCGGGAAGGAAAGCAGAGGGCCTGGTGGGCTACTCGAAGGACCTGGGCATTATTCGGAATAAGATAGGAGGTTTGTATCAGTCAGGGTTCTCCAGAGAAACAGACCCAACAGGGGTGTGCGTGTGAAAGAGATTTATTTCAAGGGATTTATTTCACATGACTGTAGGGGCCAGCAAATCCCAAACTCACAGGACAGGCCTGAAGGCTGGAACTCAGGCAGGAGCTAACGCTGCAGGCTTGAGGCAGAATTTCTTCTTCTTCTGGGAAACCTTAATGTTTGCTCCTGAGCCTCCCAAGGATTGGGTGAGGCCAACCCCATTATCCAAGGGAACATCCTTTACTCAAAGTCAGCTGATTATAGGTGTTACCCACATCTACAAAATATCTCCTCCGCAACACCGAGAGCCATGTTTGACTCTGTGACTGGGTACTAGAGCCCAGCTGAGTTGACACATAAACTCACTGTCACCGAGCTCCTGGAAGGTTTCGTGCAGGTGACATTGTCCCGGTTTACTTACCTGGTGTAGTTTCTGACTTACTTTGAAGTGACATTATCCGGTTTACTTTGGAAAGGATCCCTCTGGCTTCCTCGTGGAGAACAGACAGGAGGGGCACGGCTGGCTGCCACCACGGGACCGGTCAGGAGGTCACTGCAGGCACCAGGTGAGGCCGCAGGGACTGCGGGCCTGGAGATGGGCATGATGGCGTGGAGGCTGCGAGCTCGTCAGCAGGCGCGCTGATGCGGAGGGAGAACTGGCAAGTGCTGTTTGTCTCTGCCTTCTCAGAAACCAATACGATGTGCATCGCGCCTGGCACGCAGCAGGTGCACAACCAACGTTTGCCGACAAGGAATGCATGAAAAAACGAGTAGCTGAGAGAATTTTGCAAACTGTCAAACCCTGGCCATACATTCTCATGCGCAGGCCCTGTCTGCCCCACCCCCTCCTTGACCCAAAGCACCATTTGAGGAAACTCCAGCTGTGGCCCAGAGCCATTTCTGTGCTGGGACACAGGGTACATGGCCCATGCTTAACAATTCTCTCGGGCTTCCCTTGACCCTCCCTCAAGGGTAGTGGAGCAAAGGTCACCCTCTTAGGGGACCATCCTTCTGCCTAGGGCCCATGGATTTGGCAGTAGAGCTTCTACTATGTCCCAAATTCCTCCTGCCCTCTAACCCAGAGAACTCATAGGAATGTCACGTTGCCTTCTGCGGTGGTTCCAGAATCCGAGAGCTGGGTGGAATCCATCCATCGTCTCTCCTCGGGGGTTAATTAAAGCATGAGGAAGACTAGCGAGGTCTGGCAGAGTCCCTGGTCCTCAAATCCCACCACCTACCCACACAGGGGCTACTAACCATTGACATTCATGGCTAAGTGGGTTCTTCTCCAAAGAGCTCTAAAATTTTAAAAAAATTTAAAAAAAGTGTCTAAGAAAGAAAAAGAGAAGAATCCACTGTGTTTACAGGGAAAGTGGTTCCACATTCCTGCCCTGTGGAACGCAGAGCGTCCTGGAGCCGTCAGCTACCTGGCGCCATTCCCTGCCGTATTATAGAGCCAGGCAGCCAAGCTTCCTGTGATGTCTATAAATAAAGTGCTTCGTCCACAGGCAATTAGGTGGAAACGTTTTTCCAACCAGTGTGCATACGAGTTTCATTTCTCCACAAGAGGCACAACAGATCAGAGATGTTAGTTTAAGTCCGCTGCTATGTGTAATAATAATAATTTTTTCACAGCACTACTTCCTTTCTTTCCAATCCTCCTCCCCTCTGCATCAGTCTAGGTTTTATGTAGAAATTCTTTCCAGGAACAGGCAAGCTCGGCATTCCAAAATTCCTTCAATTCAAGAATTTTAGAAGGGTATGGGATTTAATTTTTTCTGTTGCGTGAAGAACACTCCATTTCTGATCCCCTGAGATGGCTGCTGGATTGTCCCTTTACTGATAACTAAGAGCCACACAACTGATCACATTCCCCTTTCACCTAGTCTGCCAGGAAGCTCAGCACCAGCCACTGTAGATGCCTTATGGTTCGTGCCTATGAGTCCTGCATTTTCCTAATTCCTGATTTCACCTTTGATTATCCTTAATAAAACTAATTTCCACATAAGCTTACCCACACTGCCTTCATAAAGGGACAGAATGCAAAGAAATAAGAGTTTTAGAATAATTTTTATTTTTAGGCTGGGAGAGGTGACTCATGCCTGAAATCCCAGAATTCTGGGAGGTGGAGGCGGGAGGATCACTTAAGGCCAGGAGTTTGAGGCTGCAGTGAGCTCTTTTTTGAGACCTTGTCTCAAAAAAAGAAGAATAGTTTCTATTTTTAGTGGCTGCTGCTCTCAGTCTAGATGAGGTGCATGACATGGAATGACAAAAAGACAAAACCAGGTTGGAGAGAAGGACAGGAGGGCTATGACCCTCAGTGGGCATGGATTATCTGTCTTATATTATGTAAATTTGTTAAAAAAAATTTAATCTGTACGGCAGATTCTCTAAGGTAGAACAGCTGAGTCAATCTTGGACCTAAGTCTCATGGAGCACTGAGCCAGTGCGTGCCCCACACTGGCCTGCTGTTCCCCAAACGGCTGATGGGGAAAAGGCCAATGGCAGAAAGTGCCTGGGAAAAGCCCAGTGCCATGTGCTAAAGGGCAGAGGGCAGGCTTTGCTGTGTCAACAGGGAGGGCCAAACAGAGTGGAGCTCAGGTGAATAGGTTAAATACAGTAAGCCCAAGTCATCCATCCACCCACCCACCCTCTGTCCTCCTGTCTGTCCATCCATTCATCCACTCATCTGTCCATCCATCTATCCATCCAACACTTTCTTACTTTACTGCATAACAAAGGTCTCATACCTTCCCACAGGGAGCTCTGGACTTGGGATGACCTTTCCCAATTGTCCCAAATTGAGGCAAGGCCTTTATATCTCCATATGGACCAGTCCTTGGATGCAGATGCCCCTGGGAAGTGAGGGTGACCTTGCATGAGATTCCTTCCCTCAGCCAAGGGCAACTGGCAGAGAGACTGAGCTGACAGCCTTCGGCAACCAGCGCTCCCAGTGGACGGGGAATGAGGGTCGCCATTTTGAAGATGGGCATCTGGTGGCCCAGCACGGGCCCCACCACACCCTGCTTTGCTGTTCTTTGTTTGATTATTTGTTCATTGTCTGTCCCCTGCTTGGGGATACAGGCTCTGTGAGCACAAAGGCTTTGTTTTGTTCATTGCTGTGTCCGCAGAGCCCAGAGCAGTGCCTGACCCAGAGTAAGTGCACAATACCAGTTCGTGAATGAAATCCTGGGCGCAGTGACTCACACCTGTAATCCCAGCCCTTTGGGAGGCTGAGGCGAGAGGATCGCTTAAGTTTGGGAGTTCGAGACCAGCCTGGGCAACACAGTGAGATCCTGTCTCCACAGAAAAATTTAAAAATTAGCCAGGCACTGTGGTGCATCCTGTAGCCCCAGCTACTCAGGAGGCTGAGGCAGGAGGATCACCTGAACCCAGGAGTTTGAGGCTGGCAGCGATTGGGCTGCTGCACCCCAGCCTGGGTAACAGAGCAAGACCCCATTTCTTAAAAAGAAAAAAAAAATTCAGCGATGAAATAAAGGAAAGGATGGTTCGTTAGTCTGCTCAGGCTGCCATAACAAAATAACGTGCTCAGTGGCGCACTGACAGCGAGTGGTGGAGTCCAGATTCCAAGGACTCTGAAGGCTGGCTACTGGGCCCCAGAGCCTCCCTCTTGTTCACTAAATGACATTCTCCAGGGCAGGTCCAGAAAGCCTACACTTCAAAACCTGGGGCTGCTGGGAGTTTGGGAAGGACTGGGAGCTGGAGGGAAACTTCAGGCCCCGCGCTGAAGCTCGGGAGGTTCTACAGAGCAAACACACAGGCTTAGCTCCTGGCTAGGACAGGTCAACAGCCCATCATGTGGCTTTCTGTGTCACCAAGTCCACACGTCCAGCCTTTTCCCAAAGCTCTGGACCCTCATATCCTCCCCGCATGTCTCACACGGAGGTCTGAACTGCCCCTCCACCATTCTCCCTGCCCAAGTGGCACTGCCATCCAGACAGCTGCTGAGGCCACAAACCTAGGGGACATCTTTGAACCTCTCTTTCCCCCATCCCCTACAAGCTTTGGTAAGATCTAACGACTCTGCCTCCATAATGATCCCCAATCAGCCCACTGCGCTGCATTTCCACAGACTGCGTCCTGGGCCAATCCACCATTATCCTTTACCCCGACAGCTCTGAGAGCCTCCTGACTGGTATCCCTGCTTCCTTTCTATTTGTGCCCACCCCCCAACACCTTCCAGAAGTCAACCTGTCAAGAACAGTGAAGGGGCTGAGAGTTTACTCTATTCACAAGCTGACGAAGGAGGCTGCCGGTTTCGTGGACGCCGACAGAGGACAGAAGACTCCTGGGTCAGAGACAAAAGAGTTTGTTACTCACAGCGAGAGCAGTGGCAGAGTGTCAGTATGTTCTACTCAGTTTCCTTGGCACACGCAGTGTGTTTGAGTTACAGGGGAGGAACTCTAACCTGGGAAACCAACCATTTAAAACAAACAAGAAAAAAACCCGCCCCTTGGCAAGGAAAAAAGCCGAAACCCAATCCCCAAAACCGCCGGAAGCAAAAGAAAACCCGAAGAAAGGCCCGAAGAAGGAAACAAGGCCCAAAGCCACGCTTTTGTGAAACCTCAGTAAGACGAATGCCCCTCAACCTCAAACAACGTTCAGACCACTTCGCATGGCTCTCAAGGCCCTGGGTAGCTGGGCTCCCACCGGTCCCTCTGACCTCAGCTCCTAACGCCACTCCCCCAATCTGCTCCAGCCACACGAGGCCCATCAGGGCCTTTGCATTTTGCTACTCACCCATCTCTCCACGTGGGCTGCCCCTTTCACCCTTTGAATGTCCCCTTCCTGAGGAAGCCTCCCCCAGCCATTTAGCTAGCATTGCTGCCACCTTTACAGTCACATTGCATGTGTCGTATTCTTTTCAAATGTTGTCATGCTCAGAAATGATCTTTCCATGTGATCGTGTTCTCTCCTACTTGTGTACCAGCCTCACGAGGACAAGGACCCCATCTGCCTTGTTCCCTGGGGCACCCCCACAGCCTAGAGCAGGGTCTAGGTGCCAAATAAATATCTGGGGAGTATGTAAAGGCAAGACAGGGAGCATCCCCAGCTCAGAGGCTGGAGGCGCTGACGGTGTCACTGGGGTGGGAAATGCCAACCAAGGAGCTTCTCAGTGATTCGGAAACATAAAACCTGGCATGACTCAGCTTAATGCCAGGGTACAAGTGCTGTGTGACTCAATGTTGGGCTTTAAACATGATGCTTCTCTTTGTAGTGGCCTCTGAGAACATCAACAGGGACA
>NW_012150485.1:192141-205353 GCF_000956105.1 Propithecus coquereli
GGAGGATCACTTGAGGTCAAGAAGTTCAAGACCAGCCTGAGCAAGAGCAAGACCCTGTCTCTACCAAAAATAGCAACAACAACAACAAAAAAGAGCTTGAGCTTTGGACTCGGACCAACCAGGGTCCAAGTCCTGGCTCCCCTGTCCCCTGCCTATGATGTCCCTACTCCCATCAGTCTGAGTAATGGGAAGAACATTTGAACTAATAGTCTGGAAGGTGAGGAAGAGGATGGGTTCTAGTGGGAAGCTAATCAGGGAGCCTTCAGATACCCAGTTTGCAAGGACAATGGATCCCTCCAGGGTCTTTATGTCTAGGGCCCAGCCAACGACGAGCTACTCAGGCTTCAGGCAACGGTGGCTCAATTCATCAAGACAGGGAGGTGCCCATGGGAGATACTTAGACCCCTCAGAGCTAAGATAACCCGGAGATAGGATGATAAAAAGATTGAGAAGAAATAGTATGAGAAGTCTGAAGACCACGAGAAGATGCCGTCTTCTCAGGAGACGATGATAGAAGAACCAAAGGACAAAAGAGCTGGCCTTTGGGGGTGGGGTTAGCAGCGTCTAACGCTGGCAGAGATGCCGGGAAGGACGAGGCTGCCTGTTGGCTGAGTGAACGTGGGCAAGTTCCCAGCCTCTCTGCATCTTCACAAGTGAAAACTATTATCAGCAGGAACAGTGACAGCGGGAGGAATAATAAACTTGAGGACGATGGGACCCTTCCCCTAGGCCTAGTTCTGAGGAAGGTTCTTCTAGCTCAGCTGCACCCTTTCCCACCACTAGAGGATGGCCGAGAACCAGCTGCAAAATGGCGACGCACTCTGCATTAGGCAACACCCAAGGAAGTATTTGATACAAGTAGACCTTGTGTTTGTCTATTCACCAAACACAGCCTGACACCCTGCTGGGTTCTGGGCTTGTGCTGGGCTCTCGGGGTAAAAGAGGAAACCCATTGACAGCATCCGGGGCAAACAGCGGCCAACCCTGTGCTCATGTACCAGGCCCAGGTGAGCATTCCTCTCCGCTGTCCTCACGGGGCTGGTTCAGGGACATGGGCCATAGAAGGCCTCTTGGGAACACAGTCTTCTTTGGGGACAGGCTTCTCTGCATCCCTTCCTCCTGGGGGTCATCTCTACATCTCCCCCAACCAAAGTGAGAGGCACAAGGAAGCCCAGCGAGCAGCCAGGGATTCTGGGGTACCCCAACCATCACCCTGCCCACCCTCTTTGGCCATGGAGGCAAGTTGGTGGGGTGTGCATGCACCATGAACCCATATAAGCCCATCCGCCACCCATGAACTCCCTTGAGTTCCCAACATCGACTGCACCCATTCACGTCAAGAGAGCGCACAATTCATAGCCGAGCCTAGAGGGCAGCCGTGCATCTCTGGGCAGGTGACTGGATCCCTCTGGGCTTTTGTCACCTTCAGGGCTGAGGAACAGCAGGAGCTGGGGAATGAACAGCCGCCCCGCAGCCTCCTCCTTCTTCCCCTCGACTGCCTGGGGCCTAGCTAGGAGTTAGCCAGGCTGGCTGCATTAGCACAGTCCGTTCAGGCTGGAAGACTCCAGACCCTTCTGTTCACTGATGGGGAAACTGAGGCCACAAAGTGGAAGTGACTGGCCTGAGGTCACACAGTGAAACTGGCATAAAACCAGAGCTCAGACCTGCCAGTGACCTGGGAAAATCTGCTGCCCAGAGCATGCCAAAACTGTGCTCACTCTGCTCGTAAAATTTACCCAAAGTGTTGCCTTTTAAAAAGCTTATTCTATTGTACAAGAAATTCGGCCAGGCATTGTAGCTCATGCCTGTAATCCTAGCACTCTGAGAAGCCTTGGCGGGAGGATCGCTGGAAGTCAGGAGTTCAAGACCAGCCTGAGCAAGAGCGAGACCCCTGTCTCTACTAAAAATAAAAATAAATTAGATGGGCAACTAAAAATAGAAAAAAAATTAGCCGTGTGCCTGTAGTCCCAGCTACTTGGGAGGCTGAGGCAGGAGGATCGCTTGAGCCCAGGAGTTTGAGGTTGCCGTGAGCTAGGCTGACGCCATGGCACTCACTCTAGCCTGGGCAACAGAGTGAGACTCTGTCTCAAAAATAAATTTGTAAGTAAAAAACTTTTTAAAATTAAAAATGAAATAAAATAAAATAAGCAGCAGATTCTGGAGACACCCCACAAACCTACTAAATTAGATTATGTTGGGGGAGGGAAGGGCATCTGAATTTTACAACTGAAAACCACCCAGGCGGTGGCGTATGATGAGGCGAGCGGGGGCATCTCTGCTGCATCTGCTTCAGGCCACCCCTCTGTGCTGGATTTTCTCCCCCGACCCCAGTCACTCTCCCACTTTGGCCACCCTCCCCGCTAACCCCAAGGTTGGCCCTTACCAAGTGCATCCCTGCTCCTTGCCCTTGGGCTTCCTGCAGGGCTGCAGAGGCAACAGGAGAGGGAGACTGCTGCCCCTCTCTGCGGGCGCAGGTGGGCAGGGCGGGGCTCTGCCAGGCAGCCCTGGGGCACCTCCCAGCCCCTGGAGCTCCCCTCAGCCTGGCCCTCCCCTCTGTCTATTCATTCATCTCTCCTGTACTGACACCCCCAGAGTGTAACTGTCTGCTTGTCACCCCCGGAAGCATGGGGAGTAAGGAGTGGGAAAGAAGAGGCAGAGGGGTAGGAAGATGCTGCTGGCTTTGACTTGATACCGTGGAAACCAACCTGCAGTGACCTTCTCAATTTACCTACATTTATTGCAGAGTGATTCAACTCAACAGTGTAAAGTTATCTAGTCCCTCTAAACTAAACCTTTTAATACATACCCTGTGCCCCCCACACACATGTTCTTTTGGGGTACCTGCACAGGCTCTATAGGTGGTCTCAGCAGCGGTCCCTCAGGTGCCTATGGCATGGCTGCATCACTGGGCAGGGACCAGAGACCCGCTCCAGCGTCAGGAGGACAGGGGAGAGGCATCCCGCCCCTGCAAATGTCTTTGAGCCATTAACTCTCAGGGTCTTTATGTTAGGTGACCCCTGATGTGTTGATCCTCAAGCAGATGGGCACCCACACTGACTCTGCTACCCCGCCTGTCGGCCTGGGGGTTGACACGTACACAACTTCGCAAAGCCTAACACGCGGATCCCGATAGCGGGTGTATGTGCAGAGGGGAGGAGGCAGCTGCTCATATTAACCACTAATAGACGGTTCCGTTTAGGAAGATTAGATCATTTTATTTTGTTGCGTTGAGTCATTCTGTAGCTCTAGTACCTCACAGCCTGTGCTGGACACAGGTGGTTCTCCCAGGTTGATTCTGATAAAGCCCAAAGCCGGGCTCCGAGGTGACATCTACATACGCCAGGAACTGGCAACCCCATCCTGCTGGCGTTTGGGCCCGGGGAGCGCCCTGCGTGGGGGGCTGTCCTGTGCACTGAGGACACTCAGCAGCCTCTCTGGCCTCCACCCACTGGCTGCCAGGAGCACACCACACCCCCGCCCCCTCCCCGGTTGTGACAGTGTCCCCAGATGCTCCAACTGTTCTCTGAGGGCAGAATCACCCCTGGTTGTGAACACTGGTTTATGCGAACGCTCACGCCTGCCCTCCAGAGACTAACTTTCATTGCCACTTACAGGTTTTGGAGCTGGAGGCTTGTGTCTATTTCCTAGGGCTGCCACAACCGAGTGTCACAGACTTGATAATCTAAAACAACAGACATTTATCCTCACAGTTCCGGAAGCTAGAAGTCTGAAGTCAAGGTGTCAGCAGGGCCCTGCTCTCTCTGAAGGTCCTGGGGGAGGATCCTTCCTTGTCCCCTCTTAGCTCCTGGTGCTGCCAGCAGCTGTTGCTGTGCCTTGGCTTGTAGATGCAGCGCTGCAGTCCCTGCCTCTGTCAGCATCACTGCTGCCCTGCACGTCTGTGTCTTCTCTCCCATAAGGACGCCACTCACACTGGAGTAAGGACTCGACCTACTCTAGTATGACCTCATTTTAATTCATTACGTCTGCCATGACTCTGTTTCCATTCTGAGGTTCTAGGAAGGAGAGGAATTTAGTGGGCAGAGGGACACTACTTAACGCAGTACAAGGCCCTGCAGAGATCACGGCGTCCATCCCAGCCTTCGCAGGAGGGAGAGCCTAGAAAGTCAGGTTACTTCTTCTGAGTCCCAGCAGCAGCCACAGGCAGAGCCAAGGTCAGTGCCGGAATTCCCAACACCCTAACGGGCCTCCAAGAGCATGAGGAAGAGTTGGGACCAAAATCCTGTCCCTGGGAGCTCATAGCACACCCACTGCCTGGGTGCCTGCCCCACCCGCACGTCCCAGCCGGAGGGGACTCCTGGGAGAGTCTCTCCTTCCCAGGAACCCCTCACTTCCTCCTACTGCCAGTCGGACCCAGTCACCCAAGAAGACAAGCCTCGTTGGTTAATTTTTTTTCTCCTTCAAAAAAATAAATTCATAAATGGTCCTTGGCAAGCTGTTTACTACCTGGCTTTAATGGCCTGTTTATTACCTCGAGCCTGCGTCTGTTAACACGCCCCCTCGTCATTTTCCCTCATTAACTGTCAATTTGGCAGCCAGTTTTGGCATTAACCATGCCTAGACCTAAATGGCTGCGGACAGTTGGTTTTATGACTGTGCCTTGTCTCGGAAGCGTGGGGGCCTGTCATCGAAGAGGAGGGCTGCACACAGAGGGTCTCCGCAGCGGGCGGCGGGGACGCAGGGGCCACTGGCAGGAAGGCAGGGCAGATGGGCATTTCACGGGGGTGCCAGAGACACGGCTGTGTGGGCTCCGAAGATGGGCATCCCTTCTTTTGGCTGCTAGGGGCCTGAGCAGGTTTAGAGGGAAGTTTGATTTTGTAACTTTGATTGTAAAGAATCCCTCATGGTGGGGGGCGGGGGGGGAAGTGCACTCACAGAACGAAGGCAGGAAAATACCTCTTTGGAAAACAACCACACCGACTGATGCGTTGGCTCTGAGTTTGATCTCAGGCTTCCCATTCCCTTGTCCTGTCCACTCTGTCCACACCTTGCTGGGGGCAGGGGACACCAAATGAGAGGGCACTGGCCCCGAGCTGTTCCTGTACAACGAGGAGAGAGAGGGCTACACAGGTCACGACAAGCCAGCGACGCCGGCAGGAGCCTGGAAGAATGGGACGTTCGTCACAGGCAAAGACGCCCATGGAGACACAAAAGGGCATCGGGGCGGTATGTTGCCGGCTCCAAAACACACCTGCAGCATCACTGCCATGCTTAAAACCCTCCCCGGGCCGAGAATAAAGGCCAAGCAGTGAGAGAGGTCTGGAGGTGTCAGCCCGTCACCTGTTTTCCTGAAGTCTCCTGCCGTCTCTGCTTGTCACCTCCTTGAGGTCCAGCCACACCATCTGTACTGGGATGGCTAGTGTCCCCCCAAATTCATATCTACTTGGAAACTCACAATGTGACCTTATTTGAAAATAGGACCTTTGCAGATGTGATGAAAGAAGAGGTCGTACTGGGTTAGGTGGGCCCTGGATCCAATGACTGGTGTCTTTATAAAAAGAGGAGACACAGGGACACACCGGGGAAAGGCCATGTGACGATGGAGGTGGAGACTGGAGTGACGCAGACACAAGCCAAGGGCTGCCATCCACCAGCAGAAGCCGGGAAGAGGCACGGAAAAGTCTCGAAGAGAGCAGGGCCCTCCCAGCACCTTGGTTCAGATTTCCGGCCTCTAGAACTCTGAGAATAGACCTCTGTCGTCCTAAGCCACGCAGTGTGTGGTACTGTGTTAGGGCAGCCCTAGGAAGGAAATACACCATCACCCACCCCTCACACACCTGTGGCCCTTAGAAATGCTGTTTCCTCAATGTCCTCCAGAAAATTCTTTGTTCAAAGACCTGGTCAAGGAGTGCTGGGTTAAGAGGGCAGTTTGAACACACCCTGCTAATTTTACTCCCTTGAAAAATCTCAGTTATAGTAAAGGGATTTTTTTTTTTTTTTTTTTTGAGACAGAATCTTGTTCTTCCTCACAGGCTAGAAGGCAGTGGTGTCATCACAGCTCACTGCAACCTCAAACTCCTGGGCTCATGCGATCCTCCTACCTCAGGCTCTGGAGTAGCTGGGACTACAGGCGTGCACTACCATGCCCAGATATTTTTTTTATTGATTTATTTATTTTCTTTTTTTAAGTTTCAGAATATTATGGGGTACAAACATTTTGCTATTTTTTATAGAGACAGGGTCTCACTCTTGCTCAGGCTGGTCTCGAACTCCTTGCCTCAAGCAATTCTCCTGCCTTGGCCTCCCAGAGTGCTGGGATTACAGGCGTGAGCCACCTTGCCCAGCCTATTTGTTTTTTTGAGGTAAGGTTCTCGCTCTGTAGCCTGAGCTAGAGTGCAGTGGTGCAATCATAGCTCACTGCAACCTCCAACACCTGGGCTCAAATATTCCTCCTGCCTCAGCCTCAATAACTCTGGGACTACAGGCATGCACCGCCACACCTGGCTAATTTTTTTTTCTTTTACTTTTTGTAGAGATGGGGTTTCACTATGTTGTTCAGGCTGGTCTCAAACTCTTGGGCTCAAGTGATGCTCCCATCTCAGCCTCCCAAAGTGCTAGGATTACCGATGTGAGCCACCGCACTGGCCTGTAAAGGGATTTTTAAAGAAGACTTTTACAAGGATGGGAAGAGCAGGAGAGGAGGAAACAGCCTGGAGTTTGAGTTTCACTGCTTCAATCTGGACTGGCTGCCCCACTGGCCTGAGGCACGACCTCTGTCCTGGGGTGTCTAGAGCAGGTTGTCCAGGGTGCCATTGCTGAGACCCCACTGTCCAAGTGCTGCTGTAGCAAGCCTGGCCTGGCCCAACCTTGCTCGTGACCACGGGGGGATAAAGTTCCTGCTCTCCCTGGCCAAGGCCGGGTCCAGGGTCTGTTCCAGTTGTCCAGCCCCAAGAAATCCTCTTCTTTGACTGACTCTAGAGCTTGCAAACAGAAAAGACAGGGTAGCCCCTCGCCAACCACCTGTCCGCGCTCACATGGCAGGCCCCCCAGTGCCCCATGGGGGGAAGGGGTGGGCCGTGCCTGCCCTCCCCCTACTCACCCCAGAGACTGCAGTCAGCACTCAGCTTGTGGCAAACACATCGCCCACCAGCCAGGTTGGTGCTTTTTTCAAAATTAAATGATATTTTGGGGAAATACCCACACAGGTAGAAAAGCTAGCTGCAAGCTGGGTAGAGAGTACTCTGGTGTGGCCAGGGATGTGGGCACAACTGAGAACTGCACACGGCACCACAGAAGCAGCTCTTCAGTTCTAACATTCACCCATGTTGCCTGGTCCCCCGTGTCTGGGGAGAGGCTGGAGATGCTGAATTTCCAGAGCCCCCAGGTCCCAGGACCACACTGAGTATCAAGGCTCTGAATTACTGATAACGTTCCATTTCTCAACAGGGGTAGTAGGTAAATGCATGTGCCTGCTCTTATTGTTCTTTAAACTATGCATATACATTTTATGGTCTTCAGTACATACATCTCATATTTTTAAAAAATATGGCTGGGCGCGGTGGCTCATGCCTGTAATCCTAGCACTCTGGGAGGCCAAGGCAAGAGGATTGCTTGAGGTCAGGAGTTTAAGACCAGCCTGAGCAAGAGCAAGACCCTGTCTCTACTAAAAGTAGAAAAAATTATCCGGGCATAGTGGCATGTGCCTGTAGTCCCAGCTACTCGGGAGTCTGAAGCAAAAGAATCGCTTGAGCCCAGGAGTTTGAGGTTGCTGTGAGCTAGGCTGATGCCACGGCACTCTAGCCTGGACAACAGAGCGACACTCTGTCTCAAAAAAATAAATTAATTAAATAAAAATAAATAAATAAATAAAAAGACCTACTGAAATGTCACCTTCTCTTGGAAGCACTCCTCACCCTTCTTAGACATGCAAGTCACATCCCCTTCTGTGTCCCAGGGTACTTCCAACAGGCGTTACAAACTGCAATGCCTACAGGGACCAGGCAGGGGACATCCCCTCGCTGAGGCTGGCAGGGAAGACCAACCCACACATGCTGCCTACAAAGGGATGACTGATTGTCACCTACAGGAATGCGTGCCCAGGGCTGCCAGATCTAGCTTTTCAAGAGAAGCTGGATATTCAGATTTCTATGTAAAATCTATTTTTTTTTCCCAAAGACATCCAGGCTGGAAGGAGTGTGTGTGTTGCTGAAGCTCTGACTCCAGACCCAGATGGTGACTGATCTGCTCCCACGGACCCCAAACACACTGAGGTCCTTGCATGGATGAGGAAGGGCTCATCTGTAATCTGACGTTCCCAGGAACATCACCGTCAACAGCAATAATAACAGCAAGCACTTAGATAGCAGTTACTCTGCGCCAGGCCAAACTCTAAGTGCTTTACTTGAATTAACTTATTTAATCCCCACAAATTGTGTGCCAGACACTGTGCTAAGCTCTTTAGGTATTTTTATCTGATAATAGAATCCTTGCAAAAATCTTCCAAAGCTGATGTTAGCCCCATTTCACATAGGAAGACAGCTGAGTCTCTGAGCAGTCAGGGGACCTTCCTGGTAGGTGGTATAATAGCTTGAGCCAGGAACGTCAGCCCAGGGACCACATACCTGCGCTAGGCTCACTGACGGATCTACAGCAGACATACATTCCTACTTCTACAAACCTCGTGACCTCAGCAAGACACACAACCTCTCTCTAGCATCAGTTTTCACATTTGCAAAATGGACTTAACAATGTTGCCTGGGTCCGGGGGACCCAGAAGGAGGATTAAATGGGATAGGGTAGGCAGTGTACGTAGCACAACCGCCGGCACAGATTAAGTGACGGCTGAATTGCAGCAAGTTTCATTAGCAGGATTGTTTATTTTATTGGTGTTAATCTTCCTCGTGACCATAGCCTACCATTCCAAAGGAGCTCGTCCCACGTGTAACAGCTGTAACGTCTGTGTGCTGCGTGACGCATTCACCTGCATCCCCGGTCGGGGTTCGAAAATTAACATGTACCTGGGAAGTGCTGGGCTGGCTACATGCTTGCGGCAGGGGGACGAGAGAAGTCTAGGGAGATGGGGACGAGCAAAGGAGATGAAGAGGGAGGAAGGAACTGAAACCTCAGCAGATGTGTCCCAAGAAAGGAGGAGACAACAGAACTTGACGGAGCTCCTTCCACGGGCCAGGCTGCGGGCTACCAGGTGACACTGGTGATCTCATCACATGCTAGAGGGAGGTGTCGTCACCCCATTTTTATGGGAAAGAAACCCAAACCCCGGGGTCCCAAACCGCCCCCGGGGCCGCCCCCCAACCGGCAAGGCCAAGGCAACCGGGAAGTTGGAATAAAAAAAACCCCCAACAAGAGCCCCCTTGCCCCCCAAGTCAACAACCAACTCTTTCGTCCCTGGAAGCTTCTAGCTCACAGTGGGAGGGAGCTATGGAAGCAAGTTAATTCACCTTGCTGATAAGGGACCCCACCCTACCACCGATAAAATTGCCCTTTGTAAAATCCTTTGTCCATATGTTAATCCCATTACCTTCATGATTACCGTATTCTGGAAGGCAATAATAAATTAGAATTTTTATTTTCCTATTTACAAAACAGTTTTGCCTATCTCAGGTCATCCACTCAGCCATACTTCCTGGTGACTCACCTGACTCACCTGCCTCAGTCGCTACCCCCGTCCCCGCCCCTTCAAAGCATTCCTCAAAGCAGTTAGTGACCCATTTCTGTGAGCGAGGGGACTCGGGTAAAATATATATTTTTTAAATCTTTCTCTTAGCGCCACACTCAGAGACCCTCCCCCAAATCAAAAGAAGCATGACTCTGCTTATATCTTGGGGTGTGGGAGGATCCCTTTCCAAAATCGTTTCTCTGAGATTGTTTGCTTTTCTCTAATTCAACCGTCGGATTGCTTATGTATCCTGGACGGTGGTCCTTGGTTACGGTGTGGCCAGGGCCTTCTCCCAGTTTGTGGCTTGCTGGAAGTGAGTTTGATGCACAGCACGTCTTAATTTTCCTGCGGCTGTATTTACCGATCCCATCTTCCAGGACTGTCCTTGTTTAGAAAATACTTTCTGGCAGGAATTCACTCTGTGATTTCGCCCCCCCGCCACCCCCACCACACACATTAATAAATGTTTGCCTTTTCTCCAATTAAAAAAAGGAAAAAGAAAATATTTTCTTACTTGGAAGTCATAAGAATATCCTCCTATTCTTCTAGAAGTTTCAACGTTGTGCCCTTGCCATTTGCATATTTAATTGGTCTGTATCTAGTTTTTAGGTGTAACGGGCGGTAAGGATCCGTTTTCATTTTTTCCCTCCAGCATCCTGGACAGACCAGTCCCTGCTCTCTCCGGTGGCCTGCGAAGCCACTGCAGTCACTTGTCAGTTTACCAAGTGTGTTTGGGTTTGTTTCTGAGCTTTTCACTCTGCGTCACTGGTCAGTTTCTCTGTGCCAACAGCGCACCACCATAATCCAAATGGTTCTCTAATAGAGTCCAACATCGGATGCGCAAATCTCCCTACTTTAGGCTTCTTTAGGGACTTGGTGGCTATTCTTGGGCCTCTGTTCTTCCGTAGAAATTTAGCTCATTCAGACCCTTGAAAAATCCAGTTGGGATTTTGATTGAAATTGTAGTAAGCCTATGGCTCAATTGGGGGATATTTGGGATCTTCAACACATCAAGTCTTCCTAGCCATGAACTGAAAATATTTCTCCATTTATTTATGACTTTAATAGTTTTTCTCTAATTGTATATAATTTTCTCTACAAGGTGCCTTGATAGCGCAGCAGACAGCATGTCACTCTCACAATTTTCTCCACAAATTTTCTCCACAAAGGTCTCCCATGATTAAGAAATAATTATCCACAGGTGCATTTTATCAGTTTTCTTTTTTGCTATTATAAATGATATCATTTTTGAAATTACATTTTTTAACCACTTGTTGCTGGTATATAGAAATGCAATTTTGTTTTTTTTTTTTTTTTTTTTGAGACAGAGTCTGGCTCTGTTGCCCTGGCTAGAGTGCTGTGGCATCAGCCTAGCTCACAGCAACCTCAAACTCCTGGGCTCAAGTGATCCTCCTACCTCAGCCTCCCGAGTAGCTGGGACTACAGGCATGCGCCACCATGCCCGGCTAATTTTTTCTACCTATATTTTTAGTTGTCCAGATAATTTCTTTCTATTTTTTAGTAGAAACGGGGTCTTGCTCTTGCTCAGGCTGGTCTCGAACTCCTGACCTTGAGTGATCCACCCAGAGGCCAAGCGATCCACCCGCCTTGGCCTCCCAGAGTGCTAGGATTACAGGCGTGAGCCACCGCGCCCGGCCAGAAATGCAATTTTAAAAATGTTAACTTTATATTATATCTAGCTATTTTGCTGAACTCTCATGAATCTTAACAATTTGTAGATTTTTTTGGATTTCCTATGTAAACGATCATATCATCTGTGAATGATGATAGTTTTATTTCTTCTTTCCCAATCATTATATCCTTTACATCTTTTTCTTGCCTTACTGAACTGGCTAGGACCTCTAGGGCAATAGTAATGATAGAACACACTCATCTTGTCTCTAATTTCTAAGGAAAAGGTTCTAACTTATCACCATTAAAATCAATGATTTTGGCAGATAACTTTACCTTGTCAAAAAACTCTTCCATTTCTATTTTGGTAAATTTTGTTTGTTTGTTTAATTGATTGATAAATGGGTATTAAATTTTTCAAATTCTTATTTTGACACATATTGGATGGCTTATTTACTTCAATCTGTTAAAGTAGTGAATTTTTATAGATTTTTCCCAATAGTTAATCACCTTTGCATTTTTGGAATTAAAACCAACTTGGTTCTCCTGTGTTGTCTTTTTTATACATTGCCTGATTCAGTATGGTAATATTTTATGTAGGACTATTGTGTTTATGTTAATGAATGAGATTAACTTGTAACATTACTTTCTCATTCATTCTGTCCCTCACTGGTTTTGATATCAAAGTTATATTAGCCCCATAAAATGAATTAGGCATTTTCTTTTTTTTTACTAATCTCTGGGAGCGTTTGTGTGAGATTAGAATGAACCTTAAGTTTGGCAGAACCTCCCTGTTCAAAAAATACATATTTACACATACATACACATGACCTGCAATTATTTTCTCCTACAGAAAGATAGTTAACTTCTGGCCAGGTGAGATGGCTCACGCCTGTAATCCTGGCACTCTGGGAGGCCAAGGCAGGAGGATTGCTTGCGCTTTGGAGTTCCAGACCAGCCTGACCAAGAGTGAGACCCTGTCTCTACTAAAAAATAGAAAAATTAGCCGGGTGTGGTGGCACATACCTGTCGTCCCAGCTACTCAGGAGGCTGAGGCAGGAGGATCACTTTAGTTCAGGAGTTTGAGGTTTCAGTGAGCTATGATGATGCCATTGTACCCTACCCCAGGGGTGACAGAGCAAGACTCTGTCTCAAAAAAACAAACAACAACAACAAAACAAACAAACAAAGAAAAAGAAAAGAAAAGAAAGATAGTTAACTCTTATTCCTTTTTTTTTTTTTTTCTGATACAGGGTCTTTCTCTGTTGCCCAGGCTGGAGTGCAGTGGCTATTCACAGGGCTGATCACAGCGAATTGCAGCCTCAAACTCTTGGGCTCAAACAATCCTCCCACCTCAGCCACTGGACCAGCCTCTTGTTCATTTTTTACATGGTTATAGGAAAATTTGTGCTTTTTAATTCTTTTTTAATTAATTTTGGAGTTACACTTCCCCAGGATTTTCACTATTTCATCTAAGAATTGAAGTTTTTGGCCTAAACATTTTCATAGCATCCTATTAGTCTACTATCTTTTAAATCTTTGCTGTAGTTATAATTTTGTTCTATTTTCATTCCTAATATTGTTTTATGTGTGTGGCTCTTTTTGTTAACCAGTCTTACCAGAAGTTTGTTTAATTAATTAAATAACACTGTTTAAACAATTAAACAAAAATTGTTTAATTAAGTCATTTAATCCTTTCAAAGAACCAACATTTAGCCTTGTTGATCTGCTGTATCGTATTTTTTCTATTTCATTAACTTCTTTTTTTCTTTTTTTTTTGAGACAGAGTCTGGCTCTGGCTCTGTTGCCCTGGCTAGAGTGCCGTGGCATCAGCCTAGCTGACAGCAACCTCAAACTCCTGGGCTCAAACGATCCTCCTGCCTCAGCCTCCCGAGTAGCTGGGACTACAGGCATGCGCCACCATGCCCGGCTAATTTTTTCTATAT
>NW_012150485.1:206315-266578 GCF_000956105.1 Propithecus coquereli
TCAATCTTAAAATACAGGTTCATGTTTCCATATGTGCTTGAGAAGAATGAGTGTCATCTAACCGTTGGAAGAATTCTATTAATATATATGTCCCTTAAGTCATGCCTGTCCATAATTCAGATCTTCTATGTCTTTATTAATTTTTTGTCTCTTTGACAAAAAGGCCTGGGGTGACCTGAATGCAGACACCGGATACTAAATGGGAGCAAATGCTACTCGTCTCCAGCCAATTTCTGTCCTGTAAAAATGCAAGTCTGATGCTGCCAGATCTTCTAGCTAAGTGGAAATAGACAGATATCCCAATTTGTTATTTGAAATATTTAGATATTTTTAAATGTTGGCAATCAATTCAAAAAAATGTTTTAAAACATGGTGCCGTCCAAACCCACCATCTGTGTAGACCAGACATGGCTCCTGGGAGGCCCACGCGCCATCTCCGGTTCAGAATCAGTGTCCTTGTCTGTCACCTCCACGTGCAAATCCACAGTCAGGCACTGAGATCGAGTCAAGCTCTGGTACACTTCTCAGCTAGGAGGACCACACCAAACGGTTTCCTCCTTGAATTCGGGTTCCGGCCACTTCTCCACGGGCCGTAGTCTCAATCGCCTTGAAACAGTCACCGAATCTGTCCATTCATTCATTCATTTTGTATTCATTTGTCCATCTATGTGTCATTCAGACACAAATGTCCTTTGAACGTCTACAGATGTCAAATACTGTCCCAAATGGTGGAGAGAGAGCAGCAAACGAGACAGAGCTCCTGCCGTTAAGAAGCTTACATACTAGGAAAGGAAATAGATAATTCCAGGTAAACAGGTCATTTCAGATAGTGGGGGTACGATCTGAAAACAGGATAAGAAAAGATAAGAAGTTGGAGTGGTGGGGCAGGAGGAGGATGAGAGGATGACCAGGCCAGAAAGTGCGGAGAGGAAACGGCCTCTCGCAGGTGGCGGGTGACCCAGGCCTGCTTGCAGAGAGAAGGGCGGTGGTGCACACTCTCAGCTTCGGGACTGAGAGAACAGCACGCGCAAAGGCCTCGAGACAACAATGGAACCACCTAGATTTGTCAGAGGAAACTCGTTAATCCTCTTACTAAGCACCCGCGCCCAGGCAGCCCTCCTCCTGAAACTCCACCTGCCAGCGGCTGGGTCCGGCTTTATCTCTTCAATTTAGGCTGACGGCCAAGCCCAGTTCTCCGCTGGTCCAAATTTCCAGGAATCTGATTCCGGCTCTTCCACTCCCCAGCTGAGACCTAGGGCAAGTTGAGGGGAGTCTGGACCCTTCCTCTTTGACTATCTATCCCTCAGCTATCTGCCCCCGAGGGTGGCCCACCTCTGCCCAAGGGCCTGCTTCCCGCCCCTACAGAGCACAACATTTAGCCCCTTTCTAATGCTGTTAGATAAAAGTCCAAACTTCCCTAATACCTTAACTGGGCTCTTCCAGTCCACCCACTCCCTTTCTCCAACCACTCCCCACCTTCCCCCAACCCCTGCTTTCAGCTTTGCCCAGCCTCCAAACTCCCAGACTCCCTCTGATATTGTGCCTCTGCACAAGCGGTTTTTTCTCTCACGGTGCCACATGCCTCTCCTTTACTCTTTCTGTGCAAGGTGCCACCCAATGGCCACGCACCTGAGAAGGGAGCTGCTTCTCCCACCTTCCTGGTCCCTTGGTCTGAACGAGGGTCCGACATTGCATGTCGTCTTCCCTCCACCTCGCCGTGGGCTTTGTCCTGCTTCCCCACTGCTCCCCGCAGTCGTGTCCATCTGCCGTGGCCCGGTTCCTGGCTCCCACGTCTCCAGGCTCCGTGCCTGGCTCAGCTCCGAGCTCTCCCGCGCTAGTCCCTCTCGCAGCTCCTGGCGCAACTACTCGTGAGCAGCAAATGCCGGTAGAGTGAACGCACTGAATGGTTAAGTCCCTAGGCTCGTCCAGGCACTGGGAGAATGGTCCCTCCTTGGAGCTGGAGCCATCACAACTTTCAGGCAACGTCACAGAGAACGCGGCTCTTTTGCAAAATCTCTAATACGCGTTTATCACCAGCACGGCATTGCCGGCATTCGTCCTAATCTACGTCTGATCAGCACTTTGCGCAGTACAAGCAGAACGCTTGAGCGCAGGGCTCACTTCCTGCCCGCGCTCCACCTGGGACGTGGCAAGCCCTCCTCGCTGAACAGGTTGCACGGATGGATGAACGAATAAGCAAATGCTCCACAAAGCACTTTACACAGATTATTACCTTTAATCTTCTAAACAACCCTAAGAGATAGATAGGTTCCCTTGTCAAAATCTATTTTACAGCTTAGGGAACGTTAAGGCTTAAAGAGATTGACTGCTTTATCTAAAGTTCACAGAGTAATAAGTGATGGGGCTGGTATTTGAACCTACCGGTGTTTTGCTGCGTGGTCTAATGTGGCGTTGTCCTACGTGGGGGCCACTGGCCACGGGTGGCTCCTGAGGACTTGAAATGCAACTGGTCCAAATTGAGATGTGCTGTAAAGGTAAAACGCACCCCAGATTTCAAAGAGTTAGTATGAAAACATGATGGAAAATAGCTCATTAATAATTTTTTCTTTTTTCTTTTTTTTTTTTTTTGAGAGAGTCTCACTCTGTCACCCTGGGTAGAGTGCAGTGGCGTTATCCTAGCTCACAGCAACCTCAAACTCCTGGACTCAAGCGATCCTCCTGCCTCAACCTCTGGAGTAGCTGGGACTACAGGTGCGCACCACCACACCTGGCTAATTTTTAGTAAGGATGAGGTCTCGCTCTTGGTCTCCAACTCCTGTGCTCAAGTGATCCTCCAGCCTCAGCCTCCCAGAGTACTAAGATTACAGGTGTGAGCCAGTGCACCCGGCCAATGATTTTTTTGTTGTTGAGACAGAGTCTCGCTCTGTTACCAGGGCTAGAGTGCCGTGGCATCAGCCTAGCTCACAGCAACCTCAAACTCTTGGGCTCGAGCAATCCTCCTGTCTCAGCCTCCTGAACAGCTGGGACTACAGGCATGTGCCACCACGCTTGGCTAATTTTTTCTATTTTTAGTAGAGACAGAACTCGTTCTTGCTCAGGCTGGTCTAAAACTTCTGACCTCAAGCAATCCTCCCGCCTCAGCCTCCCAAAGTGCTAAGGCTACAGGCATGAGCCACCATCCCCCTCCCCACCCCACCCCACCCTGGCCAATGATTTCTGTATGGAGTATATGTTGACATGACAATATTTTGGCTATATTCAGTTAAACGAAATATAATATCAAAATTAATCTCACCTGGCTGGGTGTGGTGGCTTGTGCCTGTAATCCCAGCTACTCTGGAGGCTGAGGTGGGAGGATTACTTCAGGCCAGGAGTTTGAGACCTGCCCAACATAGTGAGATGCAAAAAAAAAAAAAAAATTAATCTCATCTGTTTCTTTTTACTGTTTCAATGTGATTTTGAGAAAAATCAAAATTTCATTGTGGCTTGCACTATATTTCTATTGGACAGTGCTGGTGTGTGCTCTACATTCCACTGATTCTCACGCAAACCCTTTCATCAAAAGCATGAATAGCGTACACATGAGGTCTGTTCTGTAGGCCACTCAGGCAGCTATGCAAGGAGAGCCGCTCTGACCGGCGTACTCTGACAGGGCCACCATCGTCCTGGCATGTGCCAAGCCTATCCCACCGTGGAGGCTCATGATGCCCTTAATAGTACTGCCTGGGCCACACAGAACATGACAGAAAGAGCAAGCGACCAGGATCCGAAGACCCAAGCTGGAGCTGCAATCCCACCAGCCAGTAGCTGGGGCCTCAGGTGAGCCTTCTGTCTTCCAAGGCTCGGTTTGTCCATCTGTCTCCTGGGGGATCCGAGTGGATGGCTTCCGAAAGGCCTTCTGGGGTTACGAGTCTGACCGGCCTTGAGGGGCAGGAAGGTGTGCTGGGCTCCGGGGCCAGCATTTCTCTGCATCATCACCTCGGGGCTTTCCTGGGGCCAAATTTGTGTGTATGAGATAGTTGTGCGCATGTTTGGGTACACTTCAAAGGCCACCTGTCCCACGCAGTGCCTTGGTTTTCCCATCTATGAGAGGAGAGGTGAGCCATCATGCATCCATTCATTCAACAAGTTTTTGTTTTTGTTTTTCTTTAGAGACAGGGTCTCGCTCTGTTGCCCAGTCTGGAGTGTAGTGGTATGATCATAGCTTCCTGCAGCCTCAAATCCCTGGGCTCAAGGGATCCTCCTGTCTTAGCCTCCTGAGTAGCTGGGGCTACAGTCCAGTCATGCAATACCATGCCCAGCTAATTTTTTCATTTTTTGTGTAGAGATGGGGTCTTGCTTTGTTGCCCAGGCTGGTCTCTAACTCCTGGCCTCAAGCAATCCTCCCACCTTGGTTCCCCAAAGTGCTGGGATTACAGACATGAGCCATGATGCCTGGCCTTTCAACAAGTATTAATATTTACTGAGCACCTATTATGTGTCAGGCACTGTTCTAGGCACTTGGATGAATAAAACAGGCAAAAATCCCTGTCCTTGTGGAGCTTTCAGGAGTGGGAGACAGCCAACAATAAGGAATAAACGTAAGTAGATGATACAATATGCTGTAGGCAAATAAGTACAATGAGAGAAACAGAGAAAGAGAGAAAGGAAGAAAAGAAGGAAGGAAGGGAGGGAAGGAGGGAGGGAGGAAGGGGGAAGGAATAAATTAGTGCAGGGTAGCGGGGGTTGGGAACGCTGGGGGCTGGCTGCAGTATTGGGGGCCACTGGGGCCCTACCAGCTGCAGGAGGCCTGAAGACCTAAAGCAACTGCTGGGACCTTGAGGACTGTTGGCCTAAGGCTCCTTTCCTCTTCCCAAGCTCCTTTCTCTCTTCCACCCAAGGTTCTGATTCAGCCTAACTTGCCCCAGATCCCAGGGCCATTATCTCGCTTTTTGCGTGTGTATGTTGTTAACAAATATTTACCCTGGAGATGCCTCTTACTGATCAGAAGTAGGTCCTAAAGTCAGAACAAGCCAGGCGTGGTGGCGCATGCCCGTAGTCCCAGCTACTCGGGACGCTGAGGCAGGAGAATCCCTTGAGCCCAGGTGTTCGAGACCAGCCTGGGAAACATAGAGAGACTCTATCTCTGTTAAAACAATAAGAAATAAAGTCAGAGCATAACGCAAAAAAATCATACTAGGTGAAATTATCCATGAAATGCCTTTAAATCCACCATGAGATAGAGTGACCTGGTTCCACATATGGCAATATGTGATATCACTGATACACTCAGTAGTATAAAAGAGATAACAGTATATAGAAAAACATAAATTTACACCAGTTTTCTACCTGAGGTTCTTATTTTGATTAGTCATTTGAGAGTGAGTTGCAGATATTATAACACTTTACTCTCAAATATTTCAATCCGTATTTCTAAGAACAAAGTCATTCTCTTGCACAATAGTTACAATCATGAAATTCTGGAAGGTTAACCTTTTCACAATACTATTATCTAACATACATTCTATATTCAAATTTCACAAGAAGGTCCTTTTCCCATGATCTAGGAAACGGGGGTCTCGCATTGCATTTCATCGTCACGCGTCCTTAGTCTCCTGTAACCTGGCACACGCGTCCTTAGTCTCCTGTAACCTGGCACAATTTCTCGGCCTTCCTTCACCTTTCATGATACTGCATTTTGAAGGTTACAGAGCACCTGCTTTATAGAGTACCTCTCCATCCAGATATGGCTGGTTGCTTCTCTATTATTAGATTCAGGTTTAAAAGGCTTTGCATATATGCAACATAAATGATGCTGTAAGCTCCCACTGCATCCCACGGGGGGCTCACCGTGTCAGTGGTCCCATCCTGGTGAGAGTAACTGTGACCACTGATCGAGGTAGTGTTTGCCAGATTTTCTCCCTTTGAATTATTAAGAAACCTATGGTCTCAGTCTTCTTTTGCAATTGATAAGTAATTCATAACACCAGGCTTTGCGTCTGTATAAATATCCTGTTCCCAAAATATTTTCACTCAGAGGTTTTAACATCAGAGATTCTTACCCTAAATCAATTTTTATTAGGATGGTTGCAAATTATTTATAAAAGCATAAAAGAAAGAGGGAGGGACATAAGTGAAGGGTTGAGTTTGCTGCAGATAAAGGCCTAGAAAACGTTACCCCATTGCATTGAGAACTTCCAACATGCGAAGCATGGTTTGGGAGCAGGGTACAAAGAGATAAGCAAAGGTGGTCCCTGCTACGGAGCAGTTTGTGATTAAACAGAGGAGGTGAAGTAGGCACAGCACGGAGGAGACACACACACACTTATACCACATGCATAAATGCACACGCATCATGCCACACCTCCCCACACACGACACATACAACATGCACACCTGTGGAAAAGCAATGGCAGGAAAATGCCCAGGGAGGGCTCTGGAGGGCACCCCACAGCCTGAAGCACCCTGCTGGCCCCAGGGGTTTGCTAGGCCACAGGCACTGTGTGCGGGAAGATCCCACAACCCCACTGTTAGAGGCTGAATTGTGTTCCCACCCCCCAAATTCATTTGTTGAAGACATTGACTATCTAGGACCTTAGAATGTGACCTTGTTTTAACAGAGCGTCTTTGTAACGGTAATCAAGTTAAAACAGGGTCAATAGGTGGGTCCCAATCCAGTATGACTGGTGTTTTCATAAAAAGAGGAAATTTGGACACGGACACACGCACGAAGAGGAGTGAAAACCAGGGAGAAGGCCATCTATAGGCCAAGGAACCCCTGAGGCTACAGAGCTGTAGAGAGGCCTCGAACAGACTCTCCCCCCCAGCCTCAGAAGGAACTAACCCTGCCGCCACCTTGATCTTGGGCTTCTGGCCTCCCTAACTGCAAGACAATAAATTTCCACCATCTAAGCCACCCAGTCTGTGGTACTTGTGACGGAGGCCCTAGGAAACTCATACACCCACCGTTGGTGTAATGACGCTGCCGTCCATAGGCTGCAAACCCAAAGGAAAGGCCCCAGGCTCGGAGGCAGAGCCTTGGGATCATGACCCAATTCTGCCGCTTAGTAGCTTCATGGGCTTAGGAAAGTCTCTCTCTCCCCAGCCTCAGTCTCCCCATTTGCCAGCAGAGGGGAGTGATACTGAGCGTCTCCTTGAATTCCTGCTGGAGGGGGCTTTGCATTCCATCATGGTGGCCCAGGCAAGAGGCCAGCGTCCCCTCGTCCAGACCTTTGCTGGTGAAAGGACTCCTTCAAGGGCACCCCCGCACCTGAATTTCACTCGGCTGGGTGCAGCAGGAATTTTTGTTCCACTTCCCACTGAAGGGTAACTGGTTTGGGGCAGAACAAGACAACACAAGTCAGTTACCCAAAATGTTCTGGCACCACCTTACTGGAGAATGGGGCCCGCTGGCCTCTCTGAGATTGAGCGTGACCTGCTGTGAGCCAGGGGGGATGGGCCTCACCTGTAACTGCTGCGGCCTGGACTGTGTCCCCGGGACCTGCAACATCACAGACGCCTTTGTGGGCTGCCCACCCCGGCCGTGGAGCGATCTCTCTTCCACTGCATTTCTTAGCTCTACAGCTGCTCCCGTCTGGAGGCCCCAGTTTCCCTCCATTGACCATTGTCCTGAGCGAGGGGAGGCTCGCCTGGGAGCCGAACTGCCTGAGTCCGGATTCGGGCTCTGCCCTTACCTAGCTGTGTGACCTTAGGCAAGTCCCTCAGCCCCTCTGTAGCTCAGTTCCTCATGCATGAAATGGAGATAACAATAATAACTTGGTCCTTGGCTTGTCGAGAGGATTAGATAAGACCTGGCATGTAATAATCACTTCATAAATGTTCTCTGTTTTCATTAGCACTTTACTTATCAGCTTTGCATATCATACTTTACTAACCTGCTCTCTCCCACTTGCCAGTGAGAGCCGGGACTTTTGGTGCAGGAAAAAACGAGATAGAAATCCAAGTCTAAAAAGGCTAGATGTACCCTGATTTAGAATTAAAAGCATAGGTGCAAACTCATGACATATTTTATCTTCAAATAATATTTGTATTTCTTAATTCTGATAACTTTAGATCGAGTGAGGAGGCCTAGAAACAATACCCAGCTGGTATAAATGAGCTTTCGCAGCCTCCAGATTATGGCCTCTAAATACTATTTCTCACTTTAAGAAACTGGGAATGGTCGATTCCAGGTCTCAGCAGGAAATGGATGAGATGATTCTGGAACATTTCGTCACACAAGGAAGCAAGACAACTATGAAAAACTACTGGGGTCGCCTCAACTCAGGACTCAGAGCCAATCTGAAAAGGCTCCCGCTCGCCGAAGATGGGACCATGTGAGCATCAGTGCGAGTACTAATTGCTAAAGCCATGAATTCATAATGCCCAGAAGAAAAAGAAAGAAGAAAAGAACTTGTTGGGTCACTCTTGCGGCACAGTAAGGAACCAACTTATTAGTTTGAAGATCGATAAATAAAGGGAAAGAAAAAACAAACATATATTTAATACACCGTTGAGGTCAATGCAAAACGGTATGATCACTTTGGAAATAATTTTTGGCAGTTTCTTATAAAGTTAAACATACTCTTAACATGTGGACAACAATCCCACTCCTGGATTGCCCAGAAGAAATTACCCAAGAGAAACGAAACCTCTGTTCACACAAATACTCACCCCTGAATGTTCATAGCACTATTTATAATAGCCCCAAACAGGACACAACCCGATGTCCATCATCTGTGAACGCATAAACTGTGGAATAGCCACACAATGGGATACGCCTCAGTAATAAGAAGGAAACAAACTACGAATACATGGAATAACAGGGATAAACCTCAAAAGCTTGCTAAGTAAAACAATTCACATGAACGGCTACCTATTGCAGGATTTCATTTACATGGCATATTAGAAAGGGAAAAAAATTCTTCACGATCTTGGCTTATACATGATTTCTTAGCTATGACATCAAATTCATAAGTGACAGAAGAAAAAATAGAAAAATTAGACTTCATTAAAATTAAAAACCAGGAAGCTGGCTGGGCACGGTGGCTCACGCCTGTAATCCTAGCACTCTGGGAGGCCGAGGCGGGCGGATTGTGTGAGTTCAGGAGTTCGGGACCAACCTGAGCAAGAGCGAGACTCTGTCTCTACTAAAAAAAAAAAAAAATAGAAATCAGCCGGACAACTTAAAATATTTAGAAAAAAAATTAGCCAGGCATGGTGGCGCATGCCTGTAGTCCCAGCTACTCAGGAGGCTGAGGCAGGAGGATCGCTTGAGCCCAGCAGTTTGAGGTTGCTGCGAGCTAGGCTGACACCACGGCACTCTGGCCCAGGCAACAGAGTGAAACTCTGTCTCAAAAAAAAAAAAAACAAAATTATTTTCAGTTCAGTGTCATAAACATCCACTGAGCACCTACAACGTGTCAGACATAGTTAGGTGCCAAGAGACAAAGATGATTCTGATTGTAATTACGCTCACACACCCCCTGCTGATTTCTCAAGAGCTGACAGTGAGCAGGCCAAAGACAGATCCTCGCTGCAGATACGAGAAGTCACTCACTCACCAAGGTGCAAGGTTGGAACGTGCATCCAGCCTTAAGACTTTAAACCTATAATTTGTTCCCTCAAGACCCTCCCCTCCTCCCCACACCCCAGCTGCTGCCCAGGCACCCAGGGGAGCGAGTCATTAGCAAGTGGGACTCATTTCCAAGGAGCTGTTTGCCTATAATGAGGTGTCAGTTGAGGAAATGAGGGCTGGGGCCGGAGGGTCCCTTATCCCAAGTTATTTGTTTGACCTGGTGCTATTTTCCTCTAGCAAGGCCCGGGAAGGGGACAGGGGTTTCTTATTTTGGAGACACATTTCAGGTTTTAATTTCACAAGTGAAACACGAATGTGGTGTTTTCGTGCAAAGGAAAAACATTAGAGCTGAGACTCAGGTCTCCCAGAGTTATCAGTCCCAATCCCAGCCCACCCCTGCCCCAGAGGTGACCACTCCTGGACCTTTTCCTCTTGCTTCGATATTTACTTCTCAAACACAATACGACACTTTACTATTGCCAGACATTGTTCTAAATGGCTTCCAAATATCAACTCTTTTATATTCACGAATGCCTATGTCATGTCCACGTGAATGTACACACACACACAAACACGCACTCATGGACACACATGAGATGCACGCTCGAACTGTGTCTGAGTTCCGCAACTCGCCTTTGTCTCTCAGCCATAGGTCTTGGAGATCCCGCCATATCAGTTCCTGTAAGATTGCCTTACTCTCTTCAAAGTCGGTGTGGTTACCCACTACAGGAGTGTGCTCTAGCTTATTTAATTAGTACCCTACTGATGAACATTTAGGTTGTTTCAATTTTTTAAAAAATTTCACACCATGTTGTATGAATATCCTTCCACAGATCTTATGGACGGTAGGAAAAGAGCGGTTTCCAGGATAGATTTACTTAGGAGGTCTTAACCCTCTGTGGGTTAATCTATGAATAATACGCGCCACACCTAAACAGGCTTGGGACAGGGTCAGCAGTGGGTGGTGGAAAGAGGAAGAGGAGGGCATGGAGTTACAGCTGAAATCCTGCCTGGTAAGCACCCCCTTCCCCCGGGGGAGGAGGGGGAAGCACAGATTTTCTGAAGACCCCACCTTCCCAGCACATGGTTCCTCTGCTTCTAGATATGCACGGTGGAGCCATGTCGGTCCTTACCAAAGCAGAGGTGGAGTGGCTTACTTTTAGAAGGAGCAAAGGCCAGTGCTGAGATGGGCAAGGCTTCATAAGGAGGGGTCCTGGGGCTACACACCTCAGGGCTACCAAGAGGCCTGGCAGGGAGTGGCAGTGCCATGATTTCCAGCTCTGAGACCTTGAGTGGGTCATTGGGCTTCTCTGGCCCTCAGTTTCCTCATCAGTATGGCTGACTTCCTAGTCCCGGCCAGGCGGCCCCCATTGCTCTAATCCGAGAATCAAATGAAGCAGTAGAGAACTGCAATCCCCAAAAGAAGCACCATTTTCCTTGAAAATATCCCAGGGTAGGATTTGAGCCTTTTGTTATTTAGCTAGCAGAGCCCAGGCCCTTATCTCTGAACTGCTCCAGACATCCAGTCTTCTGAGACCTTGACGAATAACTTCCATCAACCCTTGGTATGGGAGGGCTGGGGGCCTTAATGGTAAAAATCCCTTAAATTGCTAAGGATTCCACTCTGGTAGAAATTACTGCCTTCCTGCCACCGGTTGGTAGTGCTTACCATGCACCTTTCTGTGCCCAGCTCAGGTCACCCTCCCTGCCCTGAGAAGGGGTCATGCTCCCATTTTACAGAGGAGAAGGCTGAGGCTCAGAGGGTTTCCAGGGCTTGCTCCAGCTTACGCAGCAAGCAAGTGTCAGGGCAGGAAGTCGGTCTAGCAACAAAGCCTGGACTTGCAGCCAGTGCACGACACCCGGGGGAACAGCTCGGGTTCCTCTCCCAGGCTGCTGCCCTGGGAACGAGAAGCTCTAGACGTGGCTGAGCTGTGCCAGTGCTCGGCGTGACACTCTCACCAGATGAACTTACAGTTGCACCATGGGGTCATTCTTCTGGCTGGGCCAAGCGATGATCTTCCCTTGACTTGCTCTGTGCACGTGGAGGGGCAGGGGATGGCAACCGCCTTCTCAGGGCAGGCCCTGCAAAGGTGGAGGGGGACCCACTGATGACACATCACTGCCTCGGTCTCTAGGAACCGGTCCTTATCAAACACCCAAGGCCAGGACACCAGCACCGTGGAGGTCAGTTGTGTCCAGGCAGCTCTGCTCTCCCTCCCTGGGAGGCTTTGAGCCGGGGACTAACCCTTTCTGTCCCTGAGGCTGCTTCCCCAGAAAATGGGGAAGGGTTTTTCCTGAACACAGCCAGCACTCGAATTAATGCTGCAGAGGGGCGGGTGTCTGAGTCAAGAGAGAATTTGCGGCTTGTTTCCTGGTTGCTCCCCCATTTCACAGATAGGAAAAGGATGACTCCAACGGTGACACAGCCCAGGCAGGTCTGGGGAGTCTTCAGCTTTCTTCATTCAGGACCCACCCAGAAGACTAGGGGACACTCCATCCGGATGTGTCAGCGTTAGGTTCAAAGGTGACAGTTGGCCTGCCTGTGTACACAGGTGTGGCTGAAGAGACTCCTGGGCTCACACTAGCTGCACAGTGACTCCGGCCAGCTTCTGGGCTGACAGCTGCACAGATCTCCGCCCCCCCCCCCACTTTTATCTATCCCAGGAGAGCGCCCACTGTGTTTAATTAACACTGTCCTGCTAATAGTCTTTGGCCTGGGACTTGGGGAGATCTAGAAGCAAGGAGGTGGGGGTAGGGGGTGGAGGGGCAAGGTGAAAATATAACCTTTTCCTAAACAAAGAGTTACTTAGCACGTTCATTGTGCCAAGGCCTGTGGTCAGCTGGTGGGAGACACTGAGCTCCATGGGATGCTGATTTGGGCATACTTGTGTGGTCCCCAGTCAGACAACTCCCAATCCAGGCAGACTGGTTCCGGAACATGGAAAGGTCCCAACAATTACTTCTAGGTCTTCAGAGTGGTGGGATGGGGAAGCCAGGTCTTGGTGCACAGAGCCAGCAGGGAAAGGCCACGGGGTGAGAGGACAGAGCCAGCAAGGCCCAGAGTGACCAGTGCAAGTGGGAGCTCTCCATGTGGCTCAGGTCCTGGGGGACAATGGTGGGAAGGAAGGCAGAAAAGGTAACCTGGAGCCAGGAAACAAAAGGTCTTGCCTGCTAGGTTGAGGTATTCCACTTGTTTTGCAAAAACTGGTATGGTGTGACCATAAGAGCGTAGCTGTTGAAGATAAACAGACCTGAGTTCAAATCCAGGCCTTAGCCGAGAGACCTTGAATGGTAACAATCCCTACCCGTTTGTGACATTCTCACCTGTGACAGGAGACAGCAACAGGCCCCACCTCCCAGGAGCGCAGTGACCATCCACGGAGCGCACGACTGGATCCTTGAGTGCGGCCTTTTGAGCGAATCCAAATTTTACAGAACAAATCCTTTTAATAAAGGGATTTGCTCTGCGAAGCTTGGATTCGGTCGAGGGGCCACACTTGGGGATCTGGAGGGCCACGTGTGGCCTTGAGGCCGCAGGTTCCCCAGTCCTGGTAAAACTTCCGGATTCTATGCCAAGTCCATCTGCTCCATCCGTCCAGAACAACTGGGCTGGTAGTGTGCACCAGTGCTCGTTTCTGCTGATTTATGCTTTCGTATGTAGACGTTTTATCTCATTCAGAACACGAACCAATAAAAAGGCAATTTGTTACTAGGTTGGGAAACTAGGTCAGCCCCGACAGAGATCCACGGAGCAAGATTTCACAGTGACTTCAGCAAAAAATACTCAGGAAAGAATTCCCCTGAAATATGGAGTGGTATGCATTCGCCACACATATTCCATATCCATTTTTCATCGGAAGTGTCGGAAGACCTCTGCCAAGCAGAGAGCTTTGAAAAGCAGCTCACTCTGCTCCTGCTCCACTTTATTGAAGAACTTGAATGGTGAACAAGTTATTTTTAAAAATTATTTCAAGTCAAACATCCACTTGATTGCCCTAGTCTAGTTTAACTTGGAAAGCTACTTTCTGAGGGTTTTGGAAAAAAAAAAAGAATGGCCACAGCTTAAATCATAACGTGGATAGTATTATCAAAAACTTATGTTTCCGTCTAAAAGTCAACTAGAGATACTTTAAGATACAAATAATTCCAGAATTCTAGACTTTCAGAGAAAGTATTGTCATTATTTGGGCATGAACATGTCTTGACGTCACCATTTCACTTGCAAATATTGTATTGACCTACCAGGCAGAGCTGAAAATAACTGTATCTACAAACCTCAAGAAAGGGGAATAAAATGTTCTTTAGGGATCTGTTAAAAAAACCCTGCAAGGTATCATGTAGACAAGAGGGAATGAGAGGGATTCTTTTTAGTTCAACTGTCCTCTGTTTGGCTCCTATACGGAATTCCTCAAGCTATCATTACTATGAACAGACTACTTTTCCCCATAATACATAAATTACCAACAACCCAATGACATGGGAGATGGACTCTTGTGATTTTAAACCCAAGAACTTCTGGTTTGCAGAAAGAATTTTACTGCTAAGTGAAACCAAATCCACAGCATGGATCAGGAGTCATTCAGTTTTCATGCCTGGCTGCGGGTCGATGCCCCAAATAAAACAAATACAAACTCCAGAAGGGAGATGACCAGGGAGCCGGTGTTGGGACTGACTGGCCCAGGAATCATCAACTGTGCACAACAAAGGGGCAAAAGGTTGGGAGAGGAGGGGCGTGTGGTGTGTGTGTCTGTGCGTATAAGCGTGTGCAGAGGAGGGTATATTCCAAAATTCTTAATCCCTTGGCTAAGAAATGACAATGAAAGGTCCAACACAAATCAAACAAATTGAAAGTTGAGGTTGTTTCTGAGAATTTCCCTCCTCTTTCCCATCAGGGAGAAAAGCAGGGAAGAACTGGCCCAAATTATCCAAGCAGGCCGGCGGGCTATAGTTGAATCATAGCATTAGATCCTGCAGATGGTGGGACTGAGCAGGTGACATGACCTGTGACCTCTGAAGCTGGCTTTCCCCCTCTCCATTTTCCATTATTTTCCCTGACTTCTTCTGCTTCCGAAACCTTAGTTTCTGCACAAGAGCAGTGGGCAAGGCAGTATGGCTGCTTCCTTAGAAGGTGGACAGGAATTGATGGGCCCAAGGAAATGCCCTTCTAGGAGGTCAGAAAAGGAAGAAAACCACGACCTACAGTGATGCGGGAGCAAGTTGGAGACTCCTTCAGTGACTACTTGGAAGGACAAGACACATCTGGGAATGCACCGGTGAGTTTCCCCACTTTGATGTTTAAGGAGTTACCAGCACGGCTACCTGATATAAATTTCACATGCAGACCGTAAGATGATGTACCAGCAAACGACCATTTCCTCAAGTCTTGTTTAGAAAGACAAGTATGCTAACAAACCCATGTATTACACACATCCCTCTGATACCAACCTTTCTAGTCACCCAGGCATGGTTAGCATTGCCTATAATTTTCAGTTTTATTTTATGGTATTCTCTTCTTCAAAAACAAAACAAAACTCAATCTCCCAAACTATCTTTTACGTATTATTCTACCCCCAAATACATATCTTGCCCAGTTAATTTTGATCACAGACATATTTTGGGGGTAAATTTCTCAAAGTTAAGTAGCTGAAAGCTATGGAACTATTTTATTAGCAAATCAATTGTTTTTCCACGAACTTCAAAACTATAGCTGGAGGAGGGCGGGGAATTTTACCCTTACGCATTTCAAAATGTACTGAAAGGCTAGATTGGAGTGTAGAAGCTTAGAAAAAACAAAAAACCCTCCTGCCTTCTTTATGTCCTGAAATGTGAAATGTGTCCTTTCCTTTCTGGTTTGCTGACCACGACAGGATGAATTGGAATGCATGAGAAATGTAAACAAAACACCTCCTTCCGAGTCTCTTTTTCTCAATTAGATTTCACCCCAGCAAGGGTTTTTTTTATAAAGAGGATCTCAATTTGCTCAGGCAGGTTCAACTGTATACAAAAAACGGGTCTCCCGTGCCTTGTGAACATTCTTTTCCCCCCAATTCCTCTAAAACTTCACAAAAGGGGGGGATGTCTCCCAGAAAGTCTGTACATGACAAAACTGACATCTAGGATAAATACGGGCAAGAGCAGAAGGGAAGGCGAGGTGCCGGGGCGGGCCTCGGTGCGCAGGAAGTTAATATGTGGTCCGGTCTTGCACTCCAACGGCTCTGGGCTGTCCGGTCTCCCCCTTGGTGACTGGCCATCCAATCCACATTCCAGCACTTACTTACGGGGAGAGGGATACATTAGCAACAAATGGGTTTATGCAGATTTAGATGTGTTTTAGAAGCCCCTGCAGCCCAGACAGGGCTCTGAACTGTGCGCTGCCCTGACTTTGCAGCTCCCAGCAACAGCCTCCCACCGAGAAAGACCCCTGTGTATGGCTCAGATAAGCCATTTGTGTCCAGCTATTCCATGCCCTGGATGCTTCTCTTCTTCGGAGACTGATTTTTTGCATCTTAATGGGTTCTGTGACACAGAGCCATTTCGCTGGTAACATCCTGAAATGATACCTAGATTTTTAACACCTATTTGTGTGTTGGACTGATTGGCTCGGCCCTAAGACAAGCATTTAATGATATGCCAGTCAGTCCCCAGCCCTGCTTAAGTGTCCCCTCAGACGGGCAGGCTTAAAGAAAACTGACAGAAATGTTCTTTAATAACTATGGTTTATCCATTTCTTTCAGATAGTAAGTGGCACGTTCTCACCTCATTTGCAGCTTTTAATCCCAAATGGACATCGCTTTTGAAATATCCTCTTTCTTTCTTTCTTTTCTTTTTTTTCCCCAGGCTGCCACTTGAAAGTTGAAATCTAGCAAGAATGTAATGGTAGGTACCAGCTTTCTGAATTACAGGGTGACTGCCTGAGCTGATCCTAAAAAGCAAGTGTCTTTTTTATACCGCATAAAAGGCTGAAATGTTTACATATCAAAAGGCTATAGGCCAATTTCTGTCAAAATTACACATGAAGTTAAGCAGTACAAGCAATTTATTTAAACACTAGTCATTGTCGAAAAATTCAAAACCATATGCTCTTTTAGCAGTTTTTCACAAATGCATTTGACCCATGACTTGGCTAGACATACAAGCTTCATAATTTACTCTAAATTTCAAATTCCCTTGACGTTTAAATAAAAGATCTTCATTAATGAGGTTTACATGAATGAAAACTTTAGAAGCTGATATCGGTTAGCGAGGGGCTTCGGGAACCGTCTGTGCATTCGTTCTAATTTTCAAATGACTGACTTTGCTAATCATTTCAAGAGAAAGTTCTTCTGAGAACAAATTATGGTCATTTGCATTCTGTGATTTGCAAAAGCAACGGTGCAGTCACTTTGAAACAAACTTTGGTAAATAGCCCTGGCCGAAAGCGGATTTCTGCAACCCAGGAAAACCCAAGCTATTTTTTCCTGAGGCCTTGGGAACACGCCATTTTTTGACAGCCCCTTCTTCTCCCCCAGGGTAACTTGAAGCTTTCCTAACACCTTGATTATTTTGTCCTTAGGGGCTCGGGTGCTTTTATTTGGAATGTTGCAAAACTTCTAGCAAAACTCAGCCAGAAAGCGTCCCTACATACTGCCCCGTTGAATGCTGGAGACCCAGCTCTTGTGCGCGCTGCCCCTTAGCCAGGCGGCATTTGCACCTCTAGCTCAACTCCACGCACCCAGCGTCACATGTAAAATCCCCTGGGGCGACCGGAGGTGTCCTCCAGAAAGCAGCAGGGCCGCAGAGCCAGTTTTGAGCGCTAGTTTTGAGAGACACTGGATTTTTTTAAAAGCCCAAATACAAACAACAAAACCAATTTGCACGCTGAAGACTGTGCTGAGGTCTCGGCACAGCGCACGGACTGCAGGGGGTCCTTGCATTGTCCCTAATTCCGGTGACCCCACTAATGCGCCCTGCGAAGAAGGCTCCGCACCTTTGAAAAGGACATGCCAGCTTTTTGCACATGACTCGAAAAATTCTACTTAAACGCATCCGATTATGAACTCTGCTCTGTCACCGGGCAAGAGACTGAGAAAATTAAGAAAGTTCCTGAAACGAACCGTAAGAAGTTGGGCCGCATATGCATTATTTTTTACAGATATGGGGGCGTGGGGTGTAAGGATAGTGGGGGACAGTTTTCTCCCTGATGAGAACATCTTGGGGCAGGAAGAGATATCCAGACGCACACTCCAAACTTGGGCACTCTTGTTTTAAATCAGAGAAGCAATTTAATCTACGCTCTGTGAATCAATTGAACGATGACCGCAGCGCAAAAGCGCCTCGATAGATGCCGAAAGGCAAACATACCTTATGCATGTGGAATCCGCTGATCTATTCTTTAATATCTTAAAAATGAGGGCTATTACCCGGGCGAGTGACTCCTCAACAAACACATTTTCATAGACTTCTGCGTAGTGATTGCTTTGTGTGAAATCGTGTTTGGGTGATAATAGGGAAAATCAGTGGCGTGTTTACTGCATTTCCGACCTAAGCGCTCGCCGCTGTCTCCGGACACTCCCGGTCCTCCCATGCTGAGCCGAGCGTGCGGGCCGACAAACAATCGCTTAGCAACTCAAGCGGGACAATTTGCGTTGCATCGCATTTGTTATTCCAATTGCGTCCGCAGCAAGGCGGGGCCCCTGATTGTCTGCTTAGCACATTGGGGACACTTGCGGGTTTCTGCCCACGGAGGTGCGGTGCGAGTGCCGAACCCCTGACTGCCTTCCCTGGTGCCTGCCTCCCCACAAAGTGGAGGGACTGCAGATTAAGGGGGCAACTTCGTGCGGGAGGCCAAGCCCGGGTGAGCTCCCGGAGAGCTGGCAGAGTAATGGGAGTGGTGTGTCCTGGAGGTCCCTGTGACCTCTTCCCGGAAAGTCCCCTCCGCAGGAGGGTAGAGCTTTCAGACTCGCTTTGGCTTATCTTGGACCCAGCTGATGTAGAGACTCTGCCCTTGGCTAGGGGAGGGGTTGGGGACAGCATATTCCTTTGTTTCAATGAAGAATGAACAAGAAAATGTCCCCAAGTCCATCTCCAACCTCCTTGGCAAGCGGGTGAAAATTACCAAGTCTCATTAAATTGTTAGGGTTGTAGGGAGTCAATGAATGTTGGAGTTGGTTTGATCAACCAAAATCCTGAGGCCTCCAGAGGAGGAAAAATTTGCAAGGTGGCAACGTTCGGTCTAGAATTCTGACGCTCAGACTCGCTGTACTGGGTCGGGTGGTACAGCGAAGAGCTGCGGGAAAGCGCCTGGCGCAGTCCAGGAGTTTGCTAAACCTGGTTATTAAAAAGAACAATGTACCCAACGGAAGGAGACATAGAGGGGTGTGTGGAGGAAGTTGTTATACTTTTTAAAACTTAGAGACACTCTTTTAGGTCTGTGGCTGAAATTTTGGCGCTGTTCTGGTCTGGGCACCTTCGCAGAAAAGGACAAGGAATCTGCCCCAAGCATCCTGCGGCACTTCTGCCTCCACCCGGCTCAGGCAAATGTCTTAAAAGACCCACTGACACGCGCACCGCAGCGCACGCCCAGCCTCCAGCACAAACGCAGGCAAAGCCACTGCTGAAGTTGCAGCCTCTAGCTGTCTTCCATCTAACCGCCCTGCGAAATTAAACCTGGGAAACATCGCGGCGAGTATGTGTGCCCTGGAACCCCGGTGACTGTTAAGTCTCCGAGAACGGAAAAAAACTTCCATCCCTAGTCAGCAGGAGAGGGAAGGCGCCCCACTTTTTACCCTAGACCTGACCTCTCTAAGGGGAGGGCCACACTCCCTCCTCGGATTGGTTGTTATTGTTAAAAAAAAAAAAAAATCTATCGATTCCCCAAATTGAGACCCATCTCCGTGCTGTCCTAATCTCCCTCTACGACCAACTCCAGTTTGCGCAGCACTGGAAGAAGCAAGTCTCAAGCCGCGAGCGGTGGGCGTGAGGACTCAGAGGTCCACGGGGGAGGCCGAGGAGAAACGCCGCCGCCTGGCTTCACTCCGCAGCTCCCGCGCGCCGCCAGAGTTCTGCGCTCGGGCAGGACCAAACCTTGGTGCAATGGCTCTTTGATGCGGGAACAGCAATTGACAAGTGGCCTTTCCCCCTTTGCCTCAGCACCGGGGAGTGGGCCGCCCACTTAGCCTTACTGCGGCGACTTCAGACAAGTCTGCGGGGACCCCTGTTTAATTAGCCAAAGAGAAATAGCGAAAAATGGGTGTAAATTAAAGGTGGCCTTCCTTTGGGAAACCCCGAGGTGCCCCTGCACCCCCGGTCCTCGGCGGTCTCGCCTGGGTCGAGTACTGCCCCTTCGCCTGGAATGGCCGGAGCTGCAAGCCCGAGGCTTGCACCCGATCCGCAGGATTTCGGGGACGGTTTTGGTTCCGCGCGTACTGTCGCCTACCTTCTCGAAGGGCGCTCCCCGCCGGCTTGCAGTGGTGGGCTGGATGCGCCTCCCGTGGCTGCGGCGGGCGGGCCGGCCGTGCCTCGCTGAGAATCCCGCAAATCACCGCGGCCGCCTGCCGCGAACAGAGCCGGCCTTCGTCCAGGCCGCTGGGGCCGGGAGTCAGCGTGGGCCTGCCAGGCGAAGGGCAGGCCGCGGCTAGGGGCCTCTCTCTCCGCGAGCCGGCAGGTCGGAAGGAAAAAACGCTACTCAATTGTTGGGGAATGGGATAGGGAAGCCCCAAAGGGCCCATCTGTATTGAAAACCAAAAATATCTGGGGGGCAAGCCACCTTATTTCCAAAATTAATTTTTTAAAAGCGCAAAGCCTACCGACGGCCACGTAGAGAGCAGCTGGAAGCACCGCTTCAGAGTGCTACTCTTAGTGGAGAATTTTAAATAGTGGGTGAATTTGATCTTCGCTGTGTAAGAACCTAAGGAAGGCCGTGGTAGTTTTCAGACCCAAAGTGGCTGCAAAAAAAGTTTTTTGGTTTTTTTTTTCCTTTTAGGAAACACAATGCATCTCTTCTTTCGTCGTTTTTCCCTTTACAAGTTTTGGCTTTTGCAAAAACAAAAGGTTTTGGGTGGGGATTAACCAGATCCATTTGGGAGAGAACCTCAAGACTTAAAAGAGAGAAAGGTGAAATTAGAGGCAGTGAGTACGTGCGGGACCGGAGGAGACGCGGAGTTTTCAATCCTGCTTGCGAGAGGACGCAGCCCCTCACAATTTCTAAAACAAAACAAATTCTGAAAGGGAAAAAACGTAGCCCCAAAGTAAAATTGGCCACAATGAATTTGAGCTACAGGCAGAGGAAATCGCACCCAATAATAGGACCCAATCTGAGAAAAAGGGTGGGGTGGAGAGGTCGGGCGCAGGGAGTTGTTAACGGCGGCGGCACAATGGAATTAATGAGATTAACCAGGGCAATTAGGCCGCCCGCCCAGCAAGCCCGGCCCGCGGCGGGGCTGCCGAATGGAAAAGATTAGGTTAATTTCATTAATTCGCAATCCACAATCTCTTTTCAGGTCCCGTAACCCCCTCCCCTTGGTACCTCGCCCCCTCCGCCCCCACCCCTCCCCCACCCCAAGGAAAAGAAAGGGCCAAATCTGGTTCTGTTTGTCATCTGCATATTACCAGGAACTAAATCCAGGATGACGTCGACTCAGTATAAAACCAACGAGAGGTTCAGCTGGCCCGAGCTGCGTCCTACCCGCGGGTAGAGTTCGGCGAACGCCGCGGCACGGGGCGGGCGGGAGGAGGGCGCGCGGACGCAGGGGGCGGGGAGGGGCGCGGGGCCGCTCTCGCCCGCGCTCTCTTTCGCTTTGGTCGGCGGCGGGAGGAGAGGGGACCCCCCCACTTTGAGGCTCTTTTCCTCGTCGCGTTCCCGCCGCCCCCCGGTCCCGGCGCGGGCCTCGGGGATGCCCGCCAACATGTTCAGCATCGACAACATCCTGGCTGCCCGGCCGCGCTGCAAGGACTCGGTGCTGCCGGTGGCGCCCAGCGCGGCGGCTCCCGTCGTCTTCCCGGCCCTGCACGGGGACTCGCTCTACGGCGCCGGCGGCGGCGCCTCCTCGGACTATGGCGCCTTCTACCCGCGCCCCGTGGCCCCGGGAGGCGCGGGCCTCCCGGCCGCGGTCGGCGGCTCCCGCCTCGGCTACAACAACTACTTCTACGGGCAGCTGCACGTGCAGGCGGCGCCCGTGGGCCCGGCCTGCTGCGGGGCCGTGCCCCCGCTGGGCGCCCAGCAGTGCTCCTGCGTCGCGACACCGCCAGGTAGGGTCGCGCTCGCTCCGGCCTTCGCCGCCGGCCGCGGTCCTTAGTGCCTGGGACGTTGGCGGGCGGTGGCGCTTGCTTTATTCACCTTGCACAAACTTTTCAACTTTGGCAAGTGCCCCCCCCCCCCGCACACACTTTTGCAGATTGGGCGCAGGAGGTTGCACACTTCTTGCTGTAAACTTGTCGCGTTAGTGAAAACTGTAATTCAGTGCCTGCGCGGGAGACTAGGTTTTTTAGAATTCTCTAACTGGCTTGGGGCGGGGGGGTGCGGGTGGACGCTCTTACGCGCTCCCTCCTTTTCCCTACACCCCTGATTCCCGCGCACCTCCAATTTCCAGCACCCCCCTTGCAGACGATTTCTAAGCGGGAGAGGGTCGCGGGCTGGCGGGCGGGAGTGTGTCCGGTGGCGAGGAAGGGCAGCTGACCGTGCGCCTCCCCCTGTCGCAGGCTACGAGGGCCCGGGCTCGGTGCTGGTGTCCCCGGTGCCGCACCAGATGCTGCCCTACATGAACGTGGGCACGCTGTCCCGCACAGAGCTGCAGCTCCTCAACCAGCTGCACTGCCGGCGGAAGCGGCGGCACCGCACCATCTTCACGGATGAGCAGCTCGAAGCCCTGGAGAACCTCTTCCAGGAGACCAAGTACCCGGACGTGGGCACGCGCGAGCAGCTGGCCCGGAAAGTGCACCTCCGCGAGGAGAAAGTGGAGGTAGGCGCGGGGCCCTGCCGGGGCGTCTAGCGGTCCTTCCCCGAGAAATGGGGCCCCAGCCGGCTTTGCCAGCCCTGCGTAGGTCTCCCTGCGCTTCAGAAACATCCCGGTGGCAGCCCAGAGGCTGCTGGAGGGCGCTTTAGGCCCAGGAAGTTGAATGAAAATGCGGAAGCGGGAGCCACTGGCTCCCCTCCTTTTGTTGGCGCGCGCGCGCGGGGCCGGTTCCGGGGGTCCGGTTCCGATTCCACGACGCGTTCCCGCCGCCACCACACGGAGCTCCGCGTGTGCCGGGCACTGGGGGAGGCGCGCCTCTGATCCTAACTGCTGTTCCGTGCCCCCTTGTGCCGCAGGTCTGGTTTAAGAACCGCCGCGCCAAATGGAGGCGGCAGAAGCGGTCCTCTTCGGAGGAGTCCGAGAACGCCGAGAAGTGGAACAAGGCGTCGTCCAAGGCGTCGCCGGAGAAGAGGGAAGAGGAAGGTAAAAGCGATTTGGACTCGGACAGCTGACGGCCGCGGGCCGGCTGTGGCGTTTGCCTAACTCGAAGGACTTGCACAGACAGACGATGCTACTTTGTTGCACACGCGCTGCCTTGCGGGAGGGGTCGAGAAAGAGACCGAGGAACTGTAAATAGTGTACAGCGCCCGGAGGGTCGGCGCCCGGGGTCGGGGCGGGGGCCCCAGTTCTGCAGCCCGAGGCCGCCCGCGCCTCTCCCTCTCCCGCTCTGTAGTATTTATAGCTAAGTTAACAGTTAACGGTGACAATACAATAAAGTGATGGCGATGTAGACGGGCCACATTCTGTATTTCCTACTCCGTCACAGCTACCATCCGTCTGAGGCTCAGAAAAGAGAGGTATTTAGTCTGTAGCATTGGCGGAAAATTTTGTCCAATACAAAAAACGGCAACTCAGTGCGAATCAGTCACGGGACAGGTGCCCTGGTTTAAAAGTAAATTTCGCGTCTAGAAAAGGGGCAGAGAGATTCGGTGCGGATGACAGGAGCAGTGGTGGGTTCTCGACTCCCCTCTCCTGTTGGGAGAAAGGGCACTCTTTCCTTCCCGGGTTACTTCTCCCAACCCCGCTCCAAGCCGTTCACCGGACTCTGCGCTCCAGAAACCCTCAAACCTAAGCCGGGGAGTCCACGGTGGAATTAGGGAGCAGGGCGTGCCGGCTCCGCTAACATTTCTGAATCTTCCGTGGCTGTCCCCACTGCCTACCTCCACCCGGGAGCTGCCTCCTCGTCCCAGGGCAAGCGTTGCGAGCCCCACAGCCCCAGGGCACCTCACCTGCCTGGTGGCTCCCAAATGTGTGCCCCAGAGCTGGCCAAGGACACAGACCCTGGGCCTGCTGGCTTCTTCCCTGGTGTCTGGGGTGACCAGGGCCACCCGTGATGAGCTTTCTAGGCCAACATTGTCTAAGAGTGCTAGGCTGGCGGGGGGTCACTACAAGGTGGCAGTAGTGACCCCTTCAGCTTCCTCCCCAGACTACTATCCTGCACCAGCTGGGGCTGAGGCGGCAGCTCCCAAGAGCACGCCCTGTTCGCAGGTTGGGTCAGCAGCTCAGGAAGGGTTGGAGAAGCCTGCTGGTGTCACATAAGCGCATGGGCTAGGGGCAAAGACATCAGTGTGGTTCCTCAGGCTGTTGTAGGCTCAGCGGGAGATGCAGTGGAGGCCAAGGGCCAGCAAGAATGGCTTTTAATGTATTAAAAGCTTTGTTCAGTTTTGCTTTAAGTCCATTTTAAAGATGGGGAAGCTAAGGCTCAGAACTTTCTGGCTTAGCTGACGTTCCCACTGCTGGGGAGCTTGTTCTTCCTTGGGTATTCGGTGCCAGGTCCCTCCAGGGGAAGGCTGTGCATCCTTGCTGCAGAACACAGTACAGGAAAAGTAACAGCTTTTTATGAGATGCTGTGTTTTTTCACAGTTTTAATGTTTGCAAGGTAAAAGTGGCTCCTGGATTGAGTAGAATGATACTTATGAAACATGGAGTGCCCAGTACTGCCTCTTTTTTCTTTTTTTTTTTCCAAGCAGAGTCTCGCTCTGTTGCCTGGGCTAGAGTGCCGCGTGGCATCAGCCTAGCTCACAGCAACCTCAAACTCTTGGGCTCAAGCAAGCCTCTTGCTTCAGCCTTCCGAATAGCTGCGACTACAGATGTGTGCCACCATGCCCGGCTAATTTTTTTTCTATTTTTAGTAGAGATGGAGTCTCACTCTTGCTCAGGCTAGTCTCAAACTCCTGACCTCAAGTGATCCTCCTGCCTTGGCCTCCCAGAGTGCTAGGATTATAGGCGTGAGCTAACGCACTGGGCCAGTACTGCCTTTTTCATAGGGGGTATCCCTAGACAAAAGAAAGAGGCAGCTGTTTGAAGGCCAGGTCTGCCTCAAGGGTCAAGACTGCATTGGTTCATATCCAGACTCCATTATTTTTGTGGCCTCAGGCAAGTTCCTTAACCTGGCCCTCTCCTTCCCTAACTAAAATGGGCATGGGCATTGTAATATCTGTTTCTCTGCGGCCCTTAGAAGCACTTACGTAGAATGGCGCCTGGCATAAGAGAATCCTTCGACATGGCTACTTATTTTTTTAATGTTATGATTTATATTGTGTCGGACCCAATACTTCAAGATTCATATACGTTATCTTATTTTACCTTTCAAGAACTCTGAGAGGAGGAGTGTTTTCACCATTTCACAGATGGGAAATTAAGGTTCTGAAAGGTTAAACACTTTAACAACATGCAGCTTATAAGAAATAAAGAAGGGACATCATCTTTGCCCAAGTGAGTCTTGTACTATAATTGGAAGTGTTTATACTAAAAACATTTCTTGTGAGAAATATTCAAAAAAGTTATTACTTTAATTGACATGAATGTTGCAAGGCTATTAATATTCTACCTTATTAGACATAAAACTTATACCTGTCCTGCACACCCCCATTCCTTAATAGCTGATGTTCTTAGATGGTGTCCTCTATGCCACTGGAAAGGGATGAGCCTGCAGGGACATCTGGAACATTCTAACATAGGACGGAGTGGGCAGTATCATTCCACCCTGAAAAATTTGACCTCTGTAGGACTGTTTATAAATTCCTATGTGCCTCTTTACATGCGACTTGCTCTCAGACCCCCGTAAAAGGGGATCTTTCATTTTTAAAAAAATCTGCACTTGTCTGGAAAGAGGTCTGTGGTGAGCGATAGGGACAGGAGGACTGAGGGAGGGGTAAGTCCTCATCCCCCACGAGCACCTGGTGAAAGCCATGGTGAGTACAGGGAAGGGCGGACAAGAGCTGGAAAGCTGCTCCTGGCACGGCCCAGGGGAGGCCAAGGTGGTGGGAGAAGACTCCTTCACTGTCCACATCTCCACGCTGGAGTACCATGGCAAAGTGCTTCAGGATTGGCCCCCCTCGCAGGAAATAAACACAATAAACATCTGGAGTGAAGACAGAACTGCCAGGATGGTCTGTCTAATTACAGTCCACCCACCTTCTTCTGCATTCCTCCGGGAGCTGTGGGGCCCAGACCTCTGTCTTAGCCTGGCTGTGGTGTCAGGGAAGGCCGGGTGGTCACTGGGCAGAAGGCATGTGGGCTTCAGGAGCTCTCTCTGGCTGGGTGGCAGGCCCTGTCATTTTTTCCAGTGGGAATTTGGATCATGGCGTTGGAAAGTAGTGTGTGCACATGTTCAAGTGGGGAAGGTGTAAACCAGGTGAGTTCACCTGAGTGGTTCCCCTTTCATCCTTTGCGAGTGGGGGACAGACGGGGGGCCAGGAGGTGGGATGTCAGGGAGCTCTTTTTCTGAACTGAATGAAGTTTAAAGTGACCTAAGTCAAATAGTTCAGATGTCAAGACGCCCATGCGAAGATCCCTTCCTATGCTGGCCTTCTGTGACCTCAAGGTCTATAGTCAAGTCCCTAAAATTCACTGCACACCTTTTAAGTGCAGAGCGCAAAGGAGTGCAGATGCGAACCTGTGGCCTGGGGAGGGCGGGGCCAGCTGGTGGGAAGCAGACGGACGGCTGGGTGGCTGGCCTTTTACCGCACTGGGCCAAGCTTCCATCTGGATGGGACAGGTTCCTTCCTCACCTGCAAACTGGGCTTGGGTAGGGGATTAGAGATGACACAAGGAAAGAACCCAGCAGAGTGTCTGACACATTTACTGTGTGCTTTGAAAAACACCCTCAAAACACCTGGATAATGCCCTGCATGCTAGATTGGAAGGAGGAATTAAGGAAGGCACCTTGTTTTTAACTGTTGTTGGTTTAGGAGCTTATGCATGACCACGGGACACAAACTGTAATGCAATTAAATGTGATTGCTGTGGATTTAAGGCAAGAAAGCACCTGACAAGGCAAAATAGCTTGCGTTCTCCTTGAGAGGTTCAGGACAAGGAGATTTAGATGAAGAAGGAGAAAATTTGGAGTGGGTTTGGATTTGATTGCCAAGTTTTGTGAAATGACCTTGAAGTTTTTCAAAAGTAAAACGAAAACAAAACCCAAGCAGCTGGTGCTGAGTGCCTTGAAAGTTTTGGAAGAAATGGATCTGTCTGGATCTTTTAGCTGTTAGGACCTCTTGCTTGTTGAAGGGACACAGGACATCCCTGAGGCCTGTCCCTAGAACCTGTGTGACAACATGGAAGACCTCTGCTTGTCATGGCTTTGTTTTATTTTATTTTATTTTATTTTTTGAGACAGAGTCTCACTCTCTTGCCCGGGCTAGAACGCCATGACATAAGCCTAGCTCACAGCAACCTCAAATTCCTGGGCTCAAGCGATCCTCCTGCCTCAGCCTCCCGAGTAGCTGGGACTACAGGCACACGCCACCATGCCTGGCTAATTTTTTGTGTTTTTAGTTGTTTGGCTAATTTCTTTCTATTTTTAGTAGAGACGGGGTCTCGCTCTTGCTGAGGCTGGTCTCGAACTTCTGAGCTCAAGCAATCCTCCCGCCTCGGCCTCCCAGAGTGCTAGGATTACAGGCATGAGCCACCGTGCCCAGCCATGGCTTTGTTTTAAATCTAAGGAAAACAAAAAGCATTGTCTTTGCAGTCCAAATGACCCACAGAACAAACAAGATTAATGGTGGCATGTTGCGGTATTTTAAAGTGGGTCTGTAATTTTTGGATTCCAGCAGCCTTCATTTGTTCTCAGGTGTCCAGCCCCGGGCAGCGTCAGCGAGGAAAGATGTTAAGATTTCCTCTCCCAAGCCCTCCCTCTGCCCCAGGAGTTCGTTCCATTTATACCTTCTGTTTTCCTAATTTTGAGACCTCCCGAGTCTGTTGACCAAATCAGGCGGCCGATTCAGTTGAGTGAGCTGCATCTTGCCGAATGTCTGGACACCCACTCTTAGCCGAAGCTGATTTACAGTAGCTGTGATCAGTGAGATGATTTTCGCTGCGATGGGCAGAGTTTAGAAGTGTCGGCACTGTCTCCACTGGTTTCCTAGTTGGGTCACACCGAGCCCAGGAAACGCTTCAATCCCGTTGCATGATCAGCTCGGCCGACCCCAGACAAGGCCTCTGCAGCTTTAGGAGACAAATTCTCCTCTCAAGGAAGGGGGAGCTCCTTCTCCAACAGGAACATTCTTTTCCCCGGCTATTTTCTCACTCCTAACTCTCAGAACACATGGTAACTTGTTTAAAAAATTTTTTTTCTTTGCGGGGAAATGGGTCAGAAATATCTTAAAAATATGACATTTTCAAAGAAAAGACCTATGTTGTCCAGCAGCCTGCGGTGAGAGACACGCTGTGGTCTCAGGTGTAGCGTCCCAAACAGGCCGCACACAGCACGATGGCAGTGGTCCCATGTGGCCGCAGGGCCTCCTGGGGAAGTGATATACTGACAGGACATTCTTCTCCAGAGGGGAGCCGGCCAGCTTGGTGGGGGGGGGCGTGCGGTTTCAGGGGCCCAGGCTGCCAGGTGGAGGGCTCAGAGCAGGCAGCCTAGGGCCCAGTGCGGGTCTGAATCGCACAGGGCCGTGTTTGACAAGGCTAATGGTGACGGTGCCCACTTTAATCGTGTCCCAAACAAATTATTGACATCTCCCGGCTAGGTCAAGAGATGCTTCTTTCCAGAGTATATAGCTAATCCTCCTTTGGAAGTCCTCGAAGTGCTAACTCTGAATGCAGAAAAAGAAAACTGCCCTTCTCTAAGAAACACGGAGGCCCGATGGCGCTTGGCACGCCCCCCTGTGCCACGAAGTCTCAGCACTCTGTGACGTCGGATTCCTAGCTGTTGTTTCATCTGAAGATGTTCCGACCACTGCGACGGCCAGATGGCTGGGATGTTCGGGGCTGTGCGTGTTTAGCGTTGTTTTGTATTTGAGGAATAAATATTTCAATCTGAAACCAAGTGAATCACTTTTACTGAAGTGGGTGTTGGTTTCCCCCACCTTGTCCCAACTGTAACCCCAGCTTACACGATCCCCGTCACACTCAGAACCTTCGAGGAGGTTGTCCCCCCTCCACTGCCACGGGGCTCCAGGAGTACGGTGGAGCCGCATCTATTTTAGGGTTATTTTTGTTTCCAGTTTGCTTTTGCCACAAGAGGACTCCCGACGTGGACGTGAACGGGCTGAAACAAAACGGAGACCCCACTCCCTTTGTCTTCGGCTGATGAGATCCCCTTGGATTCCTTTTGGTTTTTGCCTTTGTGGCAACTGAACGCAGACACGCATGTGGGTGGATGAAAACTTAACCCTTTTCTTGACTGCATTTAAAGCTCTGAAAAGATTGTAGGTCTTTTCGGTTTATTTTCATCTTTATGGAAGGTGTTCATGTGTAGTTTTTTTTTTTAAAAAGGATGGGAAATATTTTCTGCAACGCTCGTGTTGTAAAACATGTATCTTACACTTGTTCAGAGGTTAACAGTTTCAGAATCACTTTCCTGGGCACATCCTTGCCTAATCCCCCCCCCGTAGTCTTAGGCGGCAGGGTGGACAGGGAGGGACACTGTCACCTTGTTAAATAGCAATAGATCCTGCACTAGCGTTTACTGTGTCCGGCACTGTTCTTTGTTGTCTGCACTTTATTTAGTCCTGTCTGTGTATCTGTGAGGTTGGCATTGTCGTCACCATTTTGCAGAAGGTAAAATGACTTCTCCAATCCAGTAAGATTGGTTCTTGTACTCCAAGTTCAGTGCTGTTTCTACACTGCCAAGACCACCTCTTCTAATAAGGACCAGCCAGGAGCTCTGCGTTCAAATCCCTGTCTGGTTAGCAGCAAGCAATGTGACCTTTGAGTTTCTTTCCAAAATGGGAGAATTCTAGCTGGCTTGTGGTTAAATGGGGTGATTAAAGTCTAATGTTGTAATTTTCTGCAATGCAAATTCCCTATGGTTTTGCAAACACAAATAATCACGGTAAATATATCAACACATTAAAAATAGTCATAAGCACATAATCAAAAAAATACTTCTTTGAAGGCTTTCAACAACAATGATAGTAATAATAATGGTCTCCATTTAGTCCACAGATATTAAAAAGGTGCCTCATCTGTGTCAGATACTGTTCTAGATGCCAGAGATACAGCCTCTACCCTAATGGCATTTTATGTTCTGTTGGGATAGACAGTCACTAAACAAGTAGACAGGCAGTAAGAAGTAGACGGTGGTAAGTGCTGAGATGAAACCCAAGTCTGGTGAGAGGATAGAGGGTACAGGGACCGGGGCAGTGTTGGGATGCTTCACAGAGGTCCAAGGCCTGTGTGTCAAGGGGATAAGATGCCCCCTCAGGTAATCCTCCAAAACAAGGGTTGGCAAATCACAGCCCATGAACCAGTCTGGTCCATTGCCTGTTTTGTCAATAAAGTTTTATTGGAACACAGCTATGCCCATTCATTAACGTATGGTCTATGGTTGCTTTCCTGCTACAATGGCAGAGTTGAGTAGTTGCAGTAGAGACAGCATGGCCCGCAAAGTAAATATATACTATCTGTCCTTCCTCAGAAACTGTTTGCCAACTCCTGGTCTAAAGTTTAGAGTCCCAACTAGACGCGGAGGCTGCTGCTAATAGGTGATGGAGCTAGGATCTACCTGTGCCTGCCTAATGCCTCATTTCCTTTCTCTGTGGTCTTAGCTCAGTGTTAGGCCCCCTGCTGGTGGCTCTGGAGGCCCAGGGGGCCGGGGTTGGGAAGTGGAGGGTAGGATATAAGGGTGGATATAGAAGAACACAATATGGTGCCTGATCTTAAGAGGTGCTGTTTTGGTGATGTAGTCTGCATGTGCAAGAAATGATCTCAGAAAATATAAAACAGGATATTAAGAGTGCTAAATTATGTGACAGTAATTCAGAGATAGCCTACAACCCCAGAAGGCTTCCTGGAGGAAGCGGGAGTTTCAGGGAGGTTAGGATTTGGCCAGGCAGAACAGACGTGCAGGGACAGGCAGGTATGGTGGCAGCAAGGAGGCCACCCCATCCAGGCCAGACAGGGGACCATCTGGCCGCGACACCCCAACGTTTCTGTGTGTGAGCTGGCTCCCTCCACTCATCCGAGACTTGCCAGGCCCCTTCTGGGTCCTGAGTCAGGTCACAAACCTGAATAGAGCAGTGTCCATCCTCAGGCATGTGAATCGGGCTGGTCAAAAGGCTAAATGGCCGTGTGGAGGTGGAGAGGTGGGGACCCCATGACGTGCTATGGTTGGGCAGAGGAGGGGGTCCAAGCAGGCTTCTGGCAGCGGATCACTGGAGCGGGTGGTTTGGGGCCTGAAGTGAGGGGGAGCCTTTCGGGAAGAGGGAACAGCTTGGGCCAAGGCCAGGAGACTCGCGCCACGAGGGGGAACCGCTGGGGCCGGGCTTGGCCGGGCAGAGACTGGGAGGCATGGAGGGCAGGAACTCGGTGGCATCCACGGCCTGGCACGGGGTAAGTGCTCAGTCTACTACTTTAAGGCCAACTCTTTGTTTTGAAATATTCAAACCTACGGAATAGGTTTCCCTCCCCTCCTAGACCCTTGCAGGTGGCCGAGGAGGTGGCCGGGGTTGCGCTAACCCAGCTTCGCAGTCACTGTGAGCTACAGGCCCTTCTGGCCGAGGGAGGCCCACGGGTCAGATCTCACTGGCATCTGCTTGGCATCCTCTCCCTCTGCTGTCAGAGAAGGACAGAAAATCACTCAGAGCCTCTGCAGAGAAGGGTTTTTTTTTTTTTTGTCGTTTTTTGTATACTTTAGGAAGGGTTTTAAAATGCAGTGGTGATAGATTCATCAAAGTCCTCCCCATTTTTCCAGATGACTGTAATTCTTGGGCAGTTGACATGTCAGGGATGCCCCATGCTCCAAGTCCTTGTCCAGCCTTAGCACCAATCTGTCCCCACGGGAACTGGCTTGGGTGTGTGCAGCATCTTACAGCTTATAGAACCCCCTTCACGGTGATTAACCCCCTGTCCCTGCAACCACCATGAGATGTGAGCATGGTAGGGACTGTTCTTCCCATTTTACCAAGGGGGGAACTGGATCGGAGAGGTCAAGCTGCTTTTCTAAGATCACATAGCCACAAGAGGAAGAGCAGAAAAACAGTTTTCCAAGCCTTGGAACTTTCCACTTGTATTTGGCTGTGACTACATTCACCGGTATAGCTGCTTTTCCTGGATATGGTAGTGTTGGTCTCAGTATTAGGTGATGGCCTGAACTTAAGCCCTTCCTGCTGACCAAGTCCTCCAAATATCACTTCCTCCAGGCAGCCTTCTTGGATTGCTCCAAGCCTTTGTCAGGTCTCAGAGACTTTGGCCTGGTTTCTGGTTTCTTTGGGCTTCTAAGAGCTTGTTAAGCTGCTTGAACCTTCGTAGAATTCATATATGCCCACACTGCCATGGTGTCTCCTTCCCAAAATAAGTCAAGCTTTGTTTATGCCAGTGACTATGAGATTCTACTGCCTCGAGAGCAGAGCTGCCCCAACCGTCTGTTGCCACCCCCTCCCCACATTTGACAGATTTCCAGGATACTCCTATAGAACTGCACCTCTTTCATGTCGGAGGGATTATCTCCATTCACAAACCTCTGGTCACAGGCCAGTCTGGGAGGAGTTATATTAACTCACCAGCATGGATTTATTTTTAAGCTCCTGTTTTTCAGGGACTGGGACATAGGTCAGTTTTAGTAATGAAGACTGCATGTCAAGTTTTTGCAGTCTCTGAGTGAGTTTTGCACACAGCCTCCCTCTGGGGCAACCGCCCTTTGGGGCAAGTGTTCCCCATCACACGTGGGAGGGGAGTGGCCCTGCAATGCTGAGGGCTGTGTGCAGGCATGGGCCACCAGGTGGGCAGGCAGTGGGCGGGTCCCCTGTGAACCTCCAGCATTGGAAGGTTCAGGAGCCAGTCTGGGACGGGCTGGAAGCAGTGGTCTCGAGGCCCTCTGAGTCTTGCTGAGTAGACGACCTTTCTTCTGGATAAGGCGGCCAGAGAACGGCTGCTTGACTGCCTGTGGTGGCCCAGGGGAAGCGCTCTTCTGGGTGGGTGGGAGCCAAACCCTTCTCTGAGCTCAGTAGGCAGGGAGGGCGGGGCTGCTTCTCTGAGCACAGGGTGGAAAGAACAGGAGGGATTTCCCTCCACCCCACCCACTGCCCAACCTCAGGCCCGAGCTGGGTCTGGCCATGGGATGGGGGTCAGGAGTGGTCTTCAGACGTGGCATCAGCCCACCCACCCCTCATTCCCTTCTGACTATTGCAAAATTAGGCTTTGAATTCAGACCAAGCACGGCGCAGAGAGGAATGAGGCAGAAGAGAGAACTGATTAGCATCAGAAGCTAGGCCTCTGCCACTTCCTAGTTCTGGGCCTCAGTTTCCCCATCTGTTAGGGAGACTCGTTAGTCCTGCCTTGTGCACCTGTCAGGGCTGCTGAGCGGCTCACACGATACGATGGATGTGAGCCCGCTGGGCGGCCAGTCCTAGCAGGGAGTGTTGGTGTCCCGGTGGCGTGAGGACTCCGGACTGCACTTGGCAGCATCCCTTTCCGCTCTGACAGTCTTTACCAGCCCCTCCCACCTCCAGGTTGTTTCATGAGACAAGTGCAACTGTTTCACCTGGCCCGAGACAAACCGCCCTGCCGCGCCCCAGGTGCCTCCCTGCTCATCTCTCAGGAGGCCTTGGTGGGCCATTTTGTCTGTACCCTTTGGGGAAAATATAGGATCTCTGGAAGCATTGGGCTTCCTTTCCCTCCTCCTGTAGGGGGTTGGATTGGGTCCCCCAAAAAGATATGTCCAAGACTTAACCCCCCGATCCTGTGAATATAACCTTATTTGGAAGAAGGGTCTTTGCAGATGCAATTAAGTTAAGGATCTCAAGATGAGACCATCCTGGCTTTGGGTGGGCCCTAAATCCGGTGACTGGTGTCCCTGTAAGAGAAAGGCAGAGGGGAGATTTGGAGTCAAGGAAGAGAAAAGACGTACAGGGGAGAAGGCCACACGAGAGGAGACAGACATTGCAGTGATACAGCCACGAGTCAGGGAACACCAGGAGCCACCAGAGCCTAGAAGAGGCAAGGAAGGATTCTCCCCTAGAGCCTTTGGAGGCAGCGCAGTCTTACCAACACCTGGATTTTGGACCTCCGGCCTCCAGGGCAGTGAGATGATAAATTTCTGTTGGTAATTTGTCACTGCAGCCCTAGGTGACTAATACACCTGCTTCACCTGAAAGGATGTCCCCTAGGTGTAACTCATTCTACACTTGTTCGTAATGATATTTAACTAAGGTGGTTGGGACGTGTTCTTTCTTATCCCCCCACCACCACCAACAACTCAAGCCTTTCAATATTCCATTTAATTTTAGGACATGGAAGAAGACAGCAAGAAGAACTCTGATCACTCTAGAAGTTAGGAAACTTTCATTATTTTCCTTCTGGAAACATTACAGTGACATTTAGAGGAAAAATATCCAAAATGCTTCATAGCTCAGAGAGTTGAGTGTGTGAACATCAAGAGGGGAGAAGAAGAAAGTCCAGCGTCCAGGCAGGGCTGCCCCTGACCATGCTTCACGATTTCTTGCCTCTGTGCATCTGTCCATACTGTTCCCTCCATTGAAGATGCTTCTTTTCCCTGTGGCTCTGCCTTTTGAAATCCTACCTGTCTTCCAGGGGCTCCTCAGGAGGCATCGAGGTGAGCAGTGAAATAGACACCAGCCCCAGTTTCAGAGAGGCCCAGTGTTCTGGTCCTCTGTGTGAGCTAAGACTCCTTTCCTTTGTGGGCCTCAGTTTCCCCATCTGCAGCTTTAATTCAACAGGTATTTATTTTAAGCACCTACTGTGTGTCAGGTAGAGCATTACATGTTGGGGATTAAAGTTAAGTATGCAGCTGATCTTGGGACATCAGAGAGGTTCGTAGGATGAATGAGTGAGTGAGTAAATGCCTTTCACCATCGGTTTGCTGTGGTTCCTCCCGTCGGGGCTTTCTGTGTGGTGGTGTGCTGGAGCTTTCGACGTGCACGTCTGTCTCTCCCTCCACTTGCTTGCTCTAAGGGCAGCACCAGCTGCACAGTGAGCAGGAGACAGGCTGGGAGAGGCAATGAATGGTACAGCATTTGGATTTTTGCAGAATGATTAGGATCACAGGATGTGACCAGGTGTTTGTGCCTTCTTAGGTCACCAGGGGACCTACAGCCATTGTGATTCTCCTGCTGAGACTCTTGAAGGTCCATTGAGATAAAATCCTATCATGATAAACCCCGGCGAACTACCTCGTTTCCTTGGCTGTGCTGGGTTTTGGTGACATCAGCTCCACTCGTAGTCCTCATGCCTCGGTTGTGTGGCTGCACCTGGCGATCAGAGTCGACTTCCCACTCCCCTGGAGCTGGACTAACCCCGTTCTCATCTGGCACCACCAGGCGTAAGCTTCATGACCTTGGGCCAATCACCCAACTTTTCTAAGCTTCATTTTCTTCATCTGGAAAGAGATAACAAGGTAGCGAACTTACCCTGGTGTCTGCAAGGAATAAGTCCTAAAGAAACAGGAGCTGTTGTTGTTGGGCATTTTGTGTTATGATGTTATTTGCCATTTCTGACTTCACCTGTCTGTTGATCTAAGATTAGGCGTTGAACTCGTAGGAGATGCAGAGTTGTGTCAGTTTCCGTGGCTGCTGTAACAGCTGACCACAAACTGGCGGGCTCAAAACAACAGCAATTTATTCTCTCACAGTTCTGGAGGCCAGAAGTCCAAAATCAAGGTGTCCATGGAGACGAGCGCCCTCTGAAGGCTCCAGGGAAGATTCTGTTCTTGCTTCTTCCAGCTTCTGGAACATCCAGGCATTCTTTAGTGTGTGGCTTTGTCACTCCGGACTCGGTCTCCGCTTTCACGTCTTCCCGGTGTCTCTCTCTGTGTCGAATCTACCTCTGCCACTCCTTCAAAGGACACTTGTCATTGGATTTAGGGTCCACCCAGATAATCCAGAATCATTTCCTCTTGAGATCTTTACTTTAGTTACCTCCGTGAAGACCTTTTTCCCAAATAAAGTCCCATTCATGTGTTCCTGGGGTTAGGACATGGCTTTTTGGGGCCGACCATTCAACCCTCGCCAGGAGGTGAGGAAGAGGACGAGTTGCTGTGAACCCCTTTCTCGGCAGGGTGTGAATTGCTTCTCTTGCTTGCTTGGCATTGTGAGAAGATCTGGAGCAGGCAGGTCCCCCGGAACTCACCATCCGGGCATGCTGAGGGGGACCTACCTGTGCTGGTGACGTACCTGCCCACCATCCCTAGCCTGCACAAGGCAGGCCACAGGTGCCAGGGAGATGAAAACCCTGGAAACAGCAAGTGACAGATGGGACCAAAGACTCCCTGTATCAGTCTGCTCAGGCTGCCGTAACAAAATTCCACACACTGGGTGGAATTTCACAACAGAAGTTTATTTTCTCACAGTTCTGCAGGCTGGAAGATCGAGATGCCGTCGGGGTTGGTTTCTGGCGAGGCCTCTCTCCTTGGCTTGCCGAAGGCTGCCTCCTCACTGCGTCCTCACACAGCGTCTCTCTGTGCCCGTACTCTGCGTGTCTCTCGCTCTTCTTATAAGGACACCAGTCCTACTGGATTAGAGCACCACCCTCATGACCTCATACTCTAATCACCCCCTTAAAGACCTTGTCGCCAAATGCAGTCACGTTGGAGGTTAGGGCTTCGACGTAAGAATTGGAAGCTGACAAGTTTCCGTTCATAACACCCGGTTTGATTGGCTTTGCCAGTAGGACCAACGTTTTGACAGATTCAGCCTGCCGGATATTGGATTTCTTATGTCATTCCTGACTTTCCTAGTTTTATTAGTCAACACCGCCCACCCCGGCTTCCACCACCTGCGGACATCTCTTTAGTGTCCGATGCCACATATGGAGCGAGGAATACAGAGCCGGCGCAGGGCTCTCCAGTGTGCGTACGGCACATCCAGGCCCTGCTGCACTCCTGCCCTGTGAGTGGGAACAAGGATTTGCTCCGTTTGATTGACGCGGAGCTTGAGGCACAGAGAGCAGTGGTGTCCCAGCTAGAAGTGTCAAGAGGCATTGCAAAGTCACTTCTACCTGACTCCAGAGGCTGCGCTTCCTCCCCTACCATCAGGTAGCGGGGAGAACCTTGAACACCCAACTTGGGCACTGCTCCTTTTCCTTTTATTCTAAAAACAGGGCTGCTTTTCCCCACCCCGCAATCTCTCCGTCTCTCTCTGGAAGGTTGTAGACCTGGCCAGATGAAATGTTTTCTTCTTGTCACTAATCCCAAAACCAGCTCCACGGGGATGTCTGTTGGCCTTCTCAGTGTCTGCTTGGGAGAATAACCTTCCCCACACGTGACAGCGGTTTCCAGGCTGAGCCAAACCAAGGGCTTCCAAGTAGAGGGGCCATTTGGATATTGCCCAGCATCTTCATGGGACGGAGGTGGTGGCCCGCCAGCCGGCCTGGAAGGGTAGGCGTGTCTCTTTGCAACAAAGGCTGGTTGACCTCAAGGATGCTGCATTGCTCTTGTGCCCACGATATTCCTCTCCCTGCCGAGAAGACTAGATGCATTTGCCTTTGAGGATGAGCCCCTTGTTTCCAGAGCGGAGGTGAAGAGATCCGACCTGCCGTGGCCTCTTGCACACGCTCCTCCCCAACAGCGTCCGTCGCCAGAACGAGAGACTGATAGAGCGTTCTCTGGCTCGCCTTTTGTTTTCGTTTGGATGCTCACTGGAAATGAGCGATTTGTGATCATTTCAGCCCCGTTCGGTTAAACCATCGAGCTCCTCTCTGTTTTTATCGTCCTGAGGGGTTGGTCTGCATTTGGTCCAAATTATGTGGCTGTCGACAGACGGCAGTAAAAGTGCTTTCACAGGCAGAGCAGGTGGTGGGGAGAGCTCGAGTCCAGAGGTGGAGGAGCGAGCAGCTTGGCCCTGCTTCCTGCGGCCCCGGCCGCCTGGTGACACGGACGAGCCATCGCATTGCTCAGAGACGTGGGTGCCTCGGCTGAAAACAGACCTCATAACTCACGCCCCGTGTTCTCTCTGGGGCAAATGATGGCAATCTTGGAAGCATGAAAGCCACTTGTTCCCCACTTTCCCTGAGAGAGAGAGAGAGGGATGAGTGGACTCTTCAAGCGAATTGGATGTGAAGCGGCAGAATATGATGTCGCTAACAGTCTGCAACGTTGCAACCAAGTATTCTTTTTATAGACCCCTGACAGAACATCTGGGAGGCCAAATGCAAGCTATATGAAAATGGTCTGTGTTCTTGAAGGAAAAAAATCCAAAAACAAACCACAGCCCTGGACTGCTCAGCAAGTAAGAGGCATTTTCCCATTCAACACTTGCCATGACGGGTGAACTAGGTAGAAGAGGAATGTTCCAGAGGAGAAACAGAGGCCCCGGGAGGAGAGCGGCGTGCTCAGGGTGCAGGATCTCACTGTATCTGGCCATGTCCGTGGGGCGGGGTCAACTCGGCTCGGACGATGCAGGCCTGGGGGTCTCCCGGGGGTGCCCAGAGCGCCGGGAGATGGGGAAGTGTGGTGCAGTGGACGCAGCAGAGGGTCGGGCCTGAGAAATCCCGAACCTCAGGCCGGAGGGTGAGGAGGGGTCGGGATCGGAACCAGTGCCTTCAGTCTGCGGCCAAGCTGACTGGAGCAGCGTTGCAAGTTGGGTATGGGATGTGCTGGGATGAGTGGCTTCGGATGGCTCTGTGAGTGGGGTGGGGTGTCAGGGGCCTGTTCGTGCCCACGGTGCAGGCCGTGAAGGCGGAGGCAGGCCTGCGGAACAGATGATTCCGGCCCCGGGAGGCACTTAGCAAATGATGGCGCCTGAATTGTCATCGGCGCCCCGGGTCCACATCAGACTCCACCGCAGGGGCCGTGAGAACGCAGAGTCCCCGTGGGAACAGCGCTATTTTTAGCCAACACTGCAGTGAAGGGCCAGTGTGAAGTGTGACCATTTCTTGCCTTGACCATTCCTTGTTACTGTCCCCTCCCACAGGGCTGACCATCCTGCCCCATTCAACACTACACTCAGGACTCCACTTTGTGCCTTAGCTTTCTGTTTCCTTTTTTGAATTTTTCTCCCTTCCCCTGGTCTCCCTTGCTCTATTCCTTTTTTCCCTGTTTTGCCCTTCCCTCCTCCAACACCTGTGCTCTTTGCTAGGTGCTGGGGACACAAAGATGAGCAGGACAGAGCCCCCTCCCTCAAGGACCTCCCAGCCAGGGAGGCAGACAGGCTCAGAAACATGACATCCGAGACAGTGACAAGTACTGAGGGTGGCTGGTGCAGGGTGCCGTGGAGCATGAGCCAGGTGTGGCGCCTTCCCTCACAGCCCCTGGCCTGCCTCGGTTTTCACATCTGTGCAATGAGCCTACTGAGAGCAGCTGCCCCAGGGGTGCCCGAGGCTGAAATGGGATGCTGCGTGTCAGCAGAGCGCTAGCCCCGGGCCCTAGCAGGACACACGCTCAGCCTGTGCCAACAGCTTCGTCATGGTCACAGTCATTATTCTGCTTGGGAATGGAATGGGCAGGGGTCAGGAAAGACTTCAGGGTTAACAAAGGTTTTACAGAGTTGTGCCCTGAAGCATCCTCCAAAGGGTGTCCAGGTGGAGTCGAAAGAGGCTGGCGTCTGGGAGGGGTGAATCCAAGTGGTTGGGTGGGGGGGGGGCCTGGATTAGTGGGGCTTTAGGGGGACAGCACTCATGAATGGGAACTGACCCCTGACTTTTCTTCCCCTTGGAATGACATATCTAGTGTCCTCATTGAGACAAACATGTCACTGGATCAGACTAATGAGGTTGATTTTGCCTTAAATTGGTGACGGCTCCATTCACAGCTTAGTTTGCTCCCAAGATGGACACACATGGATATGTGGTTCCCTCGGGAAGGGCTCTGGAGTTTTGAAGGCAGTGACTTTCAAAACAGAAAGTGGTGAGAGGTTAAAACCATATCTATGTTTGTATGTGCAGCCAAGTCTATCCCATACTGAAAACACAAGGATTCATTCGTTCCACGTTTATTTTCTTTCTTTCCATTAGGATTACATGAGTCACACGTGCCTGTGTATAATTTTCAAACCATAAAGAAGCTGAGAGTGAAAAATCCTCTCTTCTTCATTGCTTTTCCTGAGGGTACCTGCTGTTCAGAGTTTGGGAGTCCTAGGCACTCTGCCTCTCTCTCTGGATGTGTGTGTGTGTGTGTGTGTGTGTGTGTGTTCATGAGCCAGTCCCCCATGAACAACTAGTGAACATTTCTCCCTGTCGGTGCATGTTAATCAACCTCCTGCTTTTAGTGGGTACTTAGACCTTAATTTATTCAACCATTTCCTTATTGCTAGTTAGGAAGCCATCTCTGGGGTGTTTGTTTTTGTTTTTTTTTTTTTGAGACAGAGTCTTGCTCTGTCACTCTGGCTAGAGTGCCGTGGTGTCAGCCTAGCTCACAGTAACCTCAAACTGCTGGGCTCAAGCGATCCTCCTGCCTTAGCCTCCCCAGTAGCTGGGAGTACAGGTGTACCACTACACCCGGCTAGCTGATTTTTTCTATTTTTAGTCACCTAGTTAATTCTTTCTATTTTTTAGTAGAGACAGGGCCTTGCTCTTGCTCAAGGTAGTCTTCAACTCCTGACCTCAAGCAATCCTCCTGCCTCGGCCTCCCAAGAGTGCTAGGATTACAGGCGTGAGCCACTGTACCCAGCCCATCTCTGGTGTTTAAATGTCACAGTCAATGCTCGGGGAACATCACCGTGCTCAGATCCTGTTTGCCCTGTCCACCTGGGGAGTTCCCAAGGACAGAAACCTGCAGGTGGAATCCCCGGCCAGTCTCACCTCTTCAAACTGCAGGTGTGGGTCTTTGATTTGTGCGGAGCTGAAGGGCAGACCGGGCAATGGTGTCTCGTTTCTATTTATATTTCCTCATAAATAGGAAATAGATTGGGCCTTTTTCCCCTGCTTGTTGGCATTTCTTCCCTCTTGTGGGAGTTGCCTTCCCTATTTTTCTGTGGGACACATGGCCCTTTTCTTACCGTTGGAGCTTTGAGTAAGTCAGACCAATGAACACTTTCTCTCAAATGATGTTACAAATATTTTCACAGTTTTGTAACATATGTATATACATAGCGACATTTATGTTACAAATATTTTCTCTGAAGCTATCATTTATATTTGAACTTTACTGATGGTCTTTTGCTGTAGAAAGCATTTCATTTTCTTATGGAGTAAAATTTGCCCATCTATTTCTTGGTGACTTCGGGATTATATCTCGCTTAGAAGAGCCTGCTCCTCCCCACGATTATGACACTAGTCTTCTGAGATTTTTCCTAATCCTTTTATAGTTTGATTTATTATAGTGAGGTCTTTAATCCATCTGGAATTTATTTTAGTATCTAGGGTGATGTAAGAGTTTAATTTTGTATTTTTCGAATTGATAACCAATTGTTCCAATGCTATTTACTATATAATTTCCACACACACACCCCCAACACTGATTTGTCATGTAGCACCCACTCTGTCTGCGGCTGTTTGCATACCTGTCTACCCTTCTGCCCTCACTGTTGTGTTGCATGGGTTCATTTTTCTGTCCTTACTCCAGTTCCATGTTCTGTAACTACTTTAGTTTTATGGTGCTTCTTGCTATCTGATAGCATAAAACCTATTCCCAGCCCATTCATTTTTTCCAAAATTTTAGTGGCAGCTTTTGTTTTATAATTTATTTTGAAAATCTCAGAGGAATAAATATCTTTTGGTATTTCTATTGGAACCACACTTGCTTTATAGATTAATTTGTAAAAAATGTATATCTTTACAATATTGAGGTCCCCCATCCAGGAATATGATATTTATCAGTTAGCTCTTGCTGTGTAACACATCACCCCAAAACTCAGTGGCTTACAGCACATGTATTGGTAATAACACGAGTCCGTGTGTTGGCTGGAGATTGGCTGATTTGGGCTGGGCTTGGCCAGATGGCTCTGCTTCAAGCTCTGCATGGATCTGGTTGAGCTTAGCTCCTCGTGGAGGTTGGGATTCAGCCCTGCTCCCCTTGTATTCCTTTCAGCTCTGAAGCAAACTCTTGTAATAGCAATGGCAGCAATGCAAGCAGAAATCTATTAAGGCCGAGGCTCAGAACTGGCACATTGTCATTTCTGCCCACAGTATATTAGCCAAAACAAGTCACATGGTTAAGCCCAGAGTTAAGGGATGGAGGAATACATTCCACCACAGTGAGGCCACGGTAAGGGAATCGATGCAAAGAGGGATGAAGAATTGAGCTAATGCAAATGAACTCAGGGTATAGCTTGGCATTTAGTTGGTTCTTTTTTATTGTATTTTAGTAAAGTTTCATGGCATTTTGCACATAGATTGCTCAATACTCATTAGGTTTATTCCTAGATAGTTTATGGTTTCTACTGCTATTGTTGATGGGATTTTTCCAGATTTCATACTAAAGTTATTTTTATTGACATACAAACAATTGATTTTTGGTTATTTATATTATATCCAACTACCTCATAAAACTCTCTCATTAGTTCAACTTGTTTTTCAGTTGACTTTGTGAATTTACTAGGTGGGTCATCATATCTGAAAGCTCTGATAATTTTGCCTTGTCTTTTCCAATACTTATTCCTCTTCTTTCTTTTCCTCACCTTATTGCATTCATTAGGTCTTCTAGAACAATAGTGACTATGATAGTGTTGATAGCAAGCACCCTTGCTGCCTTCTTCAAAGGAGTTGCGTCTGGGTCTCACTGATAAATACTATATTTACTATTTATTGTTCCATTAAAAATAATGGTAAATACTTGGAGTGAAGATAGACCTCCTTGTAGCATATTAAAGAGTTAAGTTTGGGGGGAGTTACATCCATGCATGAACATATTATTAGTTTGTACGTTTTTGGCTGCAAGTAGCAGATGTCAACTCAATCTGTCTTTAATAAAACCACCACCACTCCACGGCATTTATTATAAGGATGCAGGGCAAGAACAGCTAAGCTTGATGAAGGGCTTAAAAGGCGCTTTGGACTCTCCCTTCCTCTGTGTTCCTTTCTGTGCCTCTTCTCTATTTTTGTATTCCTGGAGACCAGTGTTTTCTGTTCCCTAAGGCATAAGGGAAACACGTGTTTACAAAGCTACGTGACCAGGTCTCTCCTTTCTCTCTCGTCAGTCTCTTTCTCCGTGGCCTAATTCCAGATTCTCACAGAAGGATCCCTGGTTAGCCCTACCTGAGTCAAAGGCCCCTCTGCCCTGCCCCATGGTCCAGAGGATCTGTGTTTGGGGATGGATGACTCATTCCATGTGGCCGAGAGGGATCCTCCCTCTGGATCTGAGGAAGGTAAGGGGAGCCCATTTTGGACTGGACAGACATTCCACAGGTGTCCCTTGTGGAGAGAGTGCCCTCAGCTTGATGGCAGGAGCCTGGATTTAGAGCTGAAAGACTTTGAGACAAGTCCTGACTCTGCAACGGACTCTCTCTTTGACTTTGGAAATGCAAACAGCCTCCAGCCTGGGTATCCTCCTCTTTTTTTTTTTTTTTTTTTTTGAGACAGGGTCTTGCTCTGTTGCCCAGGCTGGAGTGCAGTGGCATCATCATAGCTCACTGCAGCCTCAGACTCCTGGGCTCAAGTGATCCTCCTGCTTCAGCCTCTCAGGTAGCTGGGACTACAGGCAGGTGCCCCTACACCTGGGTAATCTTTTTTATTTTTAGTAGAGATGAGGTCTCACTCTTGCTCAGGCTGGTCTTGAACTCCTAGCCTCAAGTGATCCTCCTGCCTCAGCCTCCCAGAGTGCTAGGATCACAGGCGTGAGCCACCATGCTCAGCCTACTTCCCCCATTTTTAACATTGGAGTAACAATGTGTGTGCTGTACCCTTGCAGGGCTATTGGGAGACAGCTACATATTAGTTAATGTGAAAGTATTTTTTATCCTGTAGCTGCATCATTGCTATAACGATTTCTTTTGCCATTTTCATCCCTCTCCTCTCCCTCCTCCTTCTTTTTAAGAAATAATTTGTTTCCTCATCATTAGAAAAAGTGTACATGTTCATTACAGGAAAAAAAAAAAAGTAAACCAGAGCCAAGAGAAAAAATAAAACACTTGTAATCCTGCTTTTAACACTGTCATGTACTGATTGTGACCCTAGTTTTTTTTCTCTGCTTTCACTTTTTTAAAACAAAAGTGGAATCATCCAAGAGAGTGCTTGGTCCCAAGCGTTTCCTCCTCTGGGGTGTCGGGGAGGGGGCGGCATTTGGAGGTGCAAGCGAAAGGGGCCCCATATTCCGAGAGGAAAATGTAGGAGGACGGTGGGGCGAAAGCAGCTGGTGAACTCCCCCCACTGAGGGCTTTCCTTCCTCCCTCCTTCCCGCTCCCTGAGTGTGGGTGGGGCGGGCAGCCCTGCGGAGCCTCTGCTCCTCCCTGGGGCTGAGCAGCCTCCTCTCCCCTGGAACGAAAACCTCCACCTGCCTCCCCTGCTACCTCCAGACTCCCTCTTTTTGTGACATTTTCTCTTTTTCCACCTTCAATAGCACCCACCGTATTTATTTTAACCTGCTTAAATGTGTGTATGTTCAACTGCCCGGACATTTACTGATGGAGACACCTGCAGGAGGCGGGACTGGGGCACCAAAGTCCCTACTCCCAGCTGTGCTGAGAAACCCGACTGGTCCGAGGCCACTGGCCACTGGCCCACTGGAGACCCCAGTGCCTTATTTTGATTGGCTGTTTATGCTGCTGGTTGGGTGGGGGAAGCAGCAGGATTTTGGGGGAGAGGGGGAGAGTCACACCACAAGCCTAGGAAGGAGACACAAAGAAAGCACAATATATCAACTGGTTACAAACCAGGGCTCCTGAGTCAGCTGTCTGGGTTCAAACTGTGGCTGTGAGACCTTGGGAAAGTCATTTACTTGCCAAACCTCAGTTTCCTCATCTGCGGAATGGGGATGGTGATGGCCAGTGGTTAAATAACCAATTTTGGGAGGCGGGGGAGTAAACCCTGATTGGTAGCGTGTGCCAATTTCCGAGGTGTAAACTGAGCATGGATGATGTGGAGCTACCGATATGAAGTCACTGGATGCAGGGCTGGGAGGGGGCGAGCAGCAGCAGCCACTATGCGTTATATCCACTATACGGACGCAGTAGATGTAAACAGTTCCAAGAGCGGAGGTAGCAGTAAAATGTAAAATAATTAGGGAGTGATAAATTGTGAGTAGGTATCACCTTTGTTTTTAATATAAAATTTATTTAATTGTACGTTCATATAATTCAAATTTTCAGAATGACCGTGTTTAACTAACAGCTCACAAAATTTACAAAAATGTTCCATTTTGCTCTGAGAGCCTGTAGGAGCTAGCTCAGCCACATGCACTGTGGGTTGTCCCAGAGATCAAGTGAAGTAAACACAGAGAACTCGGCACTGTGCCTGGCATGGAGCTAGGGCCTCTCAAGCTTCGGCGTGTGCAGTGTCACCCAGGAGGCCCAGGCTGAACACAGGGGCTGGTTGAAGCAGCATAGGGCCCAGGCCTTCCCATTTTTACCAAATCTCTGGTGATTTTGGTATGACCTAAGTTTGGGAACTACTAGTATATAGCTAGTGCTAGGATTTGAGGGTGCCCAATAAATATTAGGTTGGACGGTACCAAATTGTCAATATTCTACTGTTTTTGAATTACTGTGCAATTGACGATTTCACATGGTTCGACCTCATAACTCTTTCCTGTCGCAGTTCAGAACCAACTGAGAAATTATTATGCCAAGTAAAGCAGATGGGAAATCGACATGTTAGTCAGGCTGCTGTTGGAGGCCGTGGTCTGTATCTGTGGGCGGGGGGCTTCCTAAGACCGTGCGCCCAGAGAGGACACTTACCTGTCCAGGCACAGACGACCCTGACAACCCCAGGCCCCTGCACGTGGGGCGAGCCCAGGGGAGTGGGGCGGGATGCTTCCAGTTCCCTTCCCAAACCCACCAGCCAGGTAACCAGGCCTGATATTCAAGAGCTATCCAGCAACCAAAACGGGGCAGGAAGAAAACCCTCCTCCTCTTTCCAGCATGTCCCGTAGCCTCCCTGCTCAAGGTGTGGTCCGCGGACGGCAGCGTTAGCCTAAGTGAGAGTCTCGCCCGCCCCCGACCCAAAGAACTAATGTGCGGGTGAATCCCAGCGCCCAGGGTGCACGTGCACGTTGAAGTGTGGTACGTTCTGTGCAGAAAGGAAGGCGGCCTCAGGGATGATGGGAAATGGGGCAGGGCTTGCTCTGTTCCGTTCACTGCTTTATCCTGGCCCCTGAAAGTGTCCATGGAATGAGTGTGGGCTTGCAGCTTTTGGTGAGAAAGGGACCTGGAGCTCAGGGGAAGGGTTGGCGTTCCTGTTTGGCTGCTTGCTGACTGTGGAATCTTGAACCACCCATTAACATCTCTAGGGCTCAGTATTCCTGTCTGCAAAATGGGCATAGTAACAACTGCCTTGAAGGATTGTTGTGGGAGGAAAGCAAGGCAACAATTCGACACAGGGACCGTGTGGATCTTCTCATCCATCCACAGGGACTGGATGACGAATACACACAATGTGTTTTTCTAAAAACACCTTAAAACGTGCAGTTATCCCTGTGCCCACAAGGTGTGTGTCTGTGTGTAGTAGGGTGTGCATGTGGTATGTGTGTATCTCTGTGTGTGTGTCTGTGTCTGTGAGTGTGGTGTGTGTAGTGTGTGTCTTCATGTGTGTGTCTGTGTTACTGTGTGTAGTATACGTGGTGTGTGTGTGTGTGTGTCTGTGTGTGTATGTGTGTAGGGGTGAAAGGAGTAGGGGAAGGCCAGGAGGAAGGAATCCCCCCGAATTGGGTCTGGGAGCCTAGATTTTAAACTCACATCTCCAGGGCGACCTCTGAGGCCAGCTGCCTGGCTTGGGGATCGGACCCCAAGACGTTTCTCGTATTTCCCGGTTGCTCGCCCTTTCTGGTTTTCATCTTCTCTCCCGGACCACAGAAGTTCTGCCGCTGCCGCTGCTGACGCTGCGGGTCTGCACACAGGGTCCTGGCTGTTCCGGTGCCCGGATCTTGGTGACAGGGTTTTTCCCCCTGTTTATTCAGCAGTCACACCTGATTAATCTAAATCAATTTGCAAATGTCTTTATTTACATGGAAAATCCTTTGAATAAACAGAAACTCCTGTGATACAGTACACACGGGAACAGCAACAACAAAGAATCCCGACCCCTTTTTTAAAAAAAAAAGTTTCCTGGCACACAGACACGGGGCCACCTCAGACCACGTCCAGTGTGGCCACGTGGAACCCGAGTATGCTCGGCCTGGGTGACCACAGAGCGAATCCTCTACTTCTTCCCTATGCACCTACCCTTCCCCCGAGTGTCAGGGTCAAGATAAATAATCAGAAGAGGCCGGCGTGAGCCCCTCTAAAGGTCGGAGCCCCGGGGGCTTGTGCTGTGTATTGGTTTCCCGGGGCTGCCCTAACTAAGTACCACACACTAGGTGGCTCAAACAACACACTTATTCTCTCGCAGTTCTAGAGGCTGGAGGTCCAAGATCAAGGTGTCGGCAGGGCCACTTCCCTCTGATGGCTCGAGGGGAGGATCCTTCGCCTCTTCTAGCTCCCATGGTGTTTCTTGGCTTCCCGTTGCAACACTGTAGTCTCTGTCTCTGACGCCATGTGGCTATCCTGTCCCTGTGTACGTCCCTCTCTGTTTCTCCTCTTCTTATGAAGATGCCACTCGTGCTGGATTCCGGGCCCATCCTGCTCGAGTACGACGCCATGTTATCTAATTACAGCTGCCATGACTCTAGTTCCACATGAGGTCACATTCTGAGATTCTGGGGGTTAGGACTGCAGCATATCTGGTTTGGTCTCCTAATTTTTTTTTGCATATTAGCACTGTTATTAAATAAGAGAGTTTTGTTGTGTTGTTTTAAATACAAATATTGAGATTCCTCAATATTCCAGACTGGAAGTCAGATTTAGTCCTGCTCCTGTGCCTTCTCTGAACCTTGAACACTTTCCATCAAGGGCTCAGGTTGCATAAAAACTGAGTCTCCCCTACAGACTGTGAGTTCTGAGAGCAGGATGACTGCTACTTACTTCTTTACCCAGGATGTTCCAGTTATTTATTGCTGCACAACAAACCACTCCAAAACGTCACGGTGTAAAATAACGTGTAATTATCTCTCGTGGTTCTGAGGGTTAACTGGGCGCAGCTGGGCGGCTTTCACTGTCTCTCACACACAGTTGCCATCGGACGGTGGCTGGGGTTGGAGTCATCTGAAGGTTGCCTGTTCATGTGTCTGGCATTTGTCTGGGAAGGCTCAAATATCTGAGGCTGATTTAAAAAAAAATGGTGAACTACCTCTTGTATTATCCTGGATGGAGCTAGAGCCCATTCTTCTAAGCGAAGTATCACAAGAATGGAAGAACGAGTACCACGTGTACTCACCATCACATTGGTACGAAGTGACAAACACTGGCAAGGAGGAAGAGAAGATGAACAGGGAGTCGAGGAGAATAGAATCAAACCAGGAGCCAGGAAGGGACACTGGATCCTTGCTGGTCTCTCATCCCCTCTAACCCATGAGTTGATGTCTTGGGGGAGCTGCAGAAGAGCTGGGTGTGTCCCCACAGATGCACCTGACCCAAGTGAGCATGAACAGGTTCACACACGTGACCCTGATCCAGGATTTGGGACCCTGAAGGAGAAGAGGGCAGGAGGTGAGGGCTGGGCCTGGCTGCAGCAGCCCAGGACAAGGTGGACGAACTGCTTCCTGTGCAGGGAAGAAGGTACAGTGCTGGTGGACATGTGGATTGGTATGACCTTTTCGGGAAGTAAGCAGCAAAATGTATTGAAATTACTAACAACCCTTTGACTCAGAATTTCATACCTGGGAATCCTTAACAAAGAAATAACACAAAGATAGATGTTCGATGTTGAATAAATTATGGATAATTCTTAATAATTTGTAGTAATTCATGAATAATTATAATAATGGATAATGCATACTAAAAATAATGAATTAGCTCTACATCTAGGGACGTGGAGAGGTCTGCATGAGGCACTGAAGGAGAAAAACAAGCTGATGTTAAATGTGTATGTTATGAACCCATTTTTCCTAAAAAAATGACATGTTAGGTGTTTAGAAGTAATTTTACAAGCACAAAGAAAAATATGGAAAGGAGAAAGACTAGCTTGTAAAAATTAGTTAAGTGGGCAGGGGGAGGAAGTGGAGGAGTTGTCAAGAGAAAAAGGCAAATATTAGACTGGGACAACATCCACAAATTTAATACCGTTTGATGAAGATGATCTCATATAGACCTTTACTTAGTATTATATATGTGTGTTTACATGTAACTTATCTTTAATACTCCTTTTCTTGAAATGTATTTTGCCTGATATTACTATTTGTCTTTATAATTAAAGTGCATCTCTTTTAGAAAATGTATAATGGGGTCTCTTTGATCCATTCTGACCATTCTACCTTTTAATTGCTATGTTTAGACCGTTAACATTTAATGTGATTATTGATGTGAATGGATTTAGATCTATCACTTTATTATTTATTTTTTTGTTTATGCCTTTATGATTTTTAACTGTTTTTTAAAGTAATTTTAAATGTACAGAGAAGTTGCAAAGATAGTTGCTATGGATTGAATGTCTGTATCTGCCTGAAATTCATGTGTTAAAGCCAATGAAGTGGGATTCGGAGGTGGGGCCTTTGGGAGGTATTAGGTCATGAGGGCGGAGCCCTTGTGAATGGGATTAGTGCCCTCATGAAAAGGGGAGGAGACTTGGGATCCCCCCACCCGCCCTGCTGTTTGCCATGTGAGGGTACAGGGAGAAAATGGCCATCTGCAAATCAAGAAGAGGCCCCCACCAGAGAAGGCCATGTTGACACCCTGATCTCAGACCTCCTGGCCTCCAGCACTGTAAGAATCACAATCCTGTTGTTTAAGCCTCCCAGCCAGTGAGTTCCATTACAGCAGCCTGAGCAGACTAAGACAATAGTATAGACAGTCCTGACCCAATTCCCCCTTGTGAGCATCTTGTCTTATACCTTACCATTGTACATTTGTCATAAGTAAGAAGCCAACATTGACCCATTACTACTAACTGAACCACCAACTTTATTTGAATTCCACCAGTTTTTCCATTAATGTGCTGTTGCCAACCCAGGGTACCACACTGCATATTTAGTTTCCTCTGGCCTGTGATGGTTTCTGTCTTTCCTTATTTTTCATGACCTTAACAGTCTTGAGGAATACTATGTCCTGTAGAATATTCCTGAATTTGGGATTGTCTGATGGTGTTCTCATGATTAGACTAGGGTTATGGATTTCTGGAAAGCACACAGTGGAAGTGAAGTGTACTTCTTGCCATCTCGTATTAGGAGGTTCATGATATCAGCATGATTCATCAGTGGCGATGTCAACCTTCATCACTCAGTTAAGGTAGCATTTGCCAGGTTTCTCCACTGCAAAGTTACTCTCTTTCACTTTCCATACTCTGCTCTTTGGAAGCCAGTCACTAAATCCAGCCCATCCTCAAGGTTGGGGAAAGGGAGTGGTAATTAAACTCCACCTCCTAGAAAGGGAGTATTTACATATATTATTTGAAATTCTTTATAAGGAAGATGTGTTTGTTATCCCCATTTATTTTATTTATTCAATCATTTATTTATATAAGGACTCATGTATATGTGTTTTATATTTTGGGTTATATTTCAATACTATATTACTTATTTTGTTATTCAAATTATTCCAGCTTTCAATACTCTATATTTGCCACACTGGTGAATTGAAAGTAATTTGGCAATTATCTGGAGAGCCAATAAACATTCTTTTTTTCCCTACAAGATTGGGTCCTTAGAAAAAGTCCCAGGAGAGAAGCCAAAAAAGAACAAAGTTAATGTACATTTTTACTGGCACAGAATAAAAAGTATTAAGGAATTTGAAATGTTAAAGCCTTCTTTCCCTAAAAGCTTTAGGCCCAGATGTTTTTATAGGTCAATTTTAACAAACCTTAAAAGGAATGATTCATTCTGATCTTTCAAAAGATATTGCAGATAATATAAAGGAGAGAAAACTGCCTGTTTCATTTTATGAAGCCAGGATAATATTGGTTTCACACCAGATAAAAAATAAAAATATACAAGAAAATAAATTACAGATCATTTTAATTAATGAATGTAAATACAAAATATCATAAATAAATTATTAGCTAACTGAATCCAAAAACCTTTAAAATAAATAATACATCATAATTTAATAGAGCTTATCCCAGGAATGCAAGGATGGTTTGATATCAGAAAATCTATTTGAAAAAGCATTAAATCTACTTGGAAAAATTCAAATAGATGCAGAAAAACATATCATGAAGTTTAATACTTATTTATGATTAAACCACTTAGCAATAAAATGGAAGTTTTCTTAAATTGGTAAAAGTCATGTATCTGAGATCTATAGTAACCTTATTTTTAGCAGCAACTTTGGATATTTTTCTTATTATTGGGAAGAACACAGTGATACCTCTATCACCACTCCTCTTTACCATAATGTTATGGTACGGAGTGTGAGAAGTGACCACCGAGAGACCGAATTGAGCCAAATTGTGAGTCTTTATTAGCTGGCCAGCAACTACCCTCTGCACTGCTGAGAGGCAGCAGCACAGAGAGCAGCCCCGAGCCAGGGGAGACGGGCTCTTTTAAAGGCAAAAACCACATCCTGTAAAGTCATCTATCTGCGCAAGCAGGGCTACAGAAGCCTAGATCAGCATTAATCATTATTAATCTTAGTCAAAAGTACATTTAACATTTTGTTTAAAGTCAGAGTACATTCTTCTGCCTGTTATCTGGGTACATGAGGCACCCCTGGGTGTTTGAGTGCTCCAGGGCGTTCCGGCCCTCTGGGCTAGCTGTTACTTTATCTTGTTGATGCTTGCAGCTGTGTGAAGCGTACCCTCCTCCCCCTTTCCCCCTTTATTCTTTGCTTAAGCAGACTGACAGAAGCGAGAGAGCAGATTATTTCCTATAGACCTTAACACATAGGAGATCTGGCTAATATTATAAGAAAAAGAAACAGACAAAAATTTCAAAAGAAAGAAAAGGAAAATAAAAATAGGAAGAAATAATACAGTTGGTTTTTTTCAGAGGAAATGATTGACTTCATAGAAAAACAAATGAATGAAATCAAAACTAAAAAGGGGTGAAGCATGGAATCCAGATAAAATATTGACTTAAGAAATGAGTAGTATTTCTCTTCATCATTAGTAACCAACTAGGAAATGTAATAAAGTATATAAAATACATAAAAATTGTATGTAATAATGTATAAAGAGTATAATAAAAACCAAGATACTATTCATAACAGCAGTAAAAACTAGTAATATTCAAAACCTCTATGGAGCGACTTTAAACATTTGATATTAAAGGACAAAATAAAAATATCTGAAAAATGAAGAGATATTAATATGCATAGTCTTAATTAATAGCATAACTTAATGTTATAAAGATGTCAATTGTTCCAAATTAAGGTATTGATTCAATGTAGGTCCAGTCGAAATTGCAGCTGGATTTTTTCTGGGGGGACTTCATAAACCTATTCTAAAATTTTTTTTGCAAGAATAAAGGTCCATGAATTCAAAGTTGAGTCAACTTAAAAAAAAAGAATCAGAATCATGACTTTCCCTTCTCAAGGACAGAGTAATGGAAATGGCGTGGAATGGGAACACTCAGCTGGACCAGGGGAACAGAACAGAGAGCTTAGGGAATGACCCGGGTGTGCGTGTGGGGATTCGGTGTGGTATAGGTGCCCCACACCAGTGGGGGGAAGAATGGACTGGTGTTGGGAAAACCGACTGACCAAGGGGAGGAAAATAAAATCCTGGATTCCCTACCTAATGCTACTTACTAAGGACGTTTCCAGATCCGGCAAGAATTAAATAGTAGAGGTAAATCTATAGTATGAATAGAAGATAATGTAGGAGGCCATTTGTGTGTGTGCGCGTGTGTGGTGTGTGTGTGTGTGTGTGTGTGTGCGCGTCTCAAAAGCAGAAGTCATAAGACAAAAAAGAAAAAGAAGATGGATTCATTATAATGCAATGGCAGGTTTCTGTTCGGTGCAGGGCAATCTGGAGCAAGCCACAGACAGATAACAAACTGAGAGAAGGTATTTACAGTGTCACAAATGTACAAAGGACTAATATGGAGAATACCCAAGGAATTTCTGCAGAGTTAACACGAAAAAGAGAGGAACTGCAAGGGAAAACTGGGCAAAGGATGACAGGCAGTTCACAGAATAGGAAACCCAGATGACTACCAAGCCATTGAATACATGCTCAAAGTCAGCAGTAAATAGAGAAATGCAAATTAAAACAAGGAGCTAGCACTTCATCCCTATCTGACTAGAAGAAACAAATGCAAGAAATGGAAAGCAGCGTCAAGCAAAGTGTGGGCAGGGATGCAGGGATACAGCAAACCTTGCGCGTGGCTGGCGGGGCTGTTCAGACTGAGGCTGCCCTGCCTGGCTGGTCTTAGTATAATTAAGTACGGTCGTGCACTGCCTAACAGTCAATGATAGACCCATATGTGACAGTGGTCCACAAGTTTATAATACCGTATTTTACTGTACCTTTTCAATGTTTAGATACACAAATGCTTACCATTGTGTCATTATTGCCTGCAGTAGTTAGTACAGTTACATGACCAGGAGCAATAGGCTAGAGCATACAGCCCAGGTGTACAGTAGGCTACACCATCTAGGCGATGTTCCCAAAACAAAGAAATCGCCTGAGGACACATTTCTCAGAACGTGTCTCCATTGTTAAGTGACACGTGACTGTATATGTACATACCCCGTGACCCACCCTGGATGCTATTGATCAGGGAAATTCTTACACAGCTCTATAGGGTGATAATATTTATCGTAGGGTTGTTGGAGCATCTGGAGGCGATCTAGGTGTTCAGGTGTATAAAATATGGTGGACAAACCTCATAGGATACTATGCAGTAGCTGGCAGCATATACATAGATCTGTGCAAACAGTGCTGAGGGAAAAAAGTAAGAAATGGGAGTCTTATAGCTCAGTGGCACGCACGCAAATTAAAAGACTTGCACAGAAACAGAATGAGTACGAGGGAAACAGCACACGCACGTTAGAAAGGTTGCCCGTGGGAGGGGGAATGGGTGGGGAATGAGGATAAAAGGGGAGAAATCAGTAAATGAATTAAGAGGGATGCTCGAATGCACCAATGGTGAGAGTGAACCATGAGATGCGGGGTGTGAATGACTTAATCAATACTTTCCCTCAAAGTTAAAATGTTTTTTTCTTAACATACTCTGCCATTGTGCTGACTGGGAATGGCCAGATTCCCCAGCGCTTTTGTCACTTACGAGATCTTGTTTCTCCACCCACCCCGAAGGCCTGATCATGATTTTTGTCTTCCTACCGCAGCTCCCATCCACACCACAGCCGTCACCCTGAATTTTGCCGGCCCTCCATGTCACGCGGAAAATCCAGCCACGTGTCCGCGTGCGGAGGGTGGGGGTACTGTCACAGCACACCCAGGAACTTTAGGATGATGGAATGGCTCTGAGCCTTCTGGGAGAAAATGAGAAAAAGCCCTCACCTGGCATCCCTGCTGACATTTGCAAACCCTAAATAGGAACATTTGGGGTGAAAAATAGGGAATGGCTGTGTAGCTGCCATTAAAATCTTGGCCTGGGAGACATTTGGAATTGTGGGGTGGAACACAGAACCATGAGACATACTTGCACATGCATTTTTAATCCTCTCTGTCCATCAAGGGCCTCTGGACCTGGTGTGCTGCAGCGCAAACTGCCCAACCTGGCAGCTGGAATGATAGTGACAATAACAGCAGCTGCTGTTCACTGATCATCTACTTTGCGCCAGGTACTGGACCGGGCCCGTCACATAGGGTGCTGCTAATTCTTATGACTCCCCATGTAGGGAAGGAGTTTGGACCCCGATTCCAAGGAAGAGATGGAGAAAGTAGATTCCTCACCTCTTTAAAGACTCCCTGCACTCTCCCTTCCCAGGGCCGTCTGCTCCCTGTGGACAGAGAGGGCGGTGGTCGCCCAGCTGCGGGAAGTCAGACTCCAATTCCCAAAGCAGAATGCTCGTGCCCGCAGGCTCAGTACAGGCTTCTGGCCTTTCAAATGGGCACGAGGCACCTGTCCTGCCCACTTCAGCAGGTGTTAGGAGGATCACCTGGGCTCCTGTGGGGGTTCTTTGAATAAAGGAAGCTGTTGATAATTTATTTTCGGGCTTCGTGGTATCACGTGGGCAGAAGTCTCACCCCCATGATCTCATTAATTTTAAGTTGCCTCCTTCTACCTTTTAATGCCCCTCCCCCTGGCCTTGACCCATGACCACACTATTTCTAGCTGTTATATTAATAACAACAACTGCCATCTTTCCAATATACACACACTATTAGGCAAATTATGTGTATTACCTAAATATTCCAAGTGTGAGTGTGCGTGTGTGTGCAAGAGAGCAAGAGGAGACCCCGAAGTGAGAGTGTCGGGGAGAGGGTGGCATTGTTCACAGCAGTGGAGTGGTAAAAGTTGTGCCCAGCGTCCACAAGGGGTCAGCCCATAACTGATCTGGCGCCTTCCCTCTGGCTGGGCTGCCTCTGTCCTGCCCCGGGTGTCTCTCAGGCTGTTGGGGGGTTGACAGCATGGCTTTAGGTTCAGGAGACACCTGAGTTAGAGTCCTGGCTCCACCAACAACCAGTTGTGGAACCCTGGGGAAGTCACACAACCGTGCTGAGACTCAGTGTCCTTGGTGTCAGATGTCAATACCCCCGTCCCCGGCCCAAGTAGGGCGGCGTGAATCACGTCATCAAAGCACCTGCTTCAGGACAGACACTCTGTGAATGCTGACTGCCCCTTTGGGTGTGAAACCGTGTGGACTTTTCCTTCCAGTACCTTGGCTCCCTGACTGCCACTCACTGATCTTCCAGAGCAAGAAAAAGACATCTGAGAATGAACCATTTTTTGGACCTTTTGATGATTAATTTTATATCATCCACTTGGCTGGGTCGCAGTACTTATATATTTGTTCAAACATTATTCTCGGCGTTTCTGTGAAGGTGTTTTCGGGGGGATGAAATGAACACTGAAATCAGCGGACTTTGAGCAAAGCAGATGACTGCGTTCTGTGGGTGGGCCTCACGCAACCCGCTGAAGGCCGAGTGGAACAAAAGGCCGACGCCCCTGAGCTGGGAGGGACCCTGCAGCAGACGCCTTTGCACTTGAACTGCAGCAGCAGCTCTTCCCTGGGTCTCCCGCCCGCCCACCTTCCCTGCCAGATTGAGGGCTCACCAAACCTCCACGTCATGTCAGCCAGCTCCTTAAAATAAATTTCTCCGTCTCGCTCCCTAATTCTAGACACACACACACACACACACACACCCACCCTGTTGGTTCTGTTACTCCGGAGAATCCTAATACAGCCCCCAAGTCAAAAACTGTGCTACCTGACACCTCAGAAGAATCAGCCTTGACACTGACTTGGGGGCAGGATTTCCTCGGGCACCGTGGAAGGCAGGTGAAGGGCACAGTGTCAGGGCCTCCAAGCTGCTGTGTGAGCAGCGAGCTCCGTTTCCTGATCGGGGAAACTGGCCGCAGGGCAGCAGGCATCATGGGATTTCCCTCGTTTGTCTGAATAATGAAGTGTTGCCGTTGCCTGCGTGGCTGAATATGAACAAAATATGTGTTTCGTGCTCTATCCACCATTAGGAGAAACAGAGAAAAAACGCCTGGATTTTTTATGCATGCTCTCATGAAAGTGTGTGCTATGTTCATTGATTTCTTCCCTGCACCAAGCCTTGCTAATTACCGAAAGTTATGTCCTTCCAGTTTTGCATTTCAGTTGCTGTGGGAGCGTAGACATTAGGTTTCCAGCCTTTTACATTCAGGAGTTTCCCGTTATAACAGGTTTCTCAACACTGGCACTCTCGACATGTTGAGCTGGATAATGATTCTTTGTCGCATGGTTGACCTGTGCATTGTAGGATGTCTAGAAGCATCCCTGGCCTCTGCCCAGGATCAACTAACCCATTAGTCGAAGCAGAACCAGTGCTGAAGGCTCAGGGTACTTTTAGGGTCCTACGAAAATGTTTTAATTAAATTCAGAAGAAAAAATGAACACAATAATGAAACATATTTCATAATAAATTTGTCCTAAATGATATTAATCTTCACACCAACTCAGTTTTAAAATATAACTTTTAATGTATGTGTGTGTATTTTATGAGGAAGGATCTCGCAAAAGCAAAAACAGGTAGGGCCCCCAAAATTCATATTGCTGTCCTGTCTCTACCCACTAGATGTTATGAGCGTTCTCTTCCGCAACTGTAACCATCAAAAATGTCTCCAGACATGGGCAGGTGTTCCATTGAAGGATGGTGCAAAATCTGCCGGTGGAGAATCATGGCTTTACACTAATAATTATTTATTCAGTTAACAAGCGTTCGATGGGCAGCTCCTGGGTGCTGGGTACTGTGCTGGCTTTGAAGATTGTGAGAAGCGTAGGAGAATAGCGTATTTTTTCTGCACTTGGGTTGCTTCACTCGGCAAAGGAACCAGGTGAGCTCAGTAAATGGGCTGGGGTTGTGCTGATCACCAAGAAGCAGCAGTGACTGATTGATCAGGGGAGTTGGGAATTATACCCAGAGGTGAGTGCTTCGGAGCTGGGTCTTGGAAGGCGGGTGGAAGTTTCTCAGGTTGAGAAGGAGGAGGAGGCTCCTTGGTCTGCAAACAAGTGTGGAGGGGTGAACGGGTACCCCCGGGGTCTGCCCTTTCAATCACTGAAAAGTTTTGAGGGCTGGACACAGACTCCCTCTGTAATGAGTAAAATAGGTGGGCATTTAGTTCCCCGAAATCACAGAAATACAAATTTCTTCTTGAATCTCCTGAAAGATTCATTTCTTCTGTCGGCACCAACAATAACATACGATGTGAAATGCCACCGGCTCTGGCACCACGTCCAGCCCCGTGAAGGCCAATTAGAAAATGAACGCTGATTTCAGATTTATCAGATTCGAGCTTTGACTTTTGTCCAGGGGAGAACAGGGATACAGTGTTATTACAGGCTTGTATTTCACCTTCTCGAGGAAGCAAAGGAAAGACACACGTCGTTTTGACGGGATCCAGAGCCTGGCTTCGAGAGAGGCGCCCTATTTTATAACAGAGCTGCTGTCTAGAAATAGTCCTGCCCTGTGGATGCTGTTTAGTTTCTGGGCCCGTCATGCCAGAGATGTGAAATAGAATGCAGTCACCGGGCCGGCGACGGCGGCTTTTCCAAGGCGGAGGGGATCTGCCCGCGGCAACGCTAAATGATCTTGGCGCTGCGTGTACTCCTAAACCGGCGTTTGGAGGCTGGAAGGGATGGGTGCTTAGGAAACGTTGAAAATCAGCCACAGTTTGCACTTTGCCCAAGGGGAATCGTAACTGCTCTTCTTGGTACACACATAAAGACAGACCTGGAAGCGCTGGAATTGAGGGCGGTGGGGATGACTTGGAGTCCCCTCCCTTCTTTAGGGGAGGGGCCCTCGCAGGGCTTCCCCGCAGACTATTAATGACACAGCAGCTCCCCCGCCCACAGTCCCTCTCCCACCGTGAGCAGTGCTGTGTGATAGAGGGGAGCACACATTTGGGGACAGAGTGCCAGCTCTGTCCCTCCCTTTCTGAGGGATCTGGTGCAGTTTTCTTATCTCATCGCTGATTGGTGCGGGGGCCGGGGGTGTCATGCAGAGAGAGCCAGGGCTGTGCACGTTCGAATCCCATTTCTGCCACTCAAGTCCGTGGCCTTGGGAACATCACTGGACTCTGCAGGGGAGCAGTGGAACCAGGCACTGCTCTGTGCACTTTTCATGTCTGTGTCCTCCTGGTCTGTTGCAACAACCTTGGAGGTGGTGCAGGGCACGGCGCGAGCACTCGGTGAGCATCAGCTCTTGGTATGTCGTTATTTTGAGTGATCATACCGGGAGCATTAGGGACAGCGTGCTAAGGAGCCTTAGCTGTGTTCCTGAAGTAGGCAGTGCTGTTAGGATTTACTGTGCTCCTTTATCATGGTTGGGATTGTGGCTGGAGGGGTCTGGACCCAGGCAGGAAATGGGTGCCATCATTCTGCAGGGAGGAGTCCAGCCTCACAGAGGAGGCTGAGCCTTAGGGTTCTCCTGAGAGCAGGCACATGACTTACCCCGGGTCGCGCAGTGAATAGTGGCAGAATTAGGAGTAGACTCAGGCCACCTGCCTCTGTCCCTGGTGGGCTTGGAGAGCCCAGGGAGTTTCCTTTGGTCCACAGCCCCCCACCCCTTTTTAAAACGGGTGATTTGGAAGGATGCCCTTTGCAGACGCCCTTGGCAATCCCTCCTGAAGGCGGGGACCAGGGATTGTCCCTCCAGAGGGCCCAGCTCCAGTCTTCCCAGTCCCCCTCCCGCTGAGTGCGCCAGCCGCCCCACGCAGCTCCTCACTGCACCAGCCCAGCCGCCTCCGGCACAATCTGAAAAATGAAAATAATTTAATACTTGCAAACGCAGCCCTCATTATCTCTCTGAGCAGCAAGATCGGTCTACAGACCTGAGAAGTTCAGATTACCAAGTTTCCAGGCCTTTTTACCAACCCCATCCAAAAACAATCCTGGTTTTATAACTCAATAAAAAGGACTCAAGAGCTTTAATAAGAGAACAGAGAAGGCAGGGGGCAGGCAATCCGAGGGGCTGACGGGCAAAGGATCAGTCTCTCGATTGGGGTGGGGGCGGGGCAACTGCCAGGCAGTGGGGAGGGAAGATGGGGGTTCGGGGGGGATGCAGTCTGAGGGGGGAATGTGTCAGCCCAGAATTCTTGCCTGGGGAGAAAGCCGCCAGAAACATCTATGTCCACGTCCTTGGTGGGGTTTATCCTCACGACAGGCCCGAGGGGAAGCAGGAATAACCCTCCTCTCTATCTGGCAGGTAGGGAAACCAAGTCCAGGGATGGGGCGGGTGCCGGGCAGGGCCACCACACACGGTTGTGTGGGGAGCAGGGCGGACACTCACTCTGTGCTTGCTGGGCCTGTCAGCCAGGAGGGGGAGCCCTCTGTCATTCATAAGCAGGTGCCCCCACGGGGGCTCCTAGCCTGCCTCACCTTCCCTTCTTGGGCAGCGGGTTTTTCTGCACTTTCTAAGGATTGCCCAGGTCTGGAGCTGGGGAGCCCAGAGCACCTTTTGGCTTGTGCTCACACACTTCTCCTGCAGTCAGATGGCCCCGGTGGGTGGTGGAGTGGGGGAATCTGACCATAAGAATTGAGACTATCCTGCTTCAGTTTTCTCAGGATATTTGGGGTGGGGGGTGGGGGAAATGGGTTTGGTAAAGTTTAAATAGGTGAGTGAGGCAAGGGTGGGGGAGAGGTCTTCTCCTGCGCAGTGGGCGTGGAAGTGGCTTCCACTACATCGAC
>NW_012150485.1:267823-282261 GCF_000956105.1 Propithecus coquereli
CTTTAATACATAGACACGGAAACAGAGCCATCTTCAGAGAGCACCTGAGGACGGAAGGTGAGCGCCGCACTGGAGCGGGTAAGGGAGCGGGCTGGTGCCGGATGCTCTCGGCACATTTGCGACTCTCACTTCAAGGCAGAGACATTAAAAAGGAACTTACCCAGCACCAATTCCCTCCCCAATCACATGAGGCAAATGTCAAACAGATGTCCTCAAAGGGTGGAAAAATGAAATGAAAGGCACATTTAGGATTTATAGAGCCGAAAACCAAAAACCAGTGGAAATTAGGACTCTGATGAGCACAAAGTTTGCTGTTAATGCATAATTTTTTTTTTCACCATAGCACTTGCAAATTGGTTTCCAGATCCCAAGCAGCCATCTGGAGACCTGGAGAGTGATACAGTGATGGGTCTTAGCCAGGCATCTGTGGCCCTTCAGGGGCTGGCAGTAACCCTTTGTCCGGCCTGGGCCCTCCCCTGTGACACTCTCTAACACCCTATCGGTGACCCTCCCAATAGTCCTATTCTGGATTCTCCACCTAAAATTCCCATTCTTGATCCACTGCCCCCTCCATTCTCTAACATTCCTATCCTTGAATCTTCACCCCCAAGATTCTCATCCCTGATCCCCCCCAGTCTCCAACATCCTCATCCCTGATCCCCCCAGTCTCTGGCATTCCCATCCCTGATCCCCCCACTCACGTTCCCACCCTTGAACTCCCCTTCTCCCCAACCCTCCAACATTCCCATCCATGTTAGCCCAGCATTTCAGCCCCTGCATGGTGGTCCCCTCCACCGTTTTCCTCGAGGCTGAGTTACCCACAGTCTCCTATCTGAATCCTTCCTGCTTTTACAATGCTGTGTCCTCTCTCTCTAGAATGCTCTCATAGGCTCTGAAAACTCCTACTCAAGCTCCAAGACCCAGGAGAACATCTTCCTGAGGGCTCCCCCAGGCCACGGGGGGCCTTTCTTCCAGCACCGCCTGCACTTGCTGCCTTTACTGGCCCCCGGACGGCAGGCCGTCGGCGGTGAGGCCTGTGGTTGCTTCAGCTCTGGCCTATAGGGCTAGATTCGGGGATGACGACCCCACGGGGTTCTCCTTCCGCACCGCACACAGTGAGCACTTTATTGAATGAACGGATGAGATATGGGCTCTCTCCCTGTGCCCTTCCATTCTCCCTGCCCCACAAGAGAGCATCATGGGAAGGCGGAAACTACCATTACCTAGACCTACTGTGTACCACCCTCCCCCGCGGGCACTTAACAGACCTTATCTCATTTAATTCTGCCATTACCATTTTATGGATGAGAAAACAGAGGGTCAGAGATGAAGTGCTTTGTCCCAAGGTCACACGACTTCTTATCGGGACCCAGGAACCTAGAGTTGGGGATGGAGGTGGGGAGAACAGGACGCTGGGCATGTCGGAGGCAGAAGTGAAGGACGGCCAGTGGGTTGGTGCTCAGAAAGAGCCGGCTGACGCAGGAGTGAATGTTAATTCCAAGTTCATTATTGTCTTTGTGAGCCGGTGTCTGCTTATCTTCCAAGACCAGGATTCCTGGAATCCTTGAGTTGACGTGATTTTCCTAATACTAGCCCGATAACAGCTCAATGACACTTTATCCCCACAAAGACCCATAGAGGTAGTTCCCCATTTCAGATGGGGAAACTGAGGCATAGAGGAGTTAACTGAACCACTTAGATTCCTAAGTAATCCTCGGTGGTTGAGCCGGGATATGAAGCTGAGGCGTCTGACCCCCAGCCTGTGTGCCACCGGCTTTTATTTCCCTCTTCCACATTGGTGACCCTGGCCCGGGATAAGTTGGAAGTCACAGCTTGGTCTGACAGTTCACATGATCCTTCCCTTGGAATGGGACTCAGATAGCTGTGGCTTCAAGTGCCCCACCAGGGCCACAGTGCCTGTCAGAGTTCAGTCAGTCGGTCCATGCACAAATGCGTACTTGCAGGCGATTTAAACTACTGAACAAACGAGCAAGATCATTGCAGGCAGCAGTAAGTGCTACGAAGGCATTTCATCCCAAGCAACCCAAGGATGACTTCGTGATAGGATTGCCACTGTACTGCCAAGGGTCCCCAGTGTGCTATGTTCCAAGACAAGTGCATAGTCCATCTGACTCAAAAATCCAGCTTTTTGGGTCTCTCTTCTGGGACTTCTTTTGGGGTGTATTGTACCGGTTGTGGTGTGTCCAGGGACACAAGGCACACCGGGCATTCCAGGGTGGGGGATTAATGTGGGAGTTGACCTCCCACGTGGCGCAGAGCTGAAAGAGCAGGAAGGAGCGATGAGATAACCCAGAGATCCATGCAGGAAGTGGTGGCCACCCAGGGGGAAAGGGGACACAGGAGGACTGAGTTTGGGGAATCTCTGAAGCCAGGAATGTGGGACGTTGCTGCTGGTTCTTCCAAGAGAAGGAACAAGGAGGCCGTCGATCGTGGAGTCAGAGAGAAGGGCCAGTGTTGGCGGTGCCCATAGGAACGGTGGGTAGAGGGAAGAAGGCCGTGCCCTTCCCTTCCTCCCACCATCCAATCTCATGCCAGTGTCCCCTCCTGGCAGAGCCCAGCAGGAAGCTCTGTGGCTCAGAGTCTGGGGAAGGATGTTTGCACACCCTGGCCCAAGCACCCCTGGACACAGCAAGGACAGGTGGATATAAAGCTGAGAGAAAATAACTGATGCCATCCCTTACTAATAGCATGACTTCTGGAAGTCTCCTTAACATCCTTAAACCTGAACTGGGGAACTGGGCAGGAATGGTCATACTGGTTGCTATGAGAATCGCCTGAGATGAGGATGCGATCTGCCTGGCACCGGCCCTCACTGAATGGTCGCTATTCCTTTTTCTGTCTGTAATTGAAAGGGGCTCAAGTAGAGTACCTTGACGTGGGAATTTATAGCTGCGAAAGGCACCAGAAAGTGCCCCCCACCCCTGCTCTGTAAACAGCTGCCCTACTTTTACATTTCTCAATGGCACTTACCAGTGCCACATTATAGTGTAATTTACGTTTTAAATCTTGTTTACTGTTCTCCTCTGCCCACTAGAATGTGAGCTACAAAAGGGCGAGGATTTTCATCTGCTTTCTTCTCCCAGGACCAAGAAAGAACAGGACCTCACGCCTGGTTGTGCTTAATAGACATTTGGTTGAATGAACGAAATAGAACTTCTCTGATGGAAATTAATTCAGTCTTTCCTTCCCTCCCTTGAATATTTATCAGTGGTCACTACACTCCAGGTGCTGTTGAAAGCACCAGACATTGTGGGCACTTTAGCCTTCGGTGACTAATCCTCCCCTTGCTGTCAGCCCCTTGGCCTTGGAGCTGGTTCTGACTTTTGCTGTGATCACACCGTCTGGGGTCAGGTCCTAGCTCCACCATGACCTGGCAACGGCCCTGTGGGTAATTTATTCATTCTTTTATTTATGCACCCAGCAAATATTAATTGAGTTAGGTTTTATTCCCACTGTAGTGCTCAGGACTGGACATAAGTCGTCCTGTGCCCTCATGTACTTTATAACCAGTTTGACATCGCTGTGCAATGTACGTCTCTGAGCCTGAGGTTATTCATTTAAGAAATGAGCATAATATCAGTTGTCACGGTTGTGAAGAAAAGTGCTGAGACAAGTGACAGGGGACACCCCATTGCCGAGAGCAGTGACCATGAATGGGCCGTGGTTTGCGGTGTCATGTAATTAATCAATCATCTAACAAACCTTTCACGGTGCTTAATACATGCTGTCTTGCTCTCCGCGCTTTCCCAGTATGGACTCACAAATTCTCCTAACAGCCCTGGGAAACAGATATACTGCTCTTATGCCCCTTTTACAGGTGAGGATACTGAGGGTATGTAACTTACAAGGAGTAGAGGGCAGACCCGGGATTCCAACCGAGGCTGCCTGGCTCCAGAGCTCCCCTCTTAACTGTGATGATGTGCTCTGGAGAACGGGGACAGTGGGGCTCTACGTTTCTGTGTAGCAGGAGTTTAGGGGGGCAGCCGGGCAGGAAATGTAGTGTTGGGAGGGTGGTTTGCAGGGGCTTGGACCTTCCTTTCTGTCACTTTACATAAGACTGAAAAAATTTCCGTATCGAAAAGTGGAAAGTCTTCAGGGTATTGAAGGGAGATTCCAGACAGCTCTAGACACCCGCTTCCCCCCAAGAGCAAATGCAAGTGGGGCTCTGGAGGGAGAAGGGAGGGTGGCTGTACAGGGAGCCCAGGCGAGAAGGGAAGACTTGGGGAAGAAGAACCCCGTGGGGGGCTCTTAACACCCCACTGCTCAGTGTGGTCTGCAGGCCAGCAGCCTCAGCCTCAGCCAGGAGCTCGTGAGGAACGCTGGGTCCCAGGCCCCGCCCCAGCCCCGCTGCCTTCGACCCGCCTTCGACAAGGTCCCAGGGACGGGTGTGCACGCTGCCCTGCAGCGAGCGTGAGGGTCCCACCCAGGGCACGAGAACCTCGCCGTGGGGGCGGGAGTGTCCACAGTCAAGTCTGGGAGGTGGCTTCAGTATCACCTCCTTGGAGAGGCCTTCCCAGACCACCCTCTTCAAAGCCCGCTCCCCTGTTATTTCCCGCTTTTCACTTCTTGTGTGTACACACCCACAACCACACCCACACCCACGCCCACACCCACGCCCACAACCACGCCCACAACCACACCCACAATTCCACCCACACCCACACCCACACCCACACCTGCCCCAGGACGGCAGGGACATCGGCCACTTTCTTCAGCATGGACTCTCCAGCTGCTACCGCAGTGTAGAACACAGTGAAGTCCTTGATTTTAAATGCAGAATTTGGGGGACATAGAAATTCCCCCTTTGAACTTGACGTGTCCTGGGCAGGGGCCCCGGTGATTGCCTGGACCCAGGACTTGGGATGTAGGCAGAAGAAGACACTGGTGAGATGTGTCTGAGCTGGGGCTGCCCAAGATGGAGCCATAAGGTAAAAGTAGGAAAAAGAGACGGCGAGTCCCTCCGAGGCTTGGCAGGACCCAGGGAAGCTGTCACAGGCCTGAGTTCTGGATTAGGCCCGCCATTTCCTTGCTGGGTGATCTGGGGCAACTGACTTAACCTCTCTGAGCCTCAGTTTTATAATCTACAAATGGGGAGACTAATATGGGTCTCATACCTATCTATCTCAACAAATCTTGCTGTTCCTCTTTCTTCCCACAGAGAATCTTACCTCTCGGAAAGTAGGAATTATATTTTTCTTGTAGTATTTCTCTTGTTTCCCTTACCACCTGTATTTAGAGTCAGTTTCAAGTAACACTTATTAAGTTCAGCTCAACTTCATTCATCTAAGGCTGGGCCTTGGGGGGCGTGAGGAAGAGACCTGGAGCTGCCTTCATGGCCTGGGACAGGCTCTCGCAGAAGCTCTGAGGCTAGACGACAGTCACTTCTCCAACCCTTGGCGCAGCCTCCTGGCCCACAGGCTGAAACAGGGGGCCGTGTGCCCTGCTCACGCACGTCACCCAGAGCAGCCACACGCCTCCGTGCTGACTCTCCAAGCAGAGTAAGCTCAGATGCCCAATCCCCAGTCGTGTGTGTTGAGGGCAGTTAACCGAGGTGGCGCCAGGCAGTGGGCTGGCCGGGCCACAACTGAGGGAGGCACCAACGAGCAGCAACTGGCACAAACCCCGGGAGAAACACCCCTGGCCTCTACCTGTCTTGGGTGGCGGATGCCTGGCAACCACCAGCCTCACGAATGGAGTCAGCTTTGGTGGCAGCGAGGGAGCCCCACGGGGGATGGATGCATCCCACCCGCACAGCTGCAGGGCCTTAGCAGGTGATGGAGCCTGGGTCCCCCTCTACTGAGGGGAAACTGAGGCCCAAGGAAGGAAGCGGGGATCACTGAGTTGCAAATGTGGGATTCAAGGTCCCCAGAAATATTAACTTTGTGCCGAAGGCCAAAGGCAACCATTTCTCTGAATCAAGGCCACGGCCGTCTCCTTACCGTACGACATCTAACCGAATCCTGGCGCATCAAGGAAGCAGGTGTGGCTTTGAAAGCTGGCAGGAAAGGGGATGTCCATCCTGTGAGGATGGTTTCCCTCTGTCTCTCTCCACCCTCCTGTGCTGTCGCGGGGCCTCAAGTCCTTTCAAAGCCCACTGCGAGGGCAGATGGCTCTATTTCCATACGACGTCCCAGCAGAAGGGCACTCGGGTTGCGGTAATGTAAAAAGCAGCAGAACGGTCCTGGCTGTTTCATCCCACCCCCCAACCCTTTAAAGCAGGCTTTTAAGTGCTGGCGCTCAGCCTGCAGGCTGCCTCGCTGCAAAGCTGTTTAGAAACTTCCTGTTCCACATGCTAATTAACAGTCTATGAATTTTAACTTCCACCCAGGGCCACGTAGCTGCACCGTTCAACAGAGACCTGCATTTGCCATTCGAAGTCCTTGGCGTGTTTTCTCCCTCCTTCCAATCTGGGCGCGCAGTGGGGACCTCAGCAGGGATTGCCAGTGACTCGGGCAGCGCTGAGCCTTAGGCCAAAGAACCAGAATTGGATCCCTCATCGTGACCCTCCTGGCCATTCCTGGCCCAAGACCAGCTCAGTTCAGCACAATTCACCAACCACAGCTGTGTGCCAGGAGGGTCTTTGCTGGGCCCAGCCCTAGCCCCCAGGAAGCTGCCAGCCTTGCGGGAGCATGGACAGGCATGTAAACAGTGGCGATACGAGAGATCTTTACAACAACTCCACAGCCAGAGCGCTTCCATGGGCAAGGAAACCAAGGTCCAGAGTGGCCAAGTAACTTGCTTAAGGACACACAGGCAGTAACTGGCAGTGCTGGGATTTGAGCCCAGGCAGTTCATGTCCTGGACCCATTTTTTTCTATTGAGTTCTTAGTCGCATTGATTTGTAGGAGGTTTTTAAATATTAAGGAAATTGTCTCTTCATCTGTGATATGAGTTGCAAATATATCCTCATTTGTTGCTTGACTTTTGACTTAAAGTTTTCCCCCATGCAGTTTTATTTATTTATTTATTGCTTTAGAGACAGGGTCTTGCTCTGTCACCCAGGCTGGAGTGCAGTGGCACAATCATAGCTCACTGCAGCCTTAAACTTCTGGGCTCAAGCAATTCTCCTGCCTCAGCCTCCCAAGCGGCTGTGACTACAGATGTATGCCACCACACCTGGCTAATTAAAGAAATTTTTTTTTTTTGTAAAGGGGTCTCACTTTGTTTCCCAGGCTGGTCTCAAACTCCTGGCCTCAAGTGATCCCCCTGCCTTGGCCTCCCAAAGTGCTGGGATTACAGGCATGAGTCACCAAGCTCGGCCCCCCAATGCAGTTTTAAATTTTATTTATGAGGATTGAACAATCTTTTAAGTTGTTTGAGTTTTGTGTCATGCCTAGAGAAAGGACTTCCCCATTCTGAGATCATGTACAAAAATGCTGTGCTTCATTTTAACATTTTTAGAGGTTTTTTTTTTTGCATACAAACATCTGATCCATTTGGAATTTATTTTGATATATACTATGAGCTGTGATTCCCATCTTAGTTTTTCCCTGGTGGCTACCCAGTTCTTCCAATAGCATTCACACACACTCTGTCTTTCCCAGCTGATGATATGAAATGCTATTGTCCTTACATCTACAGTCCCAGATGTGTTTGTGAACCAGGGTTACAAGCAATGAAAAAGCAAGCACAAAACAGAGTTACATGAAGCACTCTACAAATGAAGAAGTATATAGTTATCATGAAGAAAAATATATTTAAAAGTGACTTAGCATGCAATGGCAGTTATGTCATATGTTATGCATATTAAATGGCTTTTTATGCACACACATGCACTTTTGAGAAAGAACACACATGCACACATACGGTAAGAGTAAGCATAATGAATCAGAGAACTTGTGGAAGTTACCAGAAAGAGAAACCAGCTGAATCAGCTATGACATAGACTCCTTAACTTAGGAGACTTGCAGCTCAGCGTCAAGGAGTAACCACGAATGTCTAGCAATTGGTGGCACTGGGGATTCTAGAAAAATATGCAGAGGATATTGTCCAAGGCTGAAATCATAACTTAAATGAGCCCTGCCCTGGTTCCTAGAGTCCTGCCACCAACAGCAACTGAAAGCCGAGGGTCCCTGGGCTGGGGGTCTGGGCGCTCTGTGCCAAGCCTGGGATTGACGCTGGACATCGGGAGATGCATGAGACAGCGCCCCCGCCACCGCAAGGATCACCCAGCCCAGCGTGGAGACAGACAGACCCAGCGTGGGGAACCAGCCAAAGGAGGCCAGCCCAGGCCACGTTGGCGTGCCTGAGCAAGTGGGATGGGAGACGGTGAGAATTTCAGCCTTTCAGGAGGTGCTCACCCCACCGCAGAGCCAGAGGGATGTGCGTGGCAGGGGCCAGAGACACGTGGGCGTGCGTAATCCAAACAAGGAGACAGAGAGGGAATCCAGCCACGCGCAAAGGGAGGCACTTCTCTTTATCTGACTGAGGTGTTCACCGGTGCTGTAGTAAGAAGGCACTCGATGCTAAGACTAGATTATGGTATGTAGGATTCCCACTGTGTGCATGTGTGTGCACATTGTTCATGTTGCATATATGTGTGTGCACTTAGCCTTGCCGACCTCATCCGGAAGCTCCCTGCAGGGGCTGTCGCCACACCTCCTGTTTGAGCAGCCAGGGTCTCTCTTGCTCAGGGGACTGTGGCCGAGCGGTGCGGGAGGAAGCCCGGACATTGCATCAGGTGTGGACTGACCTCCTCTGTTCTTGGCTGTGTGGGTCTGGGCAAGTTCCTTTGCCTCCCCACCTATCTTCTCCTCCACGGTAAGGAGATGACAGTGTGTACTTTGCAGGGTTACTGTGGGACCGGAAGTGCTAGCTGTCAAATGCCCGACAGGGGCTAGAGAGTTAATCATAGCGATATTAACGACACCAAAAATAATTATGATTGCATAATCGATATTCATGCAGGCGCCTGTGCCAACCATCAGTTCACTGCTCCCCTACGGGAAGGGGTCGGATTCTGCCCTGGGCACGGGGAGGAAGGCGGCTGGACAGAGGCCCTCCCTTCCCACGCAGCCTCCTCTGGCAGGGGGTGAGGCTCTCGTTTCCCCTCCCTCCGCTTCCCACCATTTGGTCTTGTGGATTTCCTATAGGTGAAGGTTAGAGACATTTCTGGACTGGGCGCAGTGGCTCACACTTGTAATTGTAGCACTTTGAGAAAATGGCTTGAGCCCAGGAATTCAAGATTATATATATATATGCATTCCAGCCTGGGTGACAGAGCAGGACCCTGTCTCAAAAGTAAAATAAACAAGACATTTCTGCAGCCCCAGAGTACAGAGAGGGGGCTGAGGAGACTCCCCCCCAACAGGTGAGAGTTTCAGTCACAGGAAGTAAAATGCCTCACATTTGCTGTGCGGCCCCAGGCAGCTGCTGATCCCGGGTCTCAGAGTTCCCTCCCCGTGGATGATTTCGCAGCTTGCTCTGGAACGCTCCCACGTGCACTTCTGACACCCGTGTGGCTTTTGTCTTAAAGCTTTTTTAGTGTCTTTTTCTGACCCAAAGCATCAATGTGTCTAGAAGAGCAACTTGCAAAGTTCACGCTTACATATCGCAGGGGACTCTAGTTACTCTGAACAACTCGGAGAGTTGTACACTGGGAGAGGAGGGCGGGAGGCCGGTGCGGGCGGAAGGCGCGTGCAGACAGCAGACCTGGGACTGGCCGCCCCTCGCCCTGGTCTCCTGGGGAGGAAGAGCAGCCCCCGGCAAGGACAGCACACCTGGTGGCTGTGTGGCCTCGGGCTAGCCAAGCACACTCTGAGCTGGCCGCAAAGGCGAGGGGCTGGGCTCCAGGTGCCCCTGGCAGGAACGCTGGGGGGTCGGGGTCAGGGCGGTGGGACGGTAAGGAATCCCCCTGTCCCTGCTTTGGGTCAGCGAGGGCCTCCGGCCACCGTCCCACCCAGCCCTCCTCCTGGCTGACAGATGAGGCCGGGGAAGCCCAAAGGCGTAGGGAATTTAGGGTGCTCTCGGATGGGGAGGCAGAGCCGACGGTGTGTCTTTTGAAAAGCTCCTAATCCGCTGCCAGAGCCGGCTCCTCCCTGGGCTTTTCCAGAAACCCGGGTCAGAGGTTTGTCTCCTGCCTGGTTTGTCTCCGCGGGCCCCGCAGCCCCTCTGCCCGCGGCCGGTCGTGCGCGCTGCTCGGGCGCCGCCTGCTGGCGGGCGCGGGCGCCGCCTCCTGCATCGCCGCGACCCGGCGGGGCCGTTTCCCTGCTGCGTGGGAAGGCGCTTGTGCACCGTTGTCGCTTGCGCGCTGTTTATGTCCTATGCTGTTTCCTTCCTCACAGTGGGCGCAGGGTGGAAGCCTGAGCTGTGGCTTCACCGCCGCTCTCCTGGAGCCTCCGTTTTCCCTTCTATGAAATAGGAACATAAAATTGGGGATCACACAGAGCCTTCAAGCATAATGACTAGGGAGAGATTTTAATGACATGGGATTTTTTTTTTTTTTGGTAGAGACAAGGTCTTGCCATGTTGCCCAGGCTGGTCTTGAACTTCCGGCCTCAAGTGATCCGCCTGCCTTGGCCTCCCAAAGTGCTGAGATTACAGGTGTGAGCCACCACACCTGGCCTGCCGTAGGGTTTTAAAATGCTCATGTTGTGACATGAAGTGAGTGTGTCATACATAGCTAAGATTTCATCGAATATGATGAAAATTAGATTAGTTTTTATTAATATATTTTCATGACTATGACTCGATACGTTTATTAATTACATAGTATAGTATACAATATATAGTATATGATGTATGCTTTTATTCCTGAGATGTATTCATTATGGGAAATCCTCCAAAAGGCAAGACTTTCATAGCAGTTGCACTCATAATAGCCCCAATCTAGAAACAACCCAAATCTCCGTCAACAGTAGAATGGACAAATTAACAATGGTGCACCACTCTAATAAAACAGCAACGAAAGAGCACAAACTGAGATACAGGCACCAGCACGAAGGAACCTCACAGCTGTTACGCTGAGTAAGAGGAGCAAGATGCAGAGGACGTCACACGAACTTCTCAAATAAGTGACACTCATCTGTGGTGGGTAACATCAGAGCAGCGGTTCTCCGGGGACAGGCGTGGGGCGGGCTCCTGTGGGGTTGCTGAAACACACCGAGCTGATCTGGCTAGTGGCTGCATTCAGACGAAACCTTAAGGAGCTGTGCCCCTAAGACTGTGCACTTACACATTGTTTGGATGCTATGCTTTAATAAAAGGTGAAAAAAGTAAGTAGCAAAAGGAGTAGAAGGAAATATGCCCACACGTTAATAAGGGGAGTTGCTGCTGGGGACTGTGATTATGAGTAATTTTTCCGTGTTTATGCATCACTCTGCTCTACAGATTTATAATCGGAAAAGCCATCTTTTAAAAAGGTGACGTATTTAAGTGTGATGAGGAAGCACGAACACAGTGTGTATGTGCTTTGTGAAACACAAAGTGTTTTGAGCACCCTCAGGTTCAATGTTGCTTTGGGAAGATCCTGAGTAAGAGCCCACTGGGTCCTAAAGGGCGTCCTCCACTTTGCCCTGTGGGTGTGATGGCCATCGGACAGCTAGAAGGTTCTCAGAGGACAGTAGGGAGCCGTCTGTGCCCTGATGGGGAGAAACAGAATGCTCAGGGGCTATTTGGTCCCAGCCTCCTTCTCCTGTTCATTTGCTGTGTCACCCTGGGGGAGTCACTTTTCCGCCCTCTGCATCTGTCAGGAGTTTGGAACCACCAGAGGCTCCAACCCCCCTTTCAGCTTTAACGCTGGTGATGTGCACCGGAGGGAGGACAGAGGTCAGCTCACCACCACCGACAGCCGTGTGGCTCCGGGGAAGTCCCTTCTCCCACCTGAGCATCCGTCCCTTCCTGGGCAGACTAGCGATGGCCGTACCCATCCTGCAGGCTGCCGTGAGGGTGCGATGAGCTCCCATCGGTTGGGACTCCAGCACCTGGTGCTCAGTGGCATAGGGAACCTCCCTCCCGGGCTGCACAGGTGCCTCTCAGCCTGGCCGAGTTCCAGAAACGCCCGCCGGTGGCCCTGCTTCCACCCCAGTACTCAGCAGCTGCTCAGTGAATGCTTGCGCTGTGCTCAGAATGAAAGCCGGGGAGCAAGGAGCAGAGCTGCCCGACACCCGTCTCCACCGCAGGGCCCAGGAGTCAGCGGAGGAGCTGGTGCCCCTGGAAACAGGAAAGTGTCCCGGGCTTCCTTCAGGCCTTTACAAGCCAAAGAAAAGAAGCCAAACAGCAGCTCCCTGGGCCTCTCAGGAGCTCAGCCCCCTCCTCAGGCCTAAGGAGGCAGGGGCTTGAGGGGTCTCCCCTGGGCTCAGGAACAGACGGCCTGGCCTAGCCTTGTCCCAGGGCCCCAGGGAGAGCTCTCTGCTGCACGGCCACACCCCTGGACCTCCCAGGTGCCTAGGTCTTTAAATGCATCATCTCCCTGAATCCTCGCAACCCTGAGAGGAGTCTTAGCACCCCCATTTTACAGAAGCAGAAACAGAGGCACAGAGAGGCATAGCAACCTGTCTATGTCACACAGCTCAGGTTTAAACCATGTTTGAACTCCAGAGCTGGTGCTTTTACCTGCTTCAGTTTGCTGGAGAAACTCCGCTGCTAGAAGTTGGCTTTGTTGGGTGCAGACCTTGCCTCGGCCCATGGGTACTGTGGGGAGCCACCCTGGGTACCCCTATGGGCCTGGATGTCACCCCCCCCATGGCTAGGGGCTGCACCATGGCTTTCCTAGATCCCCTCCCCATAAGAAAAATTAAAATTTACATTTTACAATGTCATTGGTATGAGGACAAACATAATCCAGACTGGGTCATATTCATCTTTTTCTTCCGATTTTAAAAGAAATGAAGATGTCTTGGAGCCTTCTAAAGGCATCTCGGCTCTGGGCACGGGGCCTGCTGTGCTGCCTGGAGAAGCCGGCTTTGCCTGGCAGGCACCAGGCACGGGGTGGGGGAACGCTCTGTGCGGGCTCAACCTTTGCACCTTCCTCCAGGTGTGCGCCATGCGGGTGTATCACCCCGGCCTCATGGCCGGCAGGGAGGCTCTGCACGGTGGAGGGACTGCCCAGGGTGGTCCCCCTAGCCATCATCTCTTGGACTTGTGTCCTCTGCTCTCTCACTCTGTCCTGCAGCCTCAAAGTGCCAGCTGCTTGCACCTTCAAGGGACAAAATTGTGCTGGGGACAAGGATTAGAGGTGAGGAACAGGAAGCAGGCACTCTGCCCCTAGAGGGGCCGGGGGCTGGAGCAGTCAGGCAGGCTTGCAGGAGGTGGGCAGCAGGGACAGTGAAACCTCCCAGCTAATGACAGTGGTGGACACTCCTTAGGCTTGCTTGCACCTTTCTGGAAATTTGGACTATGTTGCTGTGGAGGAGGGCTCTCAACTCTGAATTTGTCCTCAAAACAAGAGGACTGCCAGTGTAGGTAGTGAGTTCCCCGTCATGGGATATTTGTTTGCCGGGGTTCCTGTAGGCCGGAGGTACCCGACCTTGGCTGCGCATAAGAATCACCTGGGAAGGTTTTATAAACCTAGATGTTCAGGCCCCACCTCAGACGAATTAGACAAAACACAGTGGGTGGGACACAGGCCCCTGCAATTTTTAACGCTGTAAAGGGAATTCATGAATTGGACTAGAACCTGGTCTGGGTGGGGGATCTGGTACGTGCAGGTGGTTGAGGCGGGCATCTGCTGGTCACCATCAGACATCAGAGCAGAGTTGATCTCTGTCTGGGGTCCGCCGGCCAACCAGGGCCGTTGCCTAAGGCCATCCCCCATCCTCCAGGGCCTGTCCAGGGCCCGCTAGTATGTATCTCCTCCTTCCCCCCACCGCCCCAATCCCCCCCCCCCCGCCCTTGGCCCCCCGAAACAAAACCCGGCCCCCCCCCTGAAGTCTGCAAGGCTGGGCTATGTGTGAGCACAATGCGGTTTCCTGCTGAGCTTGGAAGCTGCAGTGGCCAAAACACCAGGAGGGAGGAGAGGTGTCCTGCAGAAATACTGGCTGCGGCTGACGGTGAGGGCGCCAGCACCGGATTCCTTCTTGGGCTTTGGCTTGGAGCTCCCGCGGGCTGTGTGCGTGTGAGCCTGTGTGTGCACGTGGGGAGCGCTAGTCTGGTCATGTGTGAGTATTCGCTTATTGTGAGGCATGTAGTTGTGAGCACGTGTGTGTACATCATCACTGGATCTTCTCGAAGGCAGGATTTTGCATGCAACCAGGGCTCCAGCAAAGCAGGGCCACTGGAATGAGGGAACAAATGGACGAATGAATAAATGAGCAAATACATACAGAAAAAATAAATCATTTCAAGTTGTAATCAGAAAAATTCAGTCCGGGCGTGGTGGCTCAAGCCTGTAATCCTAGCACTCTGGGAGGCCGAGGCGGGTGGATCGCTCAAGGTCAGGAGTTCGAGACCAGCTTGAGCAAGAGCGAGACCCCGTCTCT
>NW_012150485.1:282741-295448 GCF_000956105.1 Propithecus coquereli
GGTGCGGCAGATGCAAGGACCTGGACATGCACGAGGGTGCCAAAGGGATTTTTGTAGGTGCGTGGGCTTGTGGGTACATGCTTTTCTGCCTATAGAGAACAAATCTTTTGTAACTCAGCCACCATCTCTTAATCGCAAGTGTAAAAGGCAGGAACTAAATTATTAATACTTAGAATAAAATGCAGAATTCTAAAGCTAAGTATATGCTCCTTAACTCTTCATGGCTTAGGCTTGGGGGCACCACCCTTTGTCTCCAGCCTTATTGATGCACTGGTCCAAACACAGGGAGCAATGAGCTCATCTGTAACCATAAATGCAAAGGAAACTGGAATACAGGAAATCAGCCATCTCACTACGCCAGAGACTGGAACAATAATGTCCCAGATTATCGGGATTGGGAGAATTTGACTTCAGAACTGCAGTGAAGGATGAATACAACTAAGTGAGAGAAAGGACAGGAACGGTCCCAGCAGGGCCTGTACCACAGTGTCATCACCGGAAGGGGAGGGGCTGTCCCCGTGTGGGAGAGCTGAGCTTGCTCCCTCTCAACACTGCCTTTAGCTCCCTCTGCCTGGAGTCCTCCTCTTGCTTCTCCCCTGGTCCCAGCTCTCAGCTACCCCCTCTAGGAGGCGCTCCAGTGCTTCCTCCTCCTCCGAACAGCCTCCGAGAACCTGAGTGTTCCCCAATGCCCAGTCTTTCTCTAATTGTAACATTTTCGTGCCAGTGTTAGAATTTTCTCTTTAATTTTTACTTGTCTGTCTCTATGGACAGAAAACTCTTTGAAACAGAACTCGATCTTTCTCCTCCCTCACCCTCTCACCTGGCAGCGCCCTCTCTGTCTGCTTGTTGAGTGACGTGCGGGTGTGTGGCTGCTTCCTTCGGAAGACTTTGGGGGGCTCCAAGCTCATTGCCCTAATCTAGGTTGCAGGCATCAGGAAAAAGTCCCTTGCTAGAACCTTCAGCAAACTTGTGGCAATTCTCAAGCCTTGGGGACACTTGGCCCCGCCATGCAGCCTTCAGCAGGCCAGGGTAGCTCTAGCTAGCTGGCCATCTTCAAGAGTTTGCGGGGGCTCCTTTGTGGGCAGGCATTTGGGCAGGTGTGCAGGCTGCTTCTGTGTGGGCCAGGCCTTGTTCTTCCCGGACACTGCCTTCTCCAGCCCGTTGGCATCCAGGCCCCTCTGAGGCTCTGGGTGACTTGGCTGCTGTATCACACAGGGTCCTAACGAAAACTGATGGCGCCCTCAACTTGGGTAATTTGAGGAGAGTTGAATGAAGGACGAGTTGCAACATGTGGGCAGGGGCTAGGGAGCCCCCAAGGGGGAGGTGCAGCGCCCAGGGGCTAGCCATAGCAAGGGGAGGAGACCAGTCCCCAGCCTAAAGCGTGGAAGGGAGGGAGAAGGCTACCCAAACACACAGAGAGCGATGTGGGGGGGCTCCCAGGGGAGGGAGGAGTCCCCAGTCTTGTTATCTTCCCCGCACTTCACCTGCAGCTCTCCCCACCCCACTGGCCAAGCCTGCGGGCAGCTGGAGGGCAGGACTGTGCCGACATGGTCTGCACAGAACAGGGAAAGCGGATCTCAAAGGGCTCGTGGAAGGATAGTGAGGGCCCACTGTTTCCCCAAATCGAGCTGATGCTAAGCGTTGCCTCCACTGGGGCTGTTTAAAGAAGAGGACCACAAAAGGCCAGGCAGGTGGCCAGGTGCTGGCCTTGTCCTTGGACAGGTGCAGGTCATGCAGAGGCCTGATCCTTTGCAGCCTGCGTGACACCTCGGAGTGTGCCCAGGAGAGGTTGTGCAGGCCAGGTCCCCCCGGCCTCCTTGAGAGGAGAGCAAACAGCCACCATCACTTCTGAACAGGAGCCAGATGGAGAGAGGCGCCCGGAGCTGTGGCAGGCGCGCCTCCCCTGACGTCAGAGCCCAGCCTCTTCTGTGTCCCCAGTGGTGCGGGTAAGGGGACATGCGGGAGGGGGAGGGTGCACACAGGAGCTCTCGGGCATACAGGGTGTGGGCATTGCCCCTTCCTCCTGCCAAGCAGTGATGGGGCCTCCTAGCCACGCCTGCGGGGGCTCCCTCCTGCAGCCAGATTTGGGCAAGGGGAGGGGAGGTCGTCTCCCTCCGTGGAATGTTCCAGAAGGATACTAGTCGCTGCTAGATGTAGAGAGGACCTTAGCATCCCCAGGCCCATCCCATCCACCCGGCCAGGAGAGGTGTCCGACTCTCCCGGAGTCACCCGGCCAGCGGGACCAGGTGCCCTTTCCCTGACCTGGCCGCCCCCGGACCACCCGCCCGCCACTCCTGTGCTCTTGCTCTCCCCGCCCCCACTTAGTGCCCAGCCAGTGTGTGGGCAGAAGGCAGGAGCAGGTGCCAACTATGATTTAAAAGTGCCTGGATACTAGAAATTTCCACTGTTTGTGTTTTGCCATCATCTCAGAAGGCCCCCATTAAAATTAGTCTTCTTCTCCGTCAAGGCTCAGCAAGCGTTTTCCAAAAAGGACCAGATAATAAATTTTATTAGGTTTTGCAGGCCAGACGAACAGACTCTGTTACAACTTGTTGGGCTGGATTTGGCCCCCAGACCTAGTTTCTCCAGCTCTGGCCTAGGTGGTGGACGTCTGCCCTGTGCGGGCCGGCACCCCCATTTCCGCAGCGTGTGGTGAAACAGGCCCCCGTTAAGGAACTGCCTTTAATCCGCTTTCAGACATGCAGAGCATGTGGAGTTGGCCTCCAGCTGTCCACCCAGCCCTCGCTAATCAGTGTGCTCCGGTCTCCTCCCTGCCCCTCACCTGCTAATTGATGTAGGAATGGACACCCCACCCAGTGGGTGCCAGGGAGAGCTGGGCATTTGTTCAGTGCTTGGAGGAAGAGGCAGTCTTTCTTTCTCTGAGGCTGTAAGGTCTGGAACTAGTGCAGTCATTTGGCTTCTTGAGGGAGAATCCTGGAATTGCCAGGAGCCCAATGTGGGAGGCAGAGAGAAAAATAGAAGACACCATCTATCTGATGACAACCTTTGAACCCCTGGATCAAGCCTCACCTGAAGGCTGAATGATCTTTAGACTTTTCAGTTATGTGAGCCAAGAAATTCACTTTATAGTTTAAGCTGTTTGACCTGGGTTTTCTATTTCTGACCCCCTAACCAATATATCATCCTGATGCTCTCTTGGGGCTGGGGCAGGCCAGCCCTCTTGTATGAGGAGAGGCTTCTGTAGGTTTAAGATATTTTGAGTTGCTCCCGTGATGATGGCTCCAGCCTCCAAGCCTCCAACACACCCAGCTTTCCCGGGCAGCCTGCGTGAGCACCCGTCCTGGGCCCTGGGGCCCTGAGCCAAGGCTCTGGCTTTTGCTTCCAACCAGGACTGAGCTTGACCCTAATGGTTGGGAATCCCGGATTCTCCAGCCTGTGAACCTAAAATGCTCTGTAACGGAAACATCTGGGTCCTCCGCTGGCCCCAGGGTGCACGCCACTAAGACTACCATAAGTCACGACAGCATGTCGAGGGTTTTATTGCAGTTATGAATTATGGATATGGCCTGGGCTGTGCACTTTTCATTATTTTTTTCCTGCTGCAATTAAGCCACAAATCATACTTGAGAAATGGGAGGGTGACCGAATTAGTCAGGATTCGTTCATAATAGGCTGACCCTGGAAAAGTCATCCAGGAGAGGTCAGATGTTTGCCATGTCCCAAGAGCATGGGCTGGGAGACACGCACTGTCTCCTCGCCCTGGTTTCCAGGCTAATGGACTTCGTGCATCTGAGAGGTTCGCGCTGCGTAGCCACACAGTTAACCCACTCGACGCCTTTGCTCAGCCTCAGGCGGAGAGCAGAGATCTTGCGGGGACTGGGACCGGGTGAGGATGGCGGCTGGTTTGGTCGTGCTGCCTCGATTGACAGCGTCAGGCTGAGGACCAGCTCTCGGATCCCGTGAGTGAGAAGAGCTGAGGAACGAATGAGACCGTCCCCAAGTTCTGAAACTTCGCAATCAGAGGATTTTTTTCACCATGCTGGAGTGTGTTGGTCTTTACCCTTTTTAAATTAGCTTTTTATTGAAGTACAATGTGCATATAGGACAAGTATGCAGCTTGATGAATTTTCAGTCTGTGTAACCGGCACCCAGTTTAACGTGAGGATTTACTACCAGGGAGAGGAGTGAGACAGGCTTTTGGCCCTTGAGGAGCTCAAGGTTGGTCAAAGGATGCATAAGTAACTTGCAGTAACGCTAAACAAAACAAAGCCGGCGCACGGGGCACCAGCAGCTGCCCTGCAGGCAGGACACACCCTGTGGTGTCACCTACTGCTGCTCCTCCAGACCAGGTGCTTGCCTCCTGGGATGTGGAGGCTGAACTTCCTGGCCCCCTGGTAGATGGGGACAAGTTCTGGCCAATCAACCAGTGTGAGCGGGTGTAACCTGGGTCGCTTCTGGGTGAAAGATTTAATTACTGGTCTGAGACTCTCCAAAGCTCTCTTTCCTTCTGCAAGGGCAGCCAGCAACGATTGGGATGGGGCCACAAAGGGGGAAATGTGGAGCAGAGCCCTTGGCTGACCTCAGAGGACAGGCGAATGAGCACGGTTTTCAATAAGCCGCTGAGATTTTAGGGTCGGTTGTTAGTGCAGCAGAACCAAGCACATTCCTACTGATGCAAACCTTAGTGCTGCTCCCCCTTAGGAAGGTGTTGGATGATAACCATGATATTAGCTGATACCCAAGGCTGACAGTTGGGAACAAGTGACTCACGTCATTCAGTAATTGCTGAAATCAGTAAGATACCTGGTGACTGGCGTCTTGATCTTCCAGGCACCCAGATAAGCCATGGTGACATTCTCCTATGTGACGTCTCATCCCTCCCCAGTCCCACGACAAAGCCAGTGACCCACCCCAGGCTGTCTTGTGAGTCTGTTTCTTCCTGTCCTTTCTTCACCCGCACAGACACTGCCGGGGGTGAGGTCTTGGTGAGGACTAACCCAAATGTTGCAGGACTGAGCGGCCTCTCTGCCTCCAGCCTTGCCCTGACACCTGTTCTCAATCCATCCTCCATATCACAGTCAGAGTGACCTTCCTAAACACAGATCTGACCATGGCTGCCCCTCTCCCGTTCCCACATAAAATCCCCCCATGACGCTGTTGCAACAGGGCTTTCCAGGAAAGGCGGCACACCACTGTGGTAACACACCCTGGCTCTAAGCCAGACAGGCTGTGTGTCACCTCAGCTCCACCATTTGCCACCTGTGTGTCACTGAGGAAGTTGCTCAACCTCTCTGTGCTGTGGCTACTTCATTTATAAACGTGAGGCAATAGGAATAACAATGGATAATAAAATCCCTAACTCATAGGGTATGGTGAATATGAAATGAGCCAATCAGTTAAATTGCTTGAGTGGTGTATTATCTATCGCTGCAATCATAAAACACCCGAAAACTTTGCAACTTTGCAACTTAAAACAATGACAATAATTTTATTATTATTCTTCACATTTCTGGGGATTGACTGGGCTCAGCTGGGCAGTTCTCATTCGGGTTTCTCATGTGGTTTCAGCTAGACGGTCAGCTGGGGCTACAGTCATCTCTAAACTTCCTCATTTATCTGTCCAGCAAGTAATACTGGCAGTGGGCTGGGTCCCAGCTGGGTCTGCAAGGCCCGCACTTGGTGAGGGCTTCCTTCCAGCATGGCGGCTGGGCTCTACGCTTGAGAAGCCCAAGAGAGCCAGGTGGAAGCCACACTGGCTTTTATGACCTAGCTTGGAAGTCACACATTGGGTGGTCACAAGCCTATTTAAGTTTAAGGGGAGTGAGAATAGAACCTGCCCCCTGACGAGAGGCTGTCAAGGTCACCTTGTAAGATGAGCCTGTGAGATGGAAGATTCTACTGTGGCCTTGTTGGAAATACCACCTGTCTCACAGCGCTTGATGAGCAGCAGGTGCTCAATAAATGTTAAGTGCTATTATTATTGTTATTCTTTTATGAATACAGTCTGCATTTGGAACCTCAGCAGTGTGTAAAAGAGATAAAAAAAAAAGAGCAGCTGGGCAGGGGAAGGTCGTGCAGAAGCCCCCACGTCAGCCCTACGGAGGCGCCGTGAAATTGTGAGCCCTTGTGGCATCCAGCAGAAAGCCACCGGGCTCCGGGGGCAGGTCTGGTCCCCCAGTGTGGCTTACAGACTCGCACCTGGCTCCTGCCTGCGTTTCTGGTTTTAGCTCTCGTTACATCCCCACTGTACCAATCAGAATGCTTGGTTCCAAGCAATAAAACCCACTCCAGTTAGTTTAAGGAGAAAAGGTGATCACAAAAGGATATTGACAGCTCTGAGTCAGGGGAGCAGGCTTGGAGTCTCCTGGGCAGCAGCGACGGCCACACTCTACCCTAGTGGAGGACCCAGCGCCACCATGGCTGAACAGAGTGAGGCAGCTGGTGCTGACAGTGCTGGCCATTGTGTATTGCCACTGGAATTGCTGCCACCCTCGCTGGGATGGAGTCTGTCAGGCGAGTCAACAAGCCATCTCTGTCATCGTGCCACTGGCTTCCAACATGCAGTCTCCCACAGCTGTGTGTGATTGGTAGATTTGAGGCCACATGGCTACATGGCTGCGCCTAGCTGCAAGGGAAGCTGGGAAAGAGAGTGGCTGGCTACCACCTTGGGAGGGCTGGGATTCCTGACAGGGAAGTTCTGAAATCCAGGAACAGCATGCAAAGGTTCAGCGAAGTTAAGGAGACCGCACAAATGTCCTCTGTGTCCACGCTGGTCCCTTTCCAGTCCAATGACACTTCCTACGGCTCTTCACTGGCCTGGCTCCCTCTCATGGCTCCTTCCTGTCCTTGTTTCCTGGTAATCTCTGATCATTTCCCCTCCCTAAGGCTCTGCCTGCTTCCTCCTCCTGCCTCTCCTGCATTTGTGCTGCACAATACCTCAACAGACCTCTCTCCCAGCATCCCCAGAAGCCAACTGCTCTACTCATTTCCACGTCTGTCTCTTTCCTGGACTGAGCCACTGGGGCGGGCCGCGTCTTTCCCCTGCTGAACCCAACATGTGTAGCAGCGACTTGGCACATGCCAGGCGTTCTGTGCGTGTGTGTGAGGGAGTGAATGACGAGGTCCATGTCAGAGTCTCATGCTTCCTACCTCAAATACTGGGATCTGGAAACCCTACTCAGTCTGAGATCGAGGCTTCTGAGTGAGCCCACATTTGCGATGCCAACTCCTTTCCCCGCAGAAGACAGTATTCTAGGTCTTTCTACCTAGAATAGTACTTAGGGCTAAAACCAGGGGGAAATAACCCAAAAGAAAAGGGGAGCTGTCTCCCAGCTCACCTTCCCCACTGAGGGGTGACGGTGCTTTTCCGGCTAAACACACTTTCCTACCAGAGTCAGGGAGCAGGCAACGGGCTCAGGCTCATCTGGTTTCCTCCTGATTCATTCTGACCTCCAGAAGAGAAGGGCCGTGCTGCTGGCAGGGACTAGGAGTTAATCTGGCACTAAATGAGTAATTAAAAGTGAGGCCTTGGACGTTTGCGTAATGAGCTGAGAGCACTTTCCGCCAAGCTGTCACGCAGTTGCTCTAATCAGCGTTGTCTTCACGTTTAATGGCAAATGACAGTGTTTATATAAAAGAAAGGAGAAAAAGAAGGCATATGGACCCCTCTCCCCCATCTGTCTCCCTCTCATTCCTCTCTTAGTTTCCATCTCCTTCAGCCTCTGCTGCGGGGGGCGTCCAGGGCCGGCCAGAATTCGGGTCTATGGTGCAAATGCTCATGGGCTCCAGAGGCCAAGGGTGCCTGCGAGTGAGGGTCAGAGCCAGAGAACAAAGGGTGTGTGTGTGTGCGCGCGCGCATGCGTGCGTGAGTGTGTGTGTGTGTGTGTGTGTGTATGTGTGCGTGCGCGCATGCGTGCATGAGTGTATACACACATATACATGTGGTTCGTCCTGTAATCGCTCAAGTGATACTTGCCTGCAGGCGCATTTCAAAAAGTATCCCCCGATACAAAAGCACGTAGAATAACAAAGCTGTAGACGCCGTGCGGGGCTCCTGCCCCACAGGCCCCAGTTCCTCTCACCCTCAGAAGGACCGCCAGCTTTGCAGAGGTTGTTCTGCAGACTTCTCTCTGCACCTTTGCACTCCCCTGCACACCGGCAGGTACACTGTGAGCAGGTCGGACTCCTGGGGGTTCCATCCGGAAGCATCTGGACTCTCCCTCCTTTTGCCTCTGTGACCCCAGTGAAAGTCTGTCTCTTTCTCTATCCCTGAATGCTGTCCCATCTTGTCACTCTTGGATACTAGAAAGTCCTCTGTCTACGTTTAGTTTAAAAATCTATTGTGTGTGGAGTACGTATGATGGCGGATTGTTGTTGGGGTTAAAAACAAGTAAATGCTGAGATTCAACACTATGTTGTTATTTAAAGGAGATTTTGCTTACTTTAAATTACCAGATTTTTTTTTTTTGCCTTCAACAGCCAACTTTGAAGTACTGTACATATTTCCTGTATAAGCTAAATGTTGGGATAACTCGTCAATAAAGGAGAATACTAGTGAACTAAAAAAAATCCTTTGTTTAGTTCAGTGTAACTGTGGTCCCCGACCCCCAGGTCACAGACCAGCTCTGTCCCCCCACCTTCCATGAAACTTAGGAACTGGGGGGGACACAGCAGGAGGTGAGGGGGGCAAGAGCAAGTGAAGCTTCGTCTGTATTTACAGCTGCTCCCCACCACTCGCATCACCGCCTGAGCTCAGCACTCCCCCCACCCCCCACCCACACCCCAGTCCATGGAAAAATTGTCTTCTACAAAACCGGTCCCTGGTCCCCCTACTGGGGACTGCTGCAGTGTGATAATCAGGACATTGAATTCCAGCCAAGGAAACTCCTCCCCTTGCCATCCCCCTGCTGGAGTCGGAGGGGCGGTGGGCCGGGGGAGCTTCTTCCCTCTGTGTCTGTTCTCTCAACGCCTCACCTGTGCTCGCCAGGTGTCCTTCCTTCCCTCCGCCCCCAGTGGAAGGGAAGGGAGTGTGCAGAGGTGAAGTGTGGAGAGGTTCTACCTGAAGGAGCGTTCACGCTCTGGGCTCGGTGTTGTTCACTGCGCACCCCTCTCGCGGGATTCTTTTCCCGCTGGGCACCTGCAGTGTCAGCTGTCCTCAGGTGCAGGACACCTGTCTCACCCTTACCTTCAGCCTGTGAGCTCTGTCAGCTGGCTGTCCTGGGCCATCCTGGGGCGCTTGGCTGCTGCAGGTGTCTCTGGGCAAAGTCCCTTCCAAGACGACCCCAAGCCAGCTCCCCCATGGAGCCTAGTTTGGCGGGCACAGCCTCATGCTCTCGCTGCCTCAGGGGGACATCCCCAGGTGCTGGGCTGTAGACTGTAGCTCCCTCTTGCCCTCAGGTTCTCCCAGGCATCGGCTGACACCCACCGGCCTCTGTGTGCACAGACACCAAGGGACACAGCTCTCCCAGGGTCACCCAAGGCGCCCTGCTAGGACTTGAGGAAGGGGCAAGGATTATTCCTCCATCCCAGGGGTCCAACAGCTGTCCCCAAGAAATCCTCTGCTCTCTCTTCCACTCACTGAGCTGTTTGACTGAGGGTCACCAAACAGGTTTTCTTCCTCTGTCTTTGCAAATCCTGCATAAGTAGCCCAGCTTGTCATCTTGGAGTATGGGGAGATTTGGCACAAATTGTTTTGCTATTGGCCTGAGGAGGGTCAGAGGAAACTTGACAGCATCACACATTTTAGCATCCCATGGGTGGAGGTTAGGGGCACCCTCCGGCCACACCACAGCAGTGACCCCCACTGGCTTGCCCTTAGCAAAGTGACCTCACACATCCCACTTGATCCTTCCCATCAGTTTGTGGGGAATATGGTTAATTCTGTCCCCATTTTACAGATAATGAGACTGAGGGTAGGAAAATCAAGGAATTCACTCAAGATCTTACCACCAGGCCTCACCATGGCTTGACTTAGACTCTGGTCTCCTGACGCCACGTGCCTGTTAAGGCACACTCACGCAGGGCTCGTCGACACCATTTTTTCCAGGAGTTTCCAGTGGATCAAGAACAGGACACTTGGCATGAACGATAATTGATACCACTCAGTGCCTTTTCTGAGCTCTGTTACCTGCTGGCTCCCTCATTCCTTGCTCCTTTGGAGTGACACGAAAATACTAACAAATGATTTTACACTAAATTGTAGGGATCTCAATGCATTTGCGTTTCAGCGGTGAACTTCAGTGGGACGGCCTTAACCCAAAGGCACCGGGGAGCACCGAAGAGCCGCAGATGAAGACCCGGCTTTGTCTTTGAGGAGGACCCTGCGTGACGGAGCCCCCTGAATCCCGTGAGGCAGGGAACCTGGTCCCAGTTTCATAGGTGGGAAGTCCAAGGTCGAGAGAAGCTAAATACTGAGTCCTTTGATCTCGATTCCATGTTGAGTCCAACAACAAGTAAGAATCAGAGCCGGGGCGTGGAGCTGCCTCCCCGTGCAGGGGCCTCGCAGCCCAGAGCTGACTGCTGAGGGGGCTCAGCCTGCAGAGAACGCCCCGCCCCAGTTCACACTATGTCTCGAAGACACCCTTGCCCAGAAGAGAGACTGGAGAACTGTGTGTCATCCTAGCAGGGACGGTCCAGCCCCAGCAGGGTGTGAGAAACACAAATGTTGTGATTCAGTGGTCTCTCCCCTGGGTAGAGCCCAGACCCCTGCCCTGGCCTCTATGAGAAACATGTGTGACAGTGACTCCCAGACAGCCACAGGCTCTTTTCACGGCATTTTATTGGCCACAGGACGCACACATGCAAACATTCTCTGCCCTTTTTTGGAGCTGGGTCTGACCAATTGTCTTATTTTTTTTCCCCTTTTCTTCTTTTTTTAAAATCTTGCCTTGTGGCTGGGCATGGTGACTCACGCCTGTAATCCCAGCATTCTGGGAGGCCGAGGCGGGCAGATTTTTTGAGCTTGGGAGTTCGAGACCAGTCTGAGCAAGAGCGAGACCCCATCTCTACTAAAAAAATAGAAAGAAATTAGCTGGACAACTAAAAATATATAGAAAAATTAGCTGGGCATGGTGGCGCATACCTGTAGTCCCAGCAACTCGGGAGGCTGAGGCAGAAGGATGCTTGAGCCCAGGAGTTAGAGGTTGCTGTGAGCTAGGTTGATGCCACGGCACTCTAGCCTGGGCAACAGAGTGAGACTCTGTCTCAAAAAAAAAAATCTTGCCTTGCTTTTCAAATTTGGATGTCCTAACACTTGGGGATCAGCATGTTTAGGAAACTGACATTTCTGGTGAATTAGGATTTTAGGGAACAAATTCCTGACAGTGACCCGCTCTCGGCGCTGGAGGAGCTCTCTAAGGAGCCCCACGTGGGCAAGGCCTTGCCCATGTCATCCCGTTTCTGCCCGTGCCCCCCGGGACTCCTTGGCACCAGATCATCCTTATCAGAATGTGAGTCCCGAAGCTGGAGGTCACACTAATGCAGTCCCAGTCTGGCAGAGCACTCACCACTGGGTGGCCAGGCTTCCTCTGTGCATTCCTCTCCGGCATTACCCCACTGTCCCCTCCGCCCGGTCCTCCCAGCCTCCTGCGTTCCCGCAAGCACGCAGAAACCCTGCACACTCCTGCGCAGGGCCGGGCTTGTCTGCCCTAGCCGTCCCCTCTTGATCCACTCTGGGGATCCACAGAGCCCCCTCCGGGACATCTCCATCCCCCATCGCCCGCTATGGCTTCTCCACAACGTCCGTCTCTATCTGACGCACCTGCACGTTTTGTTTGTTGTCTGTTCCCCCCACCAGGACGTAAACGCCCCAATAGCAGAGGTAGTTATTTGTCTGCTTCGCTAGCCAAGGCAGCCCCAGCTCCTGGGACATTCTGGTGTGCAGAAGGAATCCAATGAAGACCAAGGAATGAAGGGGTACGCCATGCCGAGCCCCGCAGATTTTCAGCCTTCTGTGTCATCAGCCTCAGAGGCCCCTGAGTTCAGTCTCCCCACATTAGTCCCCCACCTGCTGTCTGATGTGAGCCTCCTGCCTGCTCGAGACAGGCTCTGTCTAGACCCAAGGTCTTCATATTCGTAGACTTGAAAATGTCAGACATTCAAGAGTTCAGGATTCACTATTTTTGGTTTTATTTACTAATTATGCTTTCTCAGGTAATGTGACTGCAACAATGCTGACACCCTCCTCTGCTTTTTCCGCTGCAGTTACTGAACTTCGCATCACCAGACCCGAATCACCTCTGCGTGTCAGACCGTTAGTCCCAACTGCTAGTGGCACATCTCCACCTACACACGCAGGCTGCGAAATCGAGGTGGGATTCTGATTTATCATCCAGGTGAAGGTGGAGCTGTGCTGTCCTGCTCCCTTCTCTACATCCTGCCTGGAAGTTTCCCTGGCCTGTAACTCTATGGAATCCCAGGGCTCAGAGTTGGAAAAACAATGTTGTGTACTAGCTCCCAAGATCAATTCCAATTGGAAACCCAAATGTAAAGATAAGTAAAAAACATAAAAGGCTATAAGAGAATCTAAGCGATTACTTGAACTCAGGGTGGGAAGACATTTCATGTGTATTTATTTGAGTAGTTAATATGTAGCAAGCCATTCAGCAGGCACCAACACACGTCCCTGAGACTTACATTTCTAATCCCCCACCACAAACTCTAGACCACCTCTTCAGCCTCTTACCACAGGGCCATTGTTTTAATAATTATTGCCAGTTTTTGCATATTCTTTTAGAAGTATTGTGTAT